>NC_088905.1:313055-626111 GCF_037157495.1 Lathamus discolor
CTTCCCTGTGAGGGTGCTGAGGCGCTGGCACAGGGTGCCCAGAGAAGCTGTGGCTGCCCCATCCCTGGCAGTGCTCAAGGCCAGGTTGGACACAGGGGCTTGGAGCAAGCTGCTCCCGTGGAAGGGGTCCCTGCCCGTGGCAGGGGTTGGAGCTGGATGAGCTTTAAGGTCCCTTCCAGCCCCAGGCAGTCAATAACACAATGGGCTCATGTCCCCTTGGATGCAGCGTTCCCTCCCCAGAGCCGTGCTGTCGGGTACCATAGCAAGTTGGGGGTTGCACCCCAGTGCCGTTGCGCTCTCCAAGCTGGAGCAGCTCCTTTCCCCCCCCACCAGCTCAATGCACTGGGGACGATGCTTTGCCTGTTGCTGGATGTGGCTTTATTGAAGCGGTGGCACCGATGCTGCCATCGCAGGGGGGCACATCAGGGTTTGTGAGCACCACCCTTGTGCTGCTCAGCACCGGTCGCAGGGTGCTTGCTGCCACCACCACCACCACCGATGTGCAAGCCCTGGAACGGGTTTACCAGCTTCATGGCCAAATAACCCTGGGGGGAGAGACAGGAGGAGCTCAGGTGGGACTCAATGGGTGGTGATGGGGGTAAGGGGGTGGCTGAGCCCCCTGTGCTCACCGGGGCGGCGTAGACGAAGGTGAGGAGCAGCGCAAAGAGCAGCACCAGCGCCAGGCCCAGGCTGATGCAGCCGCGGTGCTGCCGCCACAGCCCATGGCGCAGGGTGCGCAGCGGCGCCTGCACCCACAGGAAGGACCAGTCGGGCCGCCTGCGGGGACACCCAGCTCAGACACCCCCTGCAACGCATGGCTTGGGGAAGGGGCTGCTGGGGAAGGGGCTGGGGGTGCTGATGGATGGAGCTGAGCATGAGCAGCTTGTGCCCAGGCAGCCCCCAGCATCCTGGCCTGGAGCAGCCCCGGTGCGGCAGCAGGGCCAGGGCAGGGATTGTGCCCCTGCACCGGGCACTGGTGAGGCTGCACCTCGAACCCTGTGCTCAGCTCTGAGCCCCTCACTGCAAGAGAGACATTGAGGGGCTGGAGCGGGGCCAGAGAAGGGAATGGAGCTGGTGCAGGGCCTGGAGCACAGCGGTGATGGGGAACGGCCGAGGGACCTGGGGGGTTCAGATGGAGAAGAGAAGGCTCAGGGGGGACCTGATGGCTCCCTACAAGTGCCTGACAGGAGGATGGAGCCAGGAGGGGCTGGGCTCTGCTCCCAAGGAACAAGGGATGGGACAAGGGGAAATGGCCTCAAGCTGCCCCAGGGCAGGTTTAGATGGAGCTGAGGAACAATTCCTGCCCCAGAGGGTGCTCAGCATTGGAACAGGCTGCCCAGGGCAGGGCTGCAGGCACCGGCCCTGCAAGTGCTCGCCCCCCCTCAGTGCCGTGGGGCAGGGCTGGCCCGGGTGACCCTGAAGCCGTTTCCCAGCCCGGTTGGTTCCGCGCCCCCGGCTCCCCGCTCGCTCACACTGGCGGCCGCAGCGTTGGGTACATGTTGGGCTCCTCCCGGGCCCTCCCTGCCGGCCGCTCCTCCGCCTCCTTCGCCGTCAGCAGCTCCAGGCTCAGCTCCAGCTTCCCCTGCATTGGGGGGGGGGGGGGATGAGCTGCGGCCGCAGCCCCGCAGCCCCGCAGCCCCGCGGCCCCGCACTCACCGAGAGCCGGCGCTCGCCGCCCTTGTCCGCCGCGCAGGGCCACCAGCCCCGGGCCTGCCGCTGCCGGAACAGGGACACGCAGGGAGGGGTGCGCGGCCCCCGCCTGGGCCAGGGCCAGCGGCTCCGGGGGGTGCCCGGCAGGGTGCAGGTCCGGGCGTGCGGCGCGGGCCGGGGCAGCCGCGTCAGGTCCAGCTCCAGCGCTCCTGGGGAAGGGAGGGCGGCGGCTCAGCGACGGGGCGGCCGTCACCCATGGGTGCTGCCCTTCACTTGTGGGTGCTCCTCATCACTGGTGCTCCCCATCAGCTGTGGGTGCTGCTGTCACCCGTGGGTGCTGCCCTTCACTTATGGGTGCTCCTCATCGCTAACAAGTGCTCCCCATCAGCTGTGGGTGCTCCCATCACCCATGGGTGCTGCCCTTCACTTATGGATGCTCTCCATCACTAGCAGGTGCTTCCCATCAATTGTGGGTGCTCCCATCACTAGTGGGTGCTGCCATCCCCTGTGGGTGCTGCCCTTCACTTATGGGTGCTCCCCATCACTGGTGGGCACATCCCATCAGTTGTCATGCTCCTCTCACCCATGGGTGCTGCCCTCACCTGTGGGTGCTGCCCTTCACTTATGGATGCTCCGCAGCACTAGTGGGTGCTTCCCATCAGTTGTGGGTGCTCCTGTCACCCATGGGTGCTCCCCATCACCTTGTGAGTACTCCCTATTACTCATGGGTGCTCCCTGATATCCGTGGGTGCTCCCCATCACTTGTGGGTGCTCCCTGTCACCACACAGGTGTTCCCTATCACTGGTGGATGCTCCCTATCACCTTGTTCGTATCACCCATGTGTGCTGCCGGTAACATTGTGGATGTTCCCTCTAACCTTGTGGGTGCTCCCCATCACCCATGGGTGCTGCGCATCACCTCGTGGGTGCTCCTTATCACTCGTGGGTGCTCTCTGTCACCTTATGGGTGCTCCCTAGAACCTTGTGGATGCTCCTCACCACTTGTAGGTGCTCTCCATTACCCATGGATGCTCCCATCACTTGTAGGTGCTCCCCGCCACTTGTGGATGATCCCCATCCCTTATGGGTGCTCCCCATCACTTGTAGGTGCTCCCCATCCCTTATGGATGCTCCCCATCACTTGTAGGTGCTCCCCATCCCTTATGGATGCTCCCCATCACTTGTAGGTGCTCCCCATCCCTTATGGATGCTCCCCATCACTTGTAGGTGCTCCCCATCCCTTATGGATGCTCCCCATCACTTGTAGGTGCTCCCCATCCCTTATAGATGCTCCCCATCACTTGCAGGTGCTCCCCATCACTTGTGCATGCTCCCCACCACTTGTAGGTGCTCCCCACCACTTGTGGATGATCCCCATCCCTTATGGATGCTCCCCATCACTTGTAGGTGCTCCCCATCCCTTATGGATGCTCCCCATCACTTGCAGGTGCTCCCCATCCCTTATGGATGCTCCCCATCACTTGCAGGTGCTCCCCATCCCTTATGGATGCTCCCCATCACTTGTAGGTGCTCCCCATCCCTTATGGATGCTCCCCATCACTTGCAGGTGCTCCCCATCCCTTATGGATGCTCCCCATCACTTGCAGGTGCTCCCCATCCCTTATGGATGCTCCCCATCACCTGCAGGTGCTCCCCATCACTTGTGCATGCTCCCCACCACCTGCAGGTGCTCCCCACCACCCGTGAGTGTCCCCAGGAAACACGGGCCAGGAGCTGGCTCTCACCTAGAAAATCATCAGCCGAGAACTTGTCGTTGTCCCACACCTGCAGGATGAGCTTCGGGGGCACCTTCAGCACCGTCTCGTCCAGGCTCCAGAAATGCTTCTGTCGTGGCGGGGGTGCCCGGGGGTCACACGAGGGCCCCCCGGTGTGTGTGTCCCGTGTGTCCCCCCCCCAACCCGCTCCTCACCTTGGTGGGCAGCACGCAGCGCTGCTCGGCCGCCAGGTACTCGAAGGGGAACACAAAGCGCCAGTTGAAGGCGCCGGCCCCGTCCAGCGAGCGGTAATGCACGTCCGTCCTCTGCCGCTGCCCCTCCAGCCCGGCCAGCCACCTGCGGGCACAGGGCGCTTGGCTCGGCCGCTCCCGGCCGCTGCCCCGGCCCCCGCCGTGCGCTCGGCTCACCCCGTGATGTAGATATCGCTCATGGGCTGCCCCAGCACGTTCGTGTCCCCCGGGTCCACGTCCCGCGTGTTCCAGACCACGCAGCGCAGCTCGTACCTGGGGGGGGGACGGGGACAAGGAGGCGTCACCTTCACCCCCCCCGGGGTGGCCCCGTCCCGTCCATGGGGCGCTGGGGGGGGTTGTGGGGGGGGCTCTCACCTCTGCGGCTTGCGGGGGGTGATGTCGACGGGGGGCCCCGGGGGGCCGAGGTTGATGGGGAACACATCGACCCACATCTGCACCTTGCCCTGCACGGGGTGGGGGGGGCTGGGAGCGGCACCCCAGTGTGTCCCCCCCACCGACACACAGCACCTCTGGGTGCCCTGGGGCCTCTTTTACCCCCCGGCATCATCCCGTTGGCATCCCCCCTGCACTGGGCTCCCTGTCACCCCAATGTCCCCAAGCCCTAGCATCCTTTCATACCCCAGGGTCCCACCCTGGCCATGTCCTCATCCCACTGTCCACATCACCCCCTTCCAGCATCCCTCCCTGCCCTGGGGTCCCCATCACCCCTTGGCATCCCCCCTGCCCTGGGGTCCCCATCACCCTAAGGTTCCCTATTGTACCCCTAGCATCCCCTTATACCCCAAGGTCCCCTCACCCCAAAGTCTCCATTGTCTCCCTGGCATCCCTTTTACTCAAGGCCCCCGTCACCCCAAGATCCATGTTGTCACCTTGACATCCTCTTGTACCCAAGGCCCCATCACCATGAGGTCCCCATCATCCCCCTGGCACCCCCTTACACCCCAAGGTCCCGTCACCCCGGTGTCCCTCCCTGTCCCCCCAAGGGTCTCCATCACCCCCTCCCCACCTGCTCCAGCCCGGGCTGGGTGCTGCTGTACAGGGTGCGTGTCTCGAGGTGCTCGGGGACGAGGTGGCAGGCGCGGAGCACGTGCAGGGCCAGGCGCTCGCGGGGCACCCCGGGGTGCTGGTGCTGGGGGGGGCCGCTCTCTGCGGGGCTGAGCCGTCACCACGGGCAGGGGCCAGCCCCACACAATCCCCCCCCCCCCCCCCACCCCAGCCCCAGCACCCACCGAAGTGGCTGAGGTGGAAGCTGTGGTCCCCGAAAGTGACCGCGGTGCCCTCGGCGTTGAACTCGGGTGCCGGCAGCCCCTGGGTGCGGGCGAAGTGCTCCAGTGCCTGGCTGGGGGGGAGCTGGTCCCTCCAGCACCCGGGGCCGGCGCTGCGGGGGCATTGGGACAACGCGGAGTCACCGCTCAGCTTGTGCCGGTTCCATGTACCTGCCGCAACTTCACCGCCTTGTTCCCATCCTCATCGTAGAACCATGGAATGGGTTGGGTTGGAAAGGACCTTAAGGGTCATCCAGCTCCATCCCTTGCCACGGGCAGGGACCCTTCCACTGGAGCAGCTTGCTCCAAGCCCCTGTGCCCAACCTGGCCTTGAGCACTGCCAGGGATGGGGCAGCCACAGCTTCTCCATTCAACCCATTCCAGTGCCCCACCGCTATCAAGTGAAGAACAGCCCAAGATCCCACCCCAATCTCCCCTCCTGCCCATTCCCAGGCCCAGGACCACCCTCCGGATGTGTCACCCACGTGCAGTAGAGCGCGGGCAGCCCGCAGTGGGCGCGGAAGCGGGAGAGGAGCCGGTTCTCCAGGTCGATGGTGGTGGTGCCGATCTCCTGGTCGGGTGGCACCAGGTCATAGTCCAGCAGCGAGACCCGCAGGTCCTTCTCCAGCGGGATGGTGCCCATCAGCTCGAACAGCCTGGCAGTGGGGGTGACAACCAGTGCTGGGGCTGGCACCCGCTGGCATGGGGATTGGGGACCTGTAGGAATGGGGACTTCTGGCACAGGGACTTGGTTGCATCAGGACTTGGTGGCAGGGAGACCCTGCAGCATGGGCAGTGGGGCAGTGGGGACCTGCCGGTGTGGGGAATGGAGACCTGGTGGCACAAGGACTCACCAGCATAGGGAATGGGGATCTGGTGGCATGGGGACCTGCTGGTGTGGGGAAGGAGGTCCTGGTGGCATGCGGAATGGGGACGTGCTGGCATGGAGACCGGCTGGCATGGGGAATGGGACTTGACAGCACGGGGAATGGAGACCTGGTGGCAGAGTAATTGAGCACCTTCTGCCATAGGGAATGGGCACCTGGTGCCACAGGGCCAAACTGACACAGAGACATGGGGATGGGGGCCAACAGCCCCCCTGGGCACCTCCTCTCATTCCCAGCGCCCCCAGCCCGATGCCACCCGCCCCGTCCGTACCTCCCGAACACGGGCTCCAGGGTGTTGGGCACGTACTGGTCCCGCTGCCCCAGCGTCTCGGCTCCCAGGGACACGCGGACGTAGGGGTCACACTGCAGCAGGAGGGGATGCTCAGGGCGACACGGGGGGGGGAGCGGGGCCCATCCCAGCGCCCGGGGGTGCCCGTACCAGCCCGTTCCTGTCGCGGGGGGGGAGATCGAAGGCCCGCACCACGTAGACCCTCACGAGGCAGCGCTGGGGCTGGCTGCGGGGCAGGTCCTGGAAGCGGCGCGGCGGCGGCGGCTGCGCGGGGTCCTCGGGCAGGGGGTACAGGTGGAAGAGCCCCTGCGAGGCGCCGGCCGTAGCACCGAGGGGTGCCCCGGACCCAGCACCGGGGCCCTATGGGGGGGGGGGGCTCGCACCCACCTTGAACTCGGCCACCGGCTGCGGGTCCTCCCCCCCCGCGGCGGCTGCTCCCGGCGGGAACAGCGGGAAGGAGCGGCAGAAATCCTGCAGCCCCTCGAACTCCGGCACCGCCTCCAGCTCGCAGCTGTAGATCTGCGGCCGGGACTGTCCTCGTCCGCGTCCCCGTCCCCGTCCCCGTCCCCGTCCCCGTCCCCGTCCCCGTCCTCGTCCCCATCCCCGTCCTCGTCCCCGTCCCCGTCCTCGTCCCCATTCTCGTCCTCGTCCCCATCCTCGTCCCCATCCTTGTCCCAGTCCCCATCCACATCGCCATCCCAGTCCCCATCAACATCCCCATTCCCGTCCACATTCTCATCTCCATCCCCATTCCCATCCTCATCCCAGTCCCCATTCCTGTCCCCATCAACATCCCCATTCCCATCCACATCCCCATCTACATTCTCATCCCCATTCCCATCCTCATTCTCATTCCTGCTCTCTTCCTGTCCCCAGCCCCATTCTGGTGCTTCATCCCACCCCACCCCATTCCATACCCTTCCTTATCCTTGTCCCCATCCCATCTTCATCCCTGTCCTTGTCCTCATCTCATCTTCAGCCCTGTCCCTGTTCCCATCCCACTTCTTTTTCATCACTGTCCCTGTCCCCAACCTGTTCCCATCCCAATCTCCATCCCTGCACTTGTCCCCATCCCTGTCCCGTCCCAAGGATATCGTTGCCCTCTTCATCCTGTTCCCATCCCTCACCTCATCCTTACCGGATCTTCATCCCTCTCCCCATCTGTGTCCTTGTCCCCAACCACCCCTGTCCCATCCCATCCCACCCCATCTCCATCCCTGTCCCCCGCTCCAGCGCCCGGGCTCTGCCCCACCTTCAGTCTGTCCCTGCTTGTCCCCCGCCGGCTCTTTGCCTTGTCCCCCAGGGCCGCATAGAACTTGCTCCACCAGTCATCCTCCTCCTCCCCTTCACCCTCCTCTGCCTGCGGGGAGCGGGGTGAGGTGGGGACAGGGACAGGGTGTCCCCGGTGTCCCAATCCCTGTGCCCACCTTCTCCTCAGCCTTCGTCTTGCTGATGATCCCGGGCAGTAGCTGCAGCAGCAAAGGGGGTTGCTCAGGGAAACTGAGGCACGGGCATGGGCCCCCGGTGTCCAGGGGTGCCATGGATCCGGGGACTCACCCAACTTATCCTGCCCCGAGGAGCGGCTGTGGGGAGCAGAGAGGTGAATAATCATTGCGGAGATGGGAGTGTGGAGCAGGGATGGGGCAGGATGGGGAGGGATGGGGCAGAATAGGGTGGGATGGATGTGATGATTGGGATGAGGCAGGGGTGGGATGGGAGAGGATGGATGGGTTGGAGGGAGTAGGATGGGATGGAATGGGATGGATGGGCTGGAATAGAACGCATGGGTTGGAGGGAGTAGGATGGGATGGGATGGATGGGGTGGAATGGGATGGAATGGGATGGATGGGCTGGAATAGAATGGATAGGTTGGATGGATTGGAATGGGATGGATGGCACGGAATGAGATGGAATGGATGAAGTAGAATGGGATGGATGGGGTGGAATGGGGTGGAATGGGATTGATGGACTGGAATAGAATGGATGGGTTGGATGGATTAGAATGGGATGGAATGGGATGGATGGTGTGGAATGAGATGGAATGGGATGGGATGGGGTGTGATAGATGGGATGGGGTGGGATGTGATGTGATGTGGTGGGATGGATGTGGTGGATGGATGGGACGGGAGAGGGAGGCAGTAGGGCTGTGCAGAGCCATACAGGAGCCATGGGATGAGGTGGGGATGGGTTGGGGTGGATGGGACAGGGCAGGGCAGGGATGGGATGGGGTGGGCTGGGGCAGAGCAGGAACGGGGCAGGGCTGTGCAGAGCCGTACCGGCGCCGGGCCGGGGGCCGGGGGGCTGCCCGCGGTGCTGCCCCAGCCCCCGCACGCAGGTCTGCCCCACCTCGGGCCGGTACCCGAAGTCCCTCACGTCCAGCACCCGCAGCCGCACGGGCGGCATCAGCTCCTCCTCCAGGGGCAGCGTCTGCGGGCAGGCTCAGCGTCAGCCCCGCTGCCCGCGGCAGCGCCGGGGGTGCGGCCCCCCCCTCGCCGCGCTCACCAGGGCCAGCAGGAAGGCGTTGATGGGGAAGTTGGGGTTGGAGGCGGGGTCGGCGATGGGGGGGGTCCGCAGCACCCGGCCCCCGCACTGCACCTCCAGGCTGGGGGCGCGCACGCTCCCGCGAAGCCCCCGCAGCCCCCACGCCAGCACCTGGAGGGGGGGGGGACGGACACCGGCGCTGTCACCCCCCCGTCACCGCGGGTACCGGCCCCATCCTTGTGCCTGGCTCGGCCCCGTCCTTCTCTTGTCTTCATCCCTCTGTGCCTGGCTCCGGCTTCATCCCTGTCCTTGTCCCCATCCCCAGGACCTTCGTCTCTGTCCCCATCCCTGTCCCATTCCTGTCCACACCATGTCACATCCCTGTTCCCACCCCATTCCCCATCCCAGACGTTGTCCATCCTGTCTTCATCCCTGTTCCAACCCACGTCCTGTCTGCAGCCACCCCTCTCCCTGTCCTTATCCCCATCCACTTCTTCATCCCTTTCCCCATTCCTGTTCCCACCCCGTTCCCCATCCCAGACCTTGTCCATTCTGCCTTTATCCGTGTCCTCATCCCTGTCTTTGTCCCCTGCCCCAGAACCTTCATCCTGCCCCTGTCCCCAGCCTGTTCTACTCCCAATCACCATCTTGAACCACATTCTCATCCTACCTCCATCCCCCTTCCCATCCCATCCCCCATTGCATTGCTGTCCCTTTTCCTATCTTGTTCCCACCCTGTTCCCCATCCCAGACCTTCTCCATCCTGTCCTCAACCTTGTACCAATCCATGTCCTTATTCCCAGCCACCCTTGACCCCATCCCATCCCCTTCTTCATCCCTGTCCCTGCCTCTCACCTCCAGCGCCACCGGCCTCAGCAGTGGCCGCACACCGACAGGGATACTGAAGACCCCCTGCCTCCAAGGGGGGGAGCTGACCTGCGCCAGGGCCCCATCCTGCCGGGGGTGAGGACACCACGATGCCGATGGGACCCATCACCTTGGTGCACCCCCCCCAACCACCGCCTGCAGCCCCTCACCTCGGTGTCGTGCAGCAGCTCAAAGGCAGCCAGCAGCTCCCCGACGGGTCCCCCGGAGCCCCGCAGTGGGTGACGCTGGAGCCGGGGGGGCCGCCGGCGCCCCACATCCAGCCAAACATCTGGGGTGCACACGCTCCTCCCCAGGAAATCACCAGCGCCCTGCAAGGCATCGCTTGGGCATGGGTGCTCCCTGCACCCGTGGCTGCCCCCCAACCATGGGTACCATACCCCTCCAGCCTGGTCGAACACTTCCACCACTACAGCGGGGGGCTCATCCTGGACACCCCGGGGGTCCCCATAGAGCAGCACCCGGTGGAAAAGCAGCGTCTGGTCCCAAAGCGGGTCCAGGGTGCGGGGCAGCACCCGTGTGCTCTGGCTGACGTACACGAAGGAGACGTGGGCGACGGGGTCTGGGTGACAGAGACACCGTCAGCGCCGTGGGTGCCCCCCGGGCTGGGCACCAGGGGATGGGGGGGTCCCACCTGCAGTGGACTTGGTGCCGTGGGGCGACAGCTCCAGCGCCTGGAAGATGTAGCAGCGGAGCTGGAAGAAGTTGGGTCCTGTGGAAGAGGCAGGAGCTGGCAGAGGGGCCTGAGACCCCCCCCCGGGCTGTCCCGGTCCCCCCCGTGCCCCCGGGGCTCACGCTGGAAGGTGCAGAGGATGAGGGGCAGCGGCTGCTTCGGGGCGGGCTGGAACAAGCCCCGTGTCCTCCGCTCCGCTGCAGCCGGCTCCTCCTCCCCGGCCGTGTCCCCCGTGCCCTGCGGGGGATGCAGGGTGTGGGGTGGGATGTGGGGTGCGGGGTCCCTATGGACCTGCTGTCACCCAGACCCGCGTCCCGCTGCCCCATGTCCTGTTGCCCCAGGACTGCTCCATCTCCACGCCACTCCATCTCTGTCCCTCATCCATCCCTCTGTCACTACATCCCTCATCCATCCCTCCATCCCCTCTGTCACTGCATCCCTCATCCATCCCTCCATCCTTTTGTCCCTCCCTCCATCCCCCCATCTCTCTGTCCTTCTACCCCTTAATCTCTTTGTCCCTCCATCCCTCTTTCCTGCATTCCTCCCTCCCCACCATCCCTCCATCCTTCTGTCTCTCTCCCTCATCCATCCCTCGATCCCTCTGCCCCTCCAACCCTTCTTCATCCCTGTCCCTGCATCATTCCATCCCTCCATCGATTTGTCCCTCCATCCTTCGATCCCTCTCTCCCTTCCTCCTTCCCTCCATCCCCCTATCCCTCCATCCCTCTGTCCCTGCATCCCTCATCCATCCCTCCATCCCTCTCTCCCTTCCTTCCTCCCTCCATCCCTCTGTCCCTGCTTCCCTCATCCATCCCTCCATCCCTCTCTCCCTTCTTTCCTCCCTCCATCCCTCTGTCCCTGCTTCCCTCATCCATCCCTCCATCCCTCTCTCCCTTCTTTCCTCCCTCCATCCCTCTGTCCCTGCATCCCTCATCCATCCCTCCATCCCTCTCTCCCTTCCTCCCTCCCTCCATCCCTCTGTCCCTGCATCCCTCATCCATCCCTCCATCCCTCTCTCCCTTCCTCCCTCCCTCCATCCCTCTGTCCCTGCATCCCTCATCCATCCCTCCATCCCTCTGTCCCTGCATCCCTCATCCATCCCTCCATCCCTCTCTCCCTTCCTTCCTCCCTCCATCCCTCTGTCCCTGCATCCCTCATCCATCCCTCCATCCCTCTCTCCCTTCCTTCCTCCCTCCATCCCTCTGTCCCTGCATCCCTCATCCATCCTCCATCCCTTCATCCCTGTCCCCCCATCCCTCCACCCCCTGGCCCCCAGCTGCCCCCCTGTGCCCCGTCCCGTACCGGGGACCCCTCGAGGAGGAAGAGGGGCGCCACGGGCGGGGGCTGCACGGGCACCATGTGCCGGTGCCAGCAGCGCCGCCGGCAAACGTCGCCCGCCCGCGGCTGCAGGTGGAAGCGGCTGCTCCATAAGGATCCGTACTCCCAGGCCTCGGAGCCGGCCGCAGGCTCGGTTCTGTGCTGCGGGGACACGGGCACGGGGGGCAGGAAACAGGGTGGCAAGAGGACAGCGTCGGATGGGGACAGGGCGGCGCACGGACAACAGGCACAAGGGGATGTACAGGGCTGCTCTCACCATCGCACTGGTGGGTGGGTGAAGGCATGGTCCTGCCACCCAATCCCGCCACCCCGTCCCTGCACCACATCCCTGTTATCCCCATTGTGCCACCCTCATCCCTGTCCCTTCTGTCCCTGTCACCCCCACCTGCCACCCTCATCCCTGCCACCACATCCCTGTTATGCCCATCCCTGCCACCCCAATTCATGTCACCCCCACCCTGCCACCCCATCCCTGCCACCACATCCCTGTTATGCCCATCCCTGCCACCCCAATTCATGTCACCCCCACCCTGCCACCCCATCCCTGCCACCACATCCCTGTTATGCCCATCCCTGCCACCCCAATTCATGTCACCCCCACCCTGCCACCCCATCACTGTCCCCTCTGTCACTGCCACCCCCATCCCCACCACCTCATCCCCGTCCCTGTCCCCATGGCCCGGACCAGCTGCAGGAAGGTGGCCACATCCTGGTCCGGTCCCTGTGCGCCGGGGTCCCTGCGGCGGGTGCGCAGCCAGCGCCGGCGCCGGTGCGTGTGGTAGGTCTTCTCCGTGGGGTGCCAGGCTGCCGGGGGGCTGCCGGGGGCCACGCTCGCCCCGTACTCCCAACCTGCGGCACCCGGAGTCACCATCATCACCATCACCACCACCTCCCCGCCCGGGGTACCCTATGGGGTCACCACTCACCGGCCTCATCCACGGCGCCCATCACGTCCACCCTCCAGCCGTCGCTGATGTGCCACCCCTGGGGACACAGCACCTCCTCCTTGGGCGGCACCTCCACACCGCTCTGCAAAGCCAGGCTGGAGCTGAGCCCTGACGCACTCGTGTCACCCCCCTGCTGTCCCCACGCTGTCACCCACTCACAGCATCCGTGCTGGCCACTGTGGCCGGTCCCCAGTCCCCACCAGGCCCCCGGCTCTCGTGCTCATAGACCTCCTCCAGCACCTCGCCCACGTTGGCCTCTGTGTCCAGCAGCAGCCTGGGGCAGGGGGGCACAAGGGGACAACGGCGGTGGCATCACCCTCGCTGAGGTCCCCGGGTGTCAGCACCCGCCCATGGACTCACCGGCGCTGGGGCTCCACGGTCCAGGGTCCATCCCAGCGCCAGCCCCTGGGGGGCCGGATGCGGTGCCGCGGAAGCCCGGCTCTGCCCGCGCCGTCGGAGAAGCCCGTGAGCCCGCGGGGCCCCCACTTGCCCCAGAGCTTGGTCTGGTTCTCATACTGGGGAGGGGGGAGCACGGGTGAGGGGAGCTGGGGGCACCCTGGGCGGGGGGTTCCTTGTGTGTCCCCCCCCCCGGCACTCACGGTCTCGGCGTAGATGCGCAGGGAGCCCTCGATGAGCCGGGGCAGGTCCCCGCTGTCGGCCACCGGCCCCAGCCACAGCCGCAGCCGGAGCTGGGCATGGAGGTCCCCGGAGCCCTGCGCACCATGGGGCGGGTGAGGGCAGGGGGACATAGGGGGGACATAGGGGGGGGCTGTGGAGAAGGTCTAAAGGGACATAGAGGGGACAAAAAGGGGATGTGGAGGGGATAGGGAGGGATGCAGAGGGGACATTGGGGGATATGGAGGGGACATGGAGTGGACACAGGGGACATGGGAGGGGACATGGGGAAGATGTAGAGGGGACACAGATGGGACATGGAGCAGACATGGAGGGGATGTGGAAGGGGACACGGAGAGGAGACACGGAGTGGAACAGAAGGGACATGAAGGGGATGTATTGGGGCACAAAGGGGACATGGGGTAGACATAGAGGGGACACAGAGGGACATGGAGCAGAAATGAAGAGGATGTGGATGGGACATGGAGAGGATCTGGAGAGGGGACATGGAGGAGAACAGAAGGGACATGGATGTGACAGAGAGGGAACCTGGAGGGGAGCAGAGGAGACATAGAATGGCACAGAGGGGACATGGAGCAGACATGGAAGGGACACAGAGGGGACATGGAGAGGGCACGGACAGGACACAGCAGGGAGGTGGAGGGGACACAGACAGGACACAGAGGCGGCACGGAGGGGCCGTGGCGTTCCTACCATCAGGAACAGCGTCTGGAGCCTCCCGCAGAACCTGCCGCAGGCGCCGGGGCCGCTCCGGGAGAACATGATGTCAGGTGCGGGGATGCGGGCACAGGCCACGCGCCGCTCGCCCCGCAGCATCCACAGCAGCACATCGGGGACAGCGGCCTGCGGCTGTGGGGATCGAGACACAGCGGTGGGCTGAGACCGGCCGCAGCTCATCACAGCGATGAGCCCTGGCTGCCCCCATGTCCTCACCTCCACAGCCATCGCAGCAGGCTGAGACTGACCACAGCTCGTCGCAGCAATAAGCCCTGGCTCCCCCCCTTATCCTCACCTCCACAGCCATTGCAGCAGGCTGAGACCAGCCACAGCTCATCACAGTGATGAGCCCCGGCTCCCCCCCTTATCCTCACCTCCACAGCCATTGCAGCAGGCTGAGACCGGCCACAGCTCATCACAGCAATGAGCCCTGGCTGCCCCCATGTCCTCACCTCCACAGCCATCGCAGGAGGCTGAGACCGGCCACAGCTCATCACAGCGATGAGCCCTGGCTGCCCCCATGCCCTCACCTCCACAGCCATTGCAGAGTGGCCCATCTGGCCTGTGGGCTCATCACAGCGATGAGGCCTGGCAGCCTACATATCCTCACCTCCACAGCCATTGCAGCAGGCTGAGACCGGCCACAGCTCATCACGGCGACGAGCCCCATCTCCCCCCATATCCTCACCTCCACAGCCATTGCAGCAGGCTGAGACCGGCCACAGCTCATCACGGCGATGAGCCCCATCTCCCCCCATATCCTCACCTCCACAGCCAGCGCTCCCATGCTCCGCAGCCAGGCCTCAGCCATGGGCAGCAGCGAGGCCCATCCGGCCCGCGGGGGCATCACCGCCGCCGCCGCCACGCGCCGCAGCAAGTGGAGCCGTGCGGCACGGAGATGGGTGTCCAGGGCTGTCGGGGTGGGCTGAGCCTCCAGCCGCGGCAGCACCCGCCTGCAAACACATCCCCCACCCAAAGCGCCCCGGTTTGGTCCAAAATTGCCCCATTTTACCCCAAAACCGCTTCATTGCCACCTCTCCAAAATACTGCGCCTGCCCCCCAAAATACCCCATTTCCCCTTTAAAATATTCTCACCTGCAAATCCCCCAGTTTACTCCCAAAATGCCCCGTTTTACACTGCAGTTGCCTTGTTTTCCCCATAAACTCTTTGTTTCCCCCTCAAAATACATTTCCAGCCCCCAAAATACCCGGGTTTGCCCCCAAAATGCCCTGTTTTCCACTCCAGTTGCTCTGTTCCCCCCCAAATGCTTCATTCCCACACCCCAAACTCCTGTTTCCCCCTCAAAATAGAGTTTCTGCCCCCAAAATACCCCGTTTCCCCTAAAAATACAGTTCACCACCTCATTTCCCCCTCAGAATACAGCTCCTTCCCCAAATGCCCTCCAGTTGCCCTGTTTTCCCTAAAAAATGCTGAATTCCACCCCAAAATGCCCCATTTCCCCCTCCAGATGCAATTCAACTGCACAAAATTCCTGCTGTCCCCCAAAATGCCCCATTTCCCTCCCAAATCCCCTATTTCCCCCAAAGTGTCCCATTTCCTTCCCAAATGCCACATTTCCTCCCAAAATCCAGCTTTCCTCCCAGTTACGCTGTTTCCAGCCCAAATGCCCCCTTTTCCCCTACCCCATACCCAATTTTCCCTTCCATTATCCCATTTCCCCCCCACATTTTCACCCTCAAGATCCCACTGTCCTCAAAAGTGCCTCATTGTTCCTTCCAATACCTCAGTTTTCCCCAAAATACCCCATTTTCCTTCCCCAAATGCCCTATTTCCCCTCCATTGCCCCGTTGTCCTCTAGAATTCCTTATTTCCCACCCAAATACCCATTCCCCCCCACCAACACCCAATTTTCCCATCCGTTGTCCCATTTTCACCCCTAAAGTCCCGTTTTCCTCTAAAATTCCTCATTTCCCCCCCCGTATACCCCATTCCTCCCCCCAAACACCAATCTCCCCATCCCAAACAGGGGTGTCCCCCCCTCTTTGTGACCCCCATGTTCCCCCATTGACCTGCAGTCCTGCGCCAGCTCCCGCAGCAGCCTCCTGCCGATGTCCCCCTCGGTGTCCCCATGGGCTCTCCGGAGCTCCCCCACGTTCTTCTCCTATTGCGATTCCCCCCATAACCATTCCAAACCGGGAATGTGTGTGTGTGGAGACGGGGGTCACCCCCCCCCCCATCACCCATGGGTGCTCACCAGCCGCTGGCACACGGCACGCAGGAGGTTTAGGGCATCCCAACGGTGAGCAGCATCCTCCCAAGCCGAGGTGACGGCCGCCACCGGCTTGTCCCCGTACCATGGCAGGTAGTGGTAGCGGTTGCCTGCATCCAGAGGGCGCTGAGCATCCCATGGGATGCGCATCCCATCCCACCCTGCTCCCTGCTCACCATCAAAGACGGGACAACCGTGCGGGGTGACGGAGGCGGCCGGCTTGCAGGTGACATCGCCCGTGTCCCCGTGGTTGCCCAGGCTGAGCTCGAAGCGCAGGAGCTCAGGGCCCGCTGGTACCATGGTGGCCGAGTAGAAGACCCCGCAGAGCCCGAACCGGTGGCGGGGTAAGTGAGACTGGGGCAGAAAAGGGGTGAAAACACCCAAAAATGGTCAAATTCCCTTAAAAATAAGGCAGAAAGACCCCGGGGATGGCATCACCCACCTGCACCCGGATGATGTCCTCCGCGTTAATGGTGCCGCGCTGGTGCCCATCCGGGGTCCCCATGCGGGTGCTGATCTCCAGCAGCACCCGGCCCCGATAAGCCACGTTGGTGTCCTGTAAAAGAAGGGTGGGGGTGGCTGGGTGTTGTGCCCCCCCCTCCAAATGGGTGCTGTCCCCACCTTGCCAATGCTCACAGTGCTGGATGTCCTGGCAGCATCCGCCCGGGGACCATAGAAGGGGAGGAAGCAGGGTCCGAAGCAGGGTAAGAAGCCAGGGGTCCCCTCTGGGGTGAAAAACGGGGGTTTAAAAGGGGGGGTTTGGGTGCTGCCCCCCCCCCCCCCCCATGGGTGCACCCTGCTCACCCTCAAGCTCAGCACCGGCAGAGGAGATGTGGGAGAGGTGGAGGGTGGCGGTGCCCAGGACCTTGCTGCTGCGGGGCCTATGGGTGGGCAGTGAAAGGGATGGGGGCTCCCCTATAAACAGGGTGTTCCCCCCAAAAAAGGGGGTCCCCAAAACCTGGGGAGGTGCCCAAAAACCAAGGGGATGCCCCAAAAAATGGGGTTCCCCCCCCAAAATGGGGTTCCCCTAAAATTGGGGAGGGTCCCCCTAAAATGGGGGGTAATCCAAAACCGGGGGGGTGGCCCAAAAGTAGAGGTTCCCCCACTTACCCGCTGAGGATGGCCAACTGGATCTCATCACAGATGGGGGGCAGCTTTGGCAAGACACAAAAGCAGGAGGGGGGGGTGTTGAAATGTGGGAGCCCCCCACTTTTTGGGGTCCCTTTTGGGGGTACCCCTGCATTGGGGGTGTAGGAGGAACCTCACCCGCAGTGGGAAGAAGAAGACCTCGTTCCACACCGGGTTGGGGCCTGGGGGCATCACTTGGGTGCGGAGCTGCGTTGGGCAGAGCCATGAGCCCCTCACCGCGGCATCGGGCCTCCCCCCCCCCCCCAGCCCCGGGCCTCGCACCCACCGTCCTGCCCGCAAAGCCGGCCCGCACCGCAGCCGCCACGAAGCTCTTCTTGCCTCCGACCGAGGGGAGGCACTGCAGGGATGGCTCCGCTGCACCGGGATGGGGAGAGGTTGGCAATGGAGGGTGCCCAAGATCCAACCTCCCCCAACCCCCCCAAAACCCCCCAAAACCAACCCAAAACCAACCCAAAACCAACCCAAAACCAGCCAACCCCCCCCAACCAACCCAAAACCAACCCAAAACCAACCCAAAACCAACCCAAAACCAACCAACCCCCCCCAAACAACCCAAAACCAACCCAAAATGAACCCCAAACCAACCCAAAACCAGCCAACCCCCCCCAAACAACCCAAAACCAACCCAAAATGAACCCCAAACCAACCAACCCTCCCAAATCCCAACCCAAAACCCACTCAAAACCAATCAACCCACCCCCAAACCAACCCAAAACCTAGCCAAACCCAACCAAAAGTGCCTCCAAAACCAACCCAAAACCCACCCGAAACAACCAATACCGCCTCAAAACCAACCCAAAACCCACTCAAAACCCTCCCAAAACCAACCCAAATTTAATTCAAAACCCCCCAAAGCCCCCCAAAACCCACCCAAAACTTACCCCAAACCGCCTTCAAAACCAACCCAAAACCAACCAAAACCACCCCCAAAACCTTCCCCAAACCCACCCAAACCCAACCCCAAACCCTCCCCAAACCCACTCGACCCCCTCCTAAACCCTCCCCAAACCCACCCGAACCCACCCCAAAATTCCCCTAAACCAACCCAAAACGCTCCCAACCCCTCTCAAACCCTCCCCAAAGCCCCCAGGCCCCCAGATCCCCCCCAGACCCACCCAGGGGCAGGTCCTCAGCGTGGTAGATGCGGAGCTGCAGCGTGGCAGCGCACGGCGGTGGCTGCAGCAGATTGGCCTCCACATCCTTGTCTCCCTCCGGCTCCTCCTGCTCCTTATGGGATGGACATGGGGCAATGGGGATCCCCCCCCCCCCCCCCCCCAGTATCCATGGGGTGTTTGGGGGATGAGGGGCTCACCTGCACCGGCTCTCCGGCACGGAGCACGGCCATGCTCACACGGAGGTACCCGCGGCAGCCGGCATCAGGGCGCCGGGGATCCTGCAGGCTCAGCCACTTCCAGCTCAAGCTGTGTCCTGGGATGATGGGAGGCCCCGTTGTCACCCTGCTGCCACCTCGGTGTCACCCTGCCGTCACCCCAACCCTCCCACCTACCTGGTGCGTGGTAGATGGTGCCGACGTCCAGCTGTGGGGATGGCAAAGGGGGTGAGGGCGGCTGAACCATGGGGGGATGCCCCATTCCCAAGTCACGTCCTCACCTGGAAGACGCCGATGATGGCTTTGGAGCGGATGGCTTTGGAGTCCAGCACCTGTGACAGGAGAGGGGACATGGCATCAGGGCCACCCCAATGTCCCCATCCCCTTTGGTGCCACCAATCCCATCCCGGACCTGGATGCGGATGGGCTCCATCAGCAGCTGCTCCGGTGTCTGGTGGAAACTTTGGCAAAACACCTGGAAAACAGGCGCAAAGGGGTGAGGGTGGAGCGAGGGGACAGCAGCACATCCCTATGTCCCCTCCCCAGTGTCACCTCGTTGTAGTAGGGGTCATTCCCAACACGGATCCTGGTCCTGAAGCGGTGCTGGCCGATGAAGACCGTCACCACCGGCTTGATGTTATTGCCCTGGAGCTGGTGGCCCTCGATGACCTTCACCCGTACCTATGGGACAGGCGGTGACACGGTGGTTGCTGGGTGCGATGTCACCTCTGGGTACCACTGCACCCCTGGGTGCCGTACCTGGAACTCCTCTTTACTCCCTGCCGGGGGGTTGCTGGGGTGCATGGGTGGCACTGGTGACACTGTTGGTGGTGGCACCCATCGTTGCACGGGGACCGTGGCATCTCCAGCCTTGCCGCGGGGGACGTAGGAGCAGCGAAGGGTGATGGTGCACTGCAAAAGGACGGGTGGCACCCCAGACCGTGCTGGTGGCACCCCGGGGTGCTGCTGGGGGGGTGCATCGGTGGGTGCTCACCCCTGTGGGCTGCCCCTTGGGGTCCAGCAGCGGGACTTGGCTTAGGGACAGCGGCAGCTCGGGGCTGGCCACCAACTGGTCCAGTGACACCGTGGAGGCACCCAGGTCCCTGCGGGGACAGAGGGGACAAGGTGAGGGTGCCCACACGATGGATGGTCCCCCCAGGGTGCCCACCCATGGGTGCTACTCACCCCCGGGGTGCCGGCTGGCCCCAGTGCCGCAGACGCAGGCTCAGGCTGTCCTTGGGGCGCAGGGGACGCGCACCCAGTGGCCATGCCAGTGTCTATGGTGGGAGGGACAGAGGTGGCAAGGGCTCAGTGGGGTGACATTAGCGTCCCCGTGCCACCGCGGCCCCCCCGGGGGGCACCTCACCTCGTTCCATGTGGGGCTGTGCTCCTCTGGCACCACCCGGGTGCTCCTGGGGACGCCTGGGAGGGGGAACACGGTGGTGGCACATCAAGGGGGGGGACATGGGTGCTGTCCCCAGGGATGGCTGGCCCCATGATGCCACCCCGGTGCACCAGGATGGGTGATGCCACCATGGGGTGTTCCCCCCTTGTCCCCAGCGGTACCTCTGAAGCGGGCAGACACGTGTACGCCAGGCCCGGAGCCGGTGGCCCCGGGGATGAAGGCATTGGCCACCAGCAGCCGCAGCATGGCCACATCCCCAGTGCCGCGATGCCACTGAGCTGCTGTCACCAGGGTGTTGTCACCATGGTGATGGGATGCGTTCCAGAACGGCACCGGTGGCACCAAGGTGCTCTGACCCCTGTCACCATGGGTTGCTGGGCACCTACATCCCTGTGTCACTGAGTGCCCATGTCTGTGAGTGCCCATGTCCCTGCTGTGCCCACACGGGTGTCTGTGTGTCACGCTCTCCCGGTGTCCCCATGCCCATGTGTATCTGTGTCACTGGTCACCATGCCCATGTGTCCCCATAGAATCATAGAATAGTCAGGGTTGGAAAGGACCTCAAGATCATCCAGTTCCAACCCCTGCCATGGGCAGGGACACCTCACACTAAACCAGGGCACCCAAGGCTTCATCCAACCTGGCCTTGAACACTGCCAGGGATGGAGCACTCACAACCTCCCTGGGCAACTGGGCAGTGCCTCAGCACCCTAACAGGAAAGAATTTCCTCCTTAGATCCAATCTAAACTTCCCCTGTTTCAGTCTGAACCCATCACCCCTTGTCCTGTCCATACAGTCCCTGATGCAGAGCCCCTCTCCAGCATCCTTGTAGCCCCCTTCAGACCCTGGAAGCTGCTCTGAGGTCTCCACGCAGCTTCTCTTCTCCAGGCTGAGCAGCCCCAGTGTTCTCAGCCTGGCTCCATATGGGAGCTGCTCCAGCCCCTGAGCATCCTCGTGGCCTCCTCTGGACTTGTTCCAGCAGTTCCATGCCCTTTTTATGCTGAGGACCCCAGAACTGCACACAATGCTCCAGGTGAGGTCTCACAAGAGCAGAGCAGAGGGGCAGGATCACCTCCTTCTCCCTGCTGGTCACGCTCCTTTGGATGCAGCCCAGGATGCGGTTGGTTTCTGGGCTCAAGCGCACACTGCAGCCGGCTCATGTTCATTTTCCATCGACCAGCACCCCCAAGTCCTTCTCCTTGGGTCGCTCTGAATCTCTTCTCTGCCCAACCTGCAGCTGTGCTGGGATTGCTCCCACCCAGGTGTAGGACCTTGCACTTGGCGTGGTTGAACTCCATAAGGTTGGCATCAGCCACCTCACAAGCGTGTCGAGGTCCCTCTGGATCCCATCCCTTCCCTCCAGCGGATCAACCGGGCCACACAGCTTGGTGTCATCGGCAAACTTGCTGAGGGCGCATCAATCCCACTGTCCATGTCAGCCATGAAGGTGTGGAACAAGAGCGGTCCCAACACCGATCCCTGAGGGACACCACTCGTTACCGGTCTCCAGCCGGACATCAAGCCCTTGACCACAACTCCTTGTGTGCGGCCGTCCAGCCAGTTCTTTATCCACCGAGTGGTCCATCCATCAAATTGATGTCTCTCCAGTTTGGAGACGTCTCTGTCCCCAGGTCTGTGTGTCCATGTCCCCATGGCACCACTCCCCCATTTCTGTATGTGTTGTGTCTCCATGTCACTGCATCCCGTGTGTTCCCATGTCCTTGTGCCACCACATCCCCATGTCCCTGTGTCCCCATGTCCGTATGTCCCCATGTTACCCCAACCCCATGTCCCAGTGTCCCTATAGCACTAAGTCCCCCTATCTGTGTGTGCCATGTCACCAGACCCCATGTCCCCATGTCCCAGTGTCTCTGTGTCGTTGTATCCCCCATCCCCATATTACTACACCCCCATGTCCGTGTCTCCCAATGTCCTTATGTCCCCATGTCCCTGTATCCCCATGTCTGTGTGTCCCCATGTCCCTGTATCCATATATCCCCATGTCCCTGCATCCCCATATCTGTGTGTCCGCATGTCCCCGTATCCCTGTGTCTGTGTGTCCCCACGTCCCTGTATCCATATATCCCCATGTCCCTGCATCCCCATGTCCCTGTGTCCCTGTGCCCGCCCCTAACCACGCGCTCCGTTCTTCTCCGTTCCGTTTCGTCCCGTCCCGTCCCGTTTCGTCCCGTTCCGTTCCGCTCAGTCCCGTCCCGTCCCGTCCCGTCCCGTCCCGTCCCGTCCCGTCCCGTCCCGTCCCGTCCCGTCTCTGTCCGCTCTCCGCGCTTTCACCCCTCCCCTCCCCGCTCCGCTCCGCCCGAATCCACCCTCCGCGTTTTACCCTCCGCGCGAACACGCAGGCCCCGGAGGAGGGGGTGTGTCCGCGCATGCGCCGCGGGCAGCGCGGGGTGGGGTGGGGGCGCCGGTCGCGCCATGTCGCGGCCGTAGCAGGGCCATGTCGCTGCGCGGGGGGGACCGGGACCGGGACCGGGATCGGGATCGGGATCGGGATCGGGACCGGGACCGGGACCGGGACCGGGACCGGGACCGGGAGCTGCAGTGGTCGGCGCGGAGGATGGGGACGTCGCTGCTGCTGCAGCTGTCGGCGCACGAGCGGGAGCTGGACCTGGTCTGCCTCGACCACAGCTACGCCAAGCCCTGGAGCGCGCACCCCGACGCCAGCGCCGCCCGGCCCACCCGCATGCTGTTCCTCACCCCGCGGCGGCAGCCCGGAGCCGGCCTGTGAGCGGGGCCTGCGGGGCCTGTGGGGCCTGTGGGGTCCAAGGGCTTAGGGGGGAAATGAGGGGCCTGGGGGGGATGTGGGGCTGAGGGGTCTGGGGGCAGGTTGAGGGACGTCCTGTGGGGCTGTGGGGCTGGAGAGGGGCCCTCAGGGGGCTGTGGGGCAGGCTCGGAGGGTTATGTAGGGCTGAGGGGATCTTGAGGGGTCTGTGTGGGTGCTGGGGGGGCTGAAGGGCTTGTGGGGGGGGGGGGGTCTGTGGGGCTAAGGTACCCGTGTGGGTGGTGAGGGGTCTGTGAGGGGAGAATGGGGACCTGTAGGATTGGGGTAAGTGGAGCTGGGGAGGACCCTGAGGTGTCTTTGTGGGGCTGAGGGTGTGCAAAAGGGGAATGTGGGGCAGGGGGGTATCCTGTGGGGTTGGGGTCTGTGATGGAAAAGTGGGGTTGGGGTTCAGGGAGCTGCCAGGCTCCGGGCAGGAGCAGCAGGACCCCTGGGTAGGGACCCTCGGTGCTCCCCTCCTCTGAAGCATCCCTGTGCCCTGCAGAGAGGCCGACGTTCCCATCGACGTGGAGACGGTGACGCCGGTGGCCGTGCCGCTCTACGACAACCAGAAGGCGCGGAGCGTGATGAATGAGTGCGAGCGGCACGTCATGTTCGCGCGCACGGACGCCGATGCCCCTCCACCACCCGATGACTGGGAAGAGCACGTCAACAGGTAGCAAAGGGGAGCAGAGAAAGAGCTCCGGGCACTGAGCAGTCATCCAAGCCCCTGTGTCCAACCTGGCCTTGAGCACTGCCAGGGATGGGGCAGCCACAGCTTCTCTGGGCACCCTGTGCCAGCGCCTCAGCACCCTCACAGGGAAGAGCTTCTGCCTTATCTCCAACCTGAGCTCCCCCTGTTTCAGTCTGAACCCATCACCCCTTGTCCTATCCCTACAGTCCCTGATGCAGAGCCCCTCTTCAGCATCCTTGTAGCCCCCTTCAAACCCTGGAAGCTGCTCTGAGGTCTCCACACAGCTTCTCTTCTCCAGGCTGAGCAGCCCCAGTGTTCTCAGCCTGGCTCCATACGGGAGCTGCTCCAGCCCCTGAGCATCCTCGTGGCCTCCTCTGGCCTTGCTCCACCAGCTCCATGTCCTCACGCTGGTGACCCCAGCACTGCACACAGGGCTGCAGGGGGGTCTCCCCAGAGCGCAGCAGAGGGGCAGGATCCCCTCCCTGAGCTGCTGCTCACGCTCTGGGGGTGCAGCCCAGCACATGGTGGGGGGGGTTCTGGGCTCAAGTGCTCACTGAAACCGGGTCATGGGGAGCTTCTCCTCACCCAGCACCCCCAAGTCCTTCTCCTTGGGCTGCTCTAAATCACTTCCCCACCCAGCCTCTGTCTGTGCCTGGGATTGCCCCGACCCAGGGGCAGGACCTTGCCCTTGGCCTTGTTGAGCTCCATGAGGTTCACATGGTCCCTCTTCTCCAGGTCCCTCTAGGTCCCATCCCTCTCGTGTGTCAGCACACCACACAGCTCAGTGTCATCATCATCTCGTGTCCAGTTTCCTCAGTGCCTGCTGTGGAATCTGCTGGATTTTATGGCAGAGGCTGCTGAACCTTTGTCTCATGCTTCCCATGAAGCAGTTTCCTCTGTTTGGAGGCAGTTGGGCCAATGAGTCGTTGTAGATCCTCAATTCAGCCGTATTCCAATGTCAGGCATGGAAAAGGAGGACATGTAGATACCCCATCCTGCTAACAACCCCCTTGGAGCTGGAGCCCAATCAGTTCGTGGTGGTCTTGACATTACAAACTGTTGTGCGGGAGCAAAACTCTCTTTGCCCATGGCTGTAGATCAGTTCTGGAGCACCCAATACCCGGCTGTGCTGCCTTTGGGAACGGGCAGGAGCCTGCAGGACCTGGATGTCTGTGTGACACTGACCTATGTCTCTCCCTCTGGTTTCCCGACAGGACAGGCTGGACAATGGCCCAGAACAAGCTGTTCAACAAGATTCACAAGGCTCTGCAGTCTGACAGGCTGGCTCGCTTGGCTAATGAAGGGGTAAGGCTTTTCCTCCCTGTTTCCCTTCCTGCATCCCTGGATGCACGTGGAATTGCCTGATCTTCCCCATCGCTCTGTTTCTTTATGATTTCCTGGTTTTTAGGCTTGCAATGAGCCAGTCCTGAGGAGGATAGCAGTGGACAAATGTGCTCGGAGGGTCCGCCAGGCTTTGGCCAGTGTCAACTGGGACACCAAACTGATCCAGTGGCTGCACACAACGCTGGTGGAGACCCTCAGCTTGCCAGTGCTGGCTGCTTACCTGGATGCTCTGCAGACACTTAAAGGAAAGGTAATAAAGCAGTGCAAGGCTTTGCTGTTGCTTACGTGCTCCCTGTATAAAGTCGTTAAAGGGAGCTGGTGGAGTTTTTATCCTTTCTTTCTTCTTTTCTGGCCTCTGGTTTCAGATCCCCACCCTGATCGACAGGATGCTGCTCTCCTCTACCACCAAGACAGGGGCAGCGGGTGCTGAGGCTCTGTCTCTGCTGCTGAAGAGACCTTGGGACCCAGCAGTGGGTGTCTTGTCGCATAATAAACCAGTGAGTACCTCTTGGGGCTTGCAGAGTGGGTTTCACATCAGCTTTAGTCGGCCTATCCTTTTGCTGTCTTCTTTCCACCTCTCTGTTGCTTCCTGGGCTCTTTTCCTCCTGCTTTAGACTTGCTTGGTGAGGGGGACTCCTGTGGGATACATTTCCCCCTGTACTGTCCTGAGGTAGCTTTGCCCGGGGAGAATGGGATGGATTAATGAGCTATGAACATCCCTGTGCTTTGTTGTGCAGGCTGAGCAGTGAGGTCCCGGGCGGGGAACGTGCTGCCCCTGACACATCTCTTTGTTGAACTTTGCAGAGCAAATTGCCTGGTTCCCCCCTCATCCTGATTGCTTCCTCTGGACCCTCCAATTCCATGTTCCCCACTTCCCGACGGCACCGGTTCTGGCAGTCCCAGCTTTCCTGCCTGGGAAAGGTTCGTATGGCTGGGTTTGGAAGGAGGGAAGTTCAAGCTAGGCTGGGCTGCAGCAGCTGAGCTTGGTTTTATAAGCCTTTGGTGCACCAAAATACTTGGTTGTGCGGAAAGCAGAGGATGGTGCCTGCCACCTGCACTGGAGACACTGCACAGGGGCTGCGCAGTGTTCAAGCCAGGTTGGACAGAGCCTTGGGTGACATGGTCTAGTGTGAAGTGTCCCTGCCCCCAGCAGGAGGGTTGGAACTGGATGATCTCAAGGTCCTTTCCAACACAAACCATTGTGTGATTCTGAATTGCCCAAATTCAATGCATTTGGGGTCTCTTGCTTACCAATATTGTCCATCTTCATTGAATCATCAACTGGTTTGGGTTGGAAAGGACCTTAAAGCTCATCCAGTTCCAACTATGGACAGGGACACCTTCCACTGGAGCAGCTTGCTCCAAGCCCCTGTGTCCAACCTGGCCTTGAGCACTGCCAGGGATGGGGCAGCCACAGCTTCTCTGGGCACCCTGTGCCATCACCTCAGCAGCCTCATAGGGGAGAGAAGGTGGATTATCTTCTTGATAATCTTCATCAGTTCAGATTGTGTTGTGACTGTTAGTAAGGATTGATGAGTCTCCAACACAAAGAGGTTGGAGGAGACTGTAGGTCACCTTAGTCCTCTGCCTGGATACAGGCTGCTCCTAGTCAATGTGGCACATGTACTGGGTGTATCAGCCTGGTGAATGGCAGAGATTGTCTCTGTGGGGAATTCTCCGTTTCCTCTGTTTTTAGGGGGTTTCACTTTTCCGTGGAAGTGAATCCCAGGGGAAAGAAGGAGCAAGAAGCACAAGTTCGTGCCCAAATGTGGTTCCAGTCCGTGCTACTTGTTGTCAGTGCTCATTCCCAGCAGATCCATGGTTATTCACTGACCTCCCCTTTCACCCTTCAGGTGATTCCCATCACCACCCACCTGCTGAACAATGGCAGTGGGGTGGGAGTACTGCAGTGTCTCGAGCACATGATTGGGGCTGTGAGGGGCAAAGTGGCCGAGGTGAGTACAGCACCAAACCTCTGCTGCTCCCATCCCACTCCTTCCCTTGCTGGAGGTGTTGTCCCACCCCAGGGCATCATCGTCCTGTAGTCTGTCCCTCTCCTTCATCCATGTCTTGTTCTTTCCCCCATAGATTCACAGCCACTTCTCTCACAAGCCTATCATCCTGATCGGGTGGAATACCGGTGCCTTGGTGGCCTGTCACGTAAGTACCCGATTCCTTCACGTCTTCCCACTTGACAGCTTTAATTCAGAGTTAGATTTGAGTTGCTGTTGTTTAAGACTTTTTAAGAGGGGTTGTGCTTGTCCCTTTTCTCTTTCCAAGGCCTGGCTTTGAGACAGATGCCCTTTCTGGTCCTGGGGGCATAGACAATTCCATAGGATCCCAGGTTGTTCATGGATCATCTGATCCAACCTTTCTAGGCAAAGCATGAGCTAGACTTGATGTCCCAGCACCCTGTCCAGCCATGGACAATGTCCAATGATGGGGAGTCCACCACTTCCCTGTGGAGGTTATTCCAATGGCTGGTTGTTCTCACTGTGAAGAGTTTTCCTTTTGTGTCCAGCTGGAATCTCCCCAGGAGTAACTTCTGCACATTACCCCTTGTCCTGTCCATGCGAGTCCTTGTCAAAAGAGTCTCCAGTTTCCTTGTAGCCACCCTTTAAGTACTGGAACATGGGGATAAGGTCTCCCCTGAGCTCTCTCATATCAAGGCTGAACAGACCCAGCTTTCTCACCTTTCCTCACGTACTGCCCGTTCCTTGGATCATCTTTGTGGCTCTTCTCTGGACTCTCTCCAGCCTATCCACAGCTTTTTGCATAGCAAGGACCAAAACTGAACCCAGTATTCCAGGGGCGGCCTGATAAGCACCGAGTGGGACAATGACATCTTTATCAGAGAATCACAGAACAGTTTGTGTTGGAAGGGAGCTTAAAGCTCATCCAGTTCCAACCCCTGCCACGGGCAGGGACCCCTGCCACTGGAGCAGCTTGCTCCAAGCCCCTGTGTCCAACCTGGCCTTGAGCACTGCCAGGGATGGGGCAGCCACAGCTTCTCTGGGCACCCTGTGCCAGCACCTCAGCACCCTCACAGGGAAGGACTTCTGCCTTGTCTGCAAGATCTTACACTTGTCCTTGTTGATCATGAGATTCTCAGCCCACTCTTCCAGCCCATCCAGGTCATTCTGCAGGGTGGCTGTCCCTTCCAAAGTGCCCACTGCCCCAGTCAGTTTGGTGTCACTGGCACACTTCATCTGTGTTCAGCTCTGGGGCAGCAGCACAAGAGGGACCTGGAGCTGCTGGAGCGAGGCCAGAGGAGGCCACGGAGCTGCTGCGAGGGCTGGAGCAGCTCTGCTCTGGAGCCAGGCTGAGAGAGCTGGGCTGGGGCAGCCTGGACAAGAGAAGGCTCCTGAAGGGGAGACCTGAGAGCAGCTCCAGTGCCTAAAGGGGCTGCAGGAAAGCTGGAGAGGGGCTTGGGACAAGGCCTTTTGGGAGTTTGCCACGTATAATTAGTCTTTTGATCCATTCCATGTTTTTTCCTGCACTCTTTTAACCCAACAAAGCCAGTTTGAAGCATGGAAGATGTTTCTGTGCCTGGCAGGACCTGGCAGAGCTGTGTTTGTATCCTTGGTGCACTCAGCTGTTGAGTTGCTGACTGACTTTTTCCCCCAGGTTTCAGTGATGGAGTATGTCACTGCGGTTGTGTGCCTTGGATTCCCCCTTCTCACTGTGGATGGCCCCAGAGGGGTAAGTCCCAAAGGCACATGGAGCCATTTAACAGCAAGAGTGGGTGTGAGGAGTCCTGTGTTGGCTTGTCTGTCCTGTTCCACAGGTTTGCTCCTTCCTAGGGTCTTATCTGTGGGGTCACTTGTTCACTGTGGCCTTTGGCCCTGGAGAGGACAACTTGGGTTGATTCATATGGAGCCCAAATTGCTCCTTTATTAACTGACCAGTGTGTGATGGGGTTGGGAATGTTGGGTTGAGCTATTGACATGGCTGATTCTGAGAGCAGTGGGAATCTGTATCAAAGGCATTTGCTGGAGCACGGTGCAGCTCTGGAGCCGAGTTTCCTTTGGGATTGGTCTGGCTGTGTAAATCCCACTGGGAAGCTTCACTGCAGCCTTATCTCAGGTTTGCGCCTAAGACTGGATTGGTCCTTCTGGATTACAGTTCCTTTGCTCTCACAGGATGTTGATGACCCCCTCCTGGAGATGAAGACCCCTGTCCTCTTTGTGATCGGGCAGAATTCCCTGCAGTGCAACATGGAAGCCATGGAAGATTTCCGGGAGAAAATACGAGCTGATAACAGCATGGTGGTGGTGGGAGGAGCAGATGACAACCTCAGGTAACGCTCTGCCAGATGGATCCTCTCTTCCCAGGAGCACTGGGCAACATCTCAGCGTGCTGTGCACAAATAAACCCCCAAAATGGGTACCGAAACTAGATGGGAACTGCAGAAACGTGCTCCATCAGGATCAACTTTGCTGTTCCACACCTGGAAGGTTGGAGAGAGGGTTGTTTTTGTGTGATAAATCTGTATCATTTCTGCCAGTAAAGATCCAGGGTACAGCATGGGATGACCCCAGAGCAAGTATTTGCTCTTTCATGCCTCCCGTGCCTCTTGAATATGTGGCTTTTGGAGGCTGTGCACAGAACTGGGGTGAGTGAGGTTGGAAGAGCCATGCAGGAGGCAAGAGGCTTTTAAGGTTTCAG
Source organism: Lathamus discolor (assembly GCF_037157495.1). Classification (NCBI taxonomy): domain Eukaryota; kingdom Metazoa; phylum Chordata; class Aves; order Psittaciformes; family Psittacidae; genus Lathamus; species Lathamus discolor. Next base: position 342,409 of record NC_088905.1, read on the forward strand.
GAGACTTGTGTATATTTGGGATAACCGCAGCAAAACCCTGAGCAAGGAGTGAGAATGGAGTTGGGCTGAGGCTGGAGCTGCACCCAGCAGCACAGACAAGGGTTTGGAGCATCATAAGTCTATAGTGGGGATAATCAGTGAAGAAGAGGAAAGAAAGCAATGTGAAACTCTGATAGTGGGACTGAGGGCATGCTCTTGTGAGGATGAAACCCAACATGTTGACTTCCGTCTGGTTTATTTAACAGGATAAGCAAAGCCAAAAAGAAGTCAGAAGGCCTCACCCAGAGCATGGTGGACCGCTGCATCCAGGTAAGCACAGAAATCTTCCTCTTACACCTCCTATCTCTAAACCAACCCTGTGCTAAAATGTCTCAGTGACACCACAAATTCTAACCTCATAGTTAGGGAGTATCTCATGGGTGGGATTTTGAAGTGTCTCTCTCCTTTCAGGAGCAGAAACGTGAGCTTCCTGGTAGTGCACCTTAAATAAAGAGTGGGTTTCAGGGTCGTCCAGTACCGCTCCCTGGGGAATGAAGCAGGAGCACTGGAGATACCATCCTGTTTCTCTCCCATGTGTGAGAAATCAGTGGGGTATGAGCTTAAATGAGAAGCCAAGCTCTGTCTGTAAGGTTTTAGGGTTTCTTTTTGTGGAATATTAGAGAGCCTTGTCCCTTTGGGAATCTTTTCTTCTCTTTTTGTTTCAAGCTATGAAGATGAGTTGGTCAGACCCCTGCACAGCACTTACTCTGTGTTTCACCCTTCCTAGGATGAAATAGCTGACTTCTTGACTGGAGTCCTCACCCGAGCAGAGAGCCACTCAGGCTCTGATCCCCGTGACCTGGATGCGGAGAAGAAGAAGAAGCCCCGAGACTCCACCAGGAGGGATCTGTCCTTTGACCTGCCAGAAAGGAGCAGCAGACCTGCCTCGCCAGCAGCCAAAGTGCCTGCTTCTCCTTCAGGCTCAGAGGTGGGGGCTCGCTCTGAGCTGAGCTGGGAGAGGCTGAGGTTCTTTAACAGATGCTTTTGTATCCGTGAATTATCATCAAATCACTGAGTGGTTGGTTTGGGTTGAAGGGACCTTAAAGATCATCTCATTTCAACCCGCTGCCACGGGCAGGGACACCTACCACTAGAGCAGCTTGCTCCAGCCTGGCCTTGAACGCTGCCAGGGATGGGGCAGCCACAGCTTCTCTGGGCACCCTCGCAGGGAAGAGCTTCTGCCTAAGAGCTCATCTCAGTCTCCCCTCGGGCAGGTTCAAGCCGTTCCCCTTGGCCTGTCCCTACAGGCCCTTGTCCCAAGCCCCTCTCCAGGTTTCCTGCAGCCCCTTTAGGCACTGGAGCTGCTCTCAGGTCTCCCCTTCAGGAGCCTTCTATTCTCCAGGCTGCCCCAGCCCCGCTCTCTCAGCCTGGCTCCAGAGCAGGGCTGCTCCAGCCCCTGCAGCATCTCCATGACCTCCTCTGGCCTCGCTCCAGCAGCTTCAGGTCCCTCTGGTGCTGTTGCCCCAGCTCTGGATCAGAGCTCCAGGGGAGGCCTCCCCAGAGTGGAGCAGAGGGGCAGGATCCCCTCCCTGAGCTGCTGCTCATGCTCTGGGGGTGCAGCCCAGCACACGGCGGGGTTCTGGGCTCATGTGCCCATTGAAGCTGGGTCATGGGGGGCTTCTTGTCAATCAGTGTGTTGGAAGAGGGAGGTGAGGGGAATCCTGGGGCTTGTGGTGGGGCAAACAGATCTGCTCCATGGGAAGATTGTGCTGCTGCACTCAGGGTTCCAGCTGCTCCTTAGGGACGCGGGGTAAGACGTGTTTCTTCTCTTTGAGCAGGACTTGTCCAGCAGCCCCACTTCAAGCCCCAAGACCAAAGTGGCCGCCGTGTCCTCCCTGCAGAAGCCCAGCCAGGTGGGCCCCACGCAGCTGCTGAAGAGGCACGTGCCAAGGCCAGACACTGTCCTCGCACACAAGCAGGCCCAAGGTAATGCCCTACAGCTTCCCCACCCTTTTCCCTCTCAGCAGCTGGAGTTTTGGTCTCTCTCTGTCGTGATGTGTGTAGGTTCTTGTCTTCTGAGTCCTGTCTTGGATCCCAAGCTCCCTGTGGCAGCTTTCCCTGCAGCTTGGCCCCTGTCACTGCTATCTGATGGAGGGTTGGAATTAGGTTGGAAATAGTGTTTTGGCAGAAGGGTTTTCACTTCTGGCTGACCAAGTCAGCACATAGCCACACTTAATTCTTCAAGCGTCAGCCCCTTGAGTGGTGTCTCAGCCTTAAAGGCTGCTTGGGAGGGAGAATAAAGGTACTCAGGAGGCGATCGAGGCTGGATTGTGACTGGAACACCGGGTTTGAGTAATTGCAGAGTCATCTTGCATCAGATTGCAGGGCAAAACCTGCTCTGAATAAGTAACCAGCTTCAGCCATGGGTTTTTTTCCTGTTGGATGCCGATTGCAAACTTCAGCTTCAGCCCAATGGTGAACACTGAATGCAGGTCATGGTGGTGTTGCTGATGATCCCTTGTGGTGAATATCAGCAGCACCTGGGGAGTAGTTCTCCATCCTTCCTTCTCTCCTTGTTGTTGTCTCCTGCAGCAGTGTCACCCTCCACATTCCCTAAAGTCTTTCTCTGACATTCCTTAAAGTCTTTCTCTGACTCCAGGGGGAAGTTGAACCTTAATTTCTGAGAGCACAGACCAAAGGAATCTGTTCCTGTGTTGTAGCTGAGGAAGTTTCTATCACATGGGAGGAAGGGCTGCGCAATGGGATGTGTTGGGGCTGCCTTGTCATGCCAGGAGCCCTGGGGCAGGGTGGCCCCTGGCCTGTGTTTGGTGGCTGTGGCTGTTCAGGAACGTGCTGGTCGGTGTCTCCCAGCTTGGTGCCACTACTTGGCCAAGCTAACTGTGCCTCTCATAGCCAAGCCTGCTGTCATTCCTGGGTGCTGGACCTTTTCCTTGTGGCTCTGGGGCTGGAGAAGGGTTCCTGCTGTTGGGATATGCTCTCTGTGAAAGCTGGGATGGAGCCTCTTGTAGTGTGGGATGTGCTGCACTGCTGTGAGGAGCTGGAGGCTGGAGCTGGAGGCTGGAGCAGGAGGTTGGAGTGTCTCCGTTGTGCTCTGTGGCTGAGTTGTGTCTGGAGCTCTCTGTGTGGGTCCCAGTGGTGTCCCTGGAGCTGTGTGTCCCCTCCAGAGCCGGGCTGTGATACTGTAATTCTCTCTGATTCGTTTCAGCTCAGTTTGCTGCTTTTCTGAAACAAAACATGCTGGTGAGGAAAGCTCTTCCTCCTGGCACCTCTTCATGTCTCTTTGGTGAGTATCTCCTCACTTCTTCCTGTCTCTTTCTCTGTCTCCCTCCTTCTCTCTGTCTCTGCTGCCTCCTTTCATCCTCTTCCTCTCCCCTTGCACTGGTTTGGGGATGTGGCCCAGCGTGTCCCCTTGTCCCCCTGCTTCTTGCTTTCTTACTGCTGTATTTGAAGCTAAAGCTGATGGCTCCTTGCTACTGAGAGCATTAACTTCCCCTGAGCTCTTCCCCTCTCCCAGTGGGTACATGGACCTGTGGAGGCTGGCAGTTGGTTTGCTCTGGTGGACTAAAGCTTTGTGACTGATGTGGTGACATTTGTGGTTGTGAATTTAACCTGTGCTCCTGTGCGGGGGTTGAGGGGGGATGTGAACAGCAGCCTGGGAGACCGTGAGTGTTGGTGGAGCATCCCAAACACATAGGAGCAGAAACAAGTGACGTGGAAGGGGCAGATGTGGACATGTGGAGCAGTGGTGTTTGTCCAGAGCAAGTTAGAGCAGAGAGGCCAGGGACAGGGGTGGCTTTGGGAAGGTGATGATGGGGTGGGAGAGGGATGCTGTCAGCACCAGGGGACGTGGAGGGAGCAGTCTTTAGTCATGTGCTATCTTGTGCTGGGTGCTGGTGCACACAGAGGGATGTGCGTGTTGCTCTGAGGGCTGGGGATGGAGGGGTGAGATCCATAGCACGTGTAAAGAGATGTTTTGCCATCCTGAAAGGCAGTGACTGTGTGGATCTGGGATTAGGAGAGGAGGAGGAGCTGAAATCCAAGCCCCGGGGGGGCTGTGGTGTCGTCATGTGAGCTGGTGGTGTCAGTTCTCCTATTGGCTGACCCCAGGGTGCTGAGAGCATTGATGTGGATAAGAATCGGCCTCTCTCCATAGCCCACTACTGATGCTTTCAACCGGATGAGGCAAACCATGGGTGCAGAGAAGCTGGTGGTACTTCGGCACATGGTGTGGAGACTCTGAGGATACAGGTTCCTTGAACACACCCCAGATAGGCCAAACTGCACGTGTACAACTGTGGCAACAGCTCCTGAGGCAGGGATTGGCTGGGCTGGTTGTTGTAAAGGTTTCTTTCTCCTTTCAGCCTAGTTTAAAGGTTTCTTTCTGCCTCGAGCCTTGTTTTGTGCCCTCCCCTGTGTGATAAGGTTGGCCTGGAAGCACACACAGAGCCCTGCCCTTACCCAGAGTCCTCCCACCCAGCATCTGCTGGGAAGAGGAACCGCACTGGATGTTCCTCTGCTGGTGGGGATGTGTGGAGAGGCTGGCACCAGCCTGACCTCTGTTTTGATCGAAAGCAGATTGAGATCTCTGGGCCTGTTACTACATTGGCTTGGACGAGTGAGATGTGAGGTAGGAGCTGGGGCGCACAGCTTTGGGAGTGGGATGACTGGGCACGTTCAAGGCCAGGTTGGATGGGGCTTGGAGCAACCTGGTTTAGTGTGAGATGTCCCTGCCCATGGCAGGCGGTTGGAACTGGATGATCTTGAGGTCCTTTCCAACCCAAACCATCCTGTGCTCCTGAACATGCAGCCCCAGTGAGAGCAGAAGTGGGCTCCTCTCTCCTGCAGTGGGGACACAAAGGGACGTTGGGTCACTGCTTGCTTTGAGGGGCACCTGATGCCGCTGCTTGTGCATGTGCCCTTTCACTGTCCTGCTTGGCTGGTGGCACTTTGGGGGGTGGCTTTGGTGCCTGTGGTCTGTGCACGCCTGAGGAGGTCTCTGGACGGTGATTTGGATCATGCATGTTTGCAGGAGGGTGGGAGGCACAGGAGCGTTGGACTGGTTCAGCCTGGAGAAGAGAAGGCTCCTTGAGGGGAAACCTCAGAGCAGCTCCAGTGCCTTGAAGGGGCTGCAGGAAACCTGGAGAGGGGCTTGGGACGAGGGCCTGTAGGGACAGGCCAAGGGGAATGGCTTGAACCTGCCCGAGGGGAGACTGAGATGAGCTCTTAGGCAGAAGCTCTTCCCTGTGAGGGTGCTGAGGCGCTGGCACAGGGTGCCCAGAGAAGCTGTGGCTGCCCCATCCCTGGCAGTGCTCAAGGCCAGGTTGGACACAGGGGCTTGGAGCAAGCTGCTCCAGTGGCAGGGGTCCCTGCCCGTGGCAGGGGTTGAAGCTGGGTGAGCTTTAAGGTCCCTTCCAACTGAATTAATGGTGATTCTATGATGTTCGGCTATGGGGATCAGGACACCGAGCTTGGCACCTTCCCTGGGGAGAGGAGTGGCCCCAGAATACTAGGAATTGTCTGACATGTAGGGTTTTGGGCACAGTCTTGTCGTACACCCAGTTCAGAGGTTTATGGGTGGTATGCAGGGGAGGCTATAAATGCATACATACACACATGCACATCTATATTGATTGTACGTAATATACCCATATTTATCTATATCTGAATGAAAAGGTATGTGCATCTTGTCCCCTGGGTTGTTGAATACACAGCTTGGACACTCAGGACCATCTGGAACAAGGGACTTAGCTGGCCCAGCAGTGGTCTGCAGGAGCTTTGCATGGAGAGGGCTGAATGATCCTACACCAGTGGTGGGAGACCCATGGAGAGCAGATGGGCAGGATGTGGCAGCTCTTGACTGTGTTTTGGGCCTAGGCTGCCCAGAGGTGCTTGTCATGGATCCTCTCTGCTGTTTTGGGTAGCCCTGGCCCTGGCAAGCTCTTGCTCTGGGCAGGATGTGATGTGTCAAGGACATGACAGCAAAAGATGCCATTGATGTGGAAGAGAAATCCCAGCTTGTGGTTTTCCCCCATAGTCTCAAGCAGTGCAGGGTTGGCTTGGTTGGGGCTTGGCTTTGCTGCAGCACCTCCTGTGCTCATGCTGCTTTGCTCAGTGCCTTTAAAATGCCTGTGCTTTAGCTCCTGGAGGGCCAGTGAGGAGCACTGGAAGGGATGTGCTGGATGACAGGCATGCACGTACCTTTGCTGGTGTGTCAGGAGCAGGCTGAGCTTTAATCCAGCACTGGCAGCACCAGCCCTGTGAGTCTCTGCATCCTCATCCCCTCGCCTGGAAATATGAGGGATGTTGGAGGGGTCTGATGCCAGGATTCATTATGAAATGAGAACTGTCGATGTGGAGATGTGGTATCACTGTAGGCATCTGTTTTCCTTCGCTACAGAGGCAAAACAGGCTTGATGTGCTGTGATGTGCTGTATATGCTTAGTCTCTGAGTAGAGTAAGTGAAGTCCTGGCCCTAAACTAGACCTCAGGGCATGTGGAAGATGGAGTAGATGGTGAAAAGGAGACGTGTGAGCTCCTGGTGCATGGGAGATGGGCAAGGCTGGCATGGAGGGAGCTCTGGAAGCGTGCATGGGCATGTGTCCCTTCTCCACACCTTGGAGCAGCGCTGACCTCGAGGGACCGGCCACCGCTTTTCAAACAGCTCCTTCTGTGTCCCCTAGTTCCAGTGTCCTCAGAGCACTCGGAAGGGGCTGACAAAGATGATGTGCGTGTGCAGCTGAAGAGGCACCAGACCCCCAGCCCGACCCAGTGCACCAAATCCTCCAAACGCGCCAAAATCAAGGTGACCATTGTGTCTCACGGCGATGCTGCTGGCATGGGGAACGGAGCAGCCCTCAGCACCCAGGCAGAAAGTGAGTTGTGATTGTACAGCTGCTGCTGAACCAGAGAGCGGGCTCGGTGCTGGGCCCAGTGGGGAGGGAGCTCTGAGCTTTGGAGGAGTTGGCTGCACAAACCAGGCTGAGCCTCAAGGTGTGAGTGCCGTGGGGAGAGCTGGGGAGCGTGGGGGCTCACAGCACGTAGCAGCTTGGCAGGAGCCTCTCTTTTCCATAGCACGCTCCAGCGAAACGCTCCACGGCAGCCAAGGGGAATTTGGCTCCTTCCTCTGAGGCATCGAGCGCTGCTGGAAGCAGGATGGTCCTGGTGGACCCCTTGTTCCAAGCAGGTCGTGGGTACCTCCAGTTCTGCTCCTGAATGAAGCTCTCACCTGGATCATGCTCCTGCTGTAGGGATGATGATGATGTTTCTTCCTCTGGAAATCCTTTGTGTGTCCAGACTTCAAGATGCAGCCGAATGTCCCGCTCTGCTCATCCCCTTTAGCCCTTGTGTGGCACAATACACACTTGATACACATAAAATTCCAGCTCCTTTCCTGCCTCTGTGTCTAGGAAAACCCACCTTGCAGAGGCCCTGCTGTCAAGAAGAGGTGATGTGCTCCATCTTCTTCCCCTTGAGCCTTCACAAGGGAGGCTGAAAGCTTTGGCTGCTCTCACCCTAGAACTGGAGGATGTTACCTTGGTGCTGGCACATACACTTTCCTCACGTCTGTGTCTTCCTCATGGTGGAGTGCAGCGCTCCAGATGTGCCCAGCAGTTCTCTTTGTCAGTGTTAGTTCAGTGCAGGGCAGGATGGAAAGGTCACGTCTCCATTCTAGGAGGAAATCACAGGGTTTCAAAGCCGAGAGAGAATTCCGCTCCCTTGGAAGCATCTCTTGGTTACTTCAGCAGTTCTTTTGAACTGGGAAACAGGATTAAGCACCGCACATCCTTGAAGGTCCCAGTTCCTCTCCTGGCAGCTTTGCAAATCTCTGCTGACTGGAATCTTCTTATTTTAATTTTCCAAACTTTACTTCTTTCCACAGAAAGGAAATGAATTGCAGAAGTAAAACATGAACCAAAGCAAGAATTCCCTTTAACCGTGCGTGTGAGCAGAGGAAGGCACCAGCCAGACTCAGTTGTATCCCTCAAATGCTGCAATAAACAGATCTCGTGACTCGTCGCATCCCTGTGTATTTTGTAATGGGGACCAAACTCCATCAGTAGCGACCAGCCAGATCCAAGCTACTGTGCTGAGGTGGCAGATCCGTGCTGTGATGGATTAGGAAGAGGGGATTAAGCGCAGATAACATTTAGGAGAGAGGTTTGATGCTGAGGGTGTGAGATTTGACTGCTTTAGAGATCTATGAAGCTGATTCCTTCCATTTTGTCTCTTATAACACTGCCACTATGGCAACTTTCTGGTTTTTAGCCACAACTCTGCTCTCTTGGATGCTCCCCATCTCCGGTAGCTGGAGCGTGTCTGCAGCAGAGCTTTCCTTCAGGAGGTGCTCTGTGAGCAGGATGAGCCCGTGGGGAGCTGTGTGAGAGATGGGGCATCCCTGGCGATTCCCGGAGGAGAGAAAGGGACATTCCTTCTTTTGTTCTCTTGCAGTGGTCGCTGGGAAGCCGGTCCCCGTGGCTGTTGGCCAGGCTGTGCCGGGAGTGAAGGAGCTCTCAGGACTGCTCACCACCCCCAAGTGAGTGCACTTGGGTCTATGGGGCAGGCTGCTGATGGGAGGCACCACAAGAGGGTGGGTTCTGCATGGGGAGCTTGCTGGTGTCTGACTGGAGTTTTGGGAGGTGCAGGAGGCTCCTGAGCACCGTTTCTCAACCAGCAGTTGAGCTGGAGAATGGCAGAAGTGGGCCCGAGGAGAAGGGATTGTGGCTGTTGGGTTATTTTTGTATGTGGTTCCCCAAATCCCATCTCTGCCGTTGGAATGACTGTGACGTCTTTGCCAGAAATGGGGTGTTTAGTCCTGCCCTTCGTTCCCACTGACAGCCAAGCTTTCTTTTCCAGAGACAGGTGAAAGAATCATGGGACGGTTTGGGTTGGAAAGGACCTTAAAGCTCATCCAGTTCCAACCCCTGCCATGGGCAGGGACACCTTCCACTAGAGCAGCTTGCTCCAAGCCCCATCCAGCCTGGCCTTGAGCACTGCCAGGGATGGAGCATTCACAACTTCCTTGGGCAACCTGAAGAAGCCTTGATATTGGCTCGTGGGATTTATACTGGGGAATGCATCTGATGTTGACATCTCACATCAGTGTTTTCCCTTTTAAATCAATCCAAGCTTTGGAGAACTGGACTCTGATGTGGGAAGGGAAAGGAAGAAGAGCTGTTTCCAAGTAGCGAGTGGGTTCTAAAAAGGAGAAGCATCACTACAGGGTAGATTCCTCTTGGGCAGGGTTGCACAGCCCATGGAGGTAGGTGCAGACATGGAACAAGCTCGCTTCCCGTTTGGAAATACACCACTTTTGCTGGAAGTGCTCCTTGTTCTGCCTGCTGTGGTGGACACAGAAGGTAGAAACAGCAGGGAACCATCACTTGCTTTGGGTTTTTTGTAGCTCATTTTGTAGCCTTATGCTTCCAGGAGCGCCCTGCTTTAGGCTGGTGACGGCGTCTGGCAGAGCCAGCTCACATTGCTAACCAGAGTCTTCTCTCCTGCTTGCTCTGTAGGCTGAGTTCAGCAACAGAAACCTCCTCCACGAGCCCTGCTCCATCCTCTGTGATCCCCAGCAGCACGACACCCAGTGCTTTCCATGCCCTGCAGAGCAGGCTAGTGGCCAGCAGCACCCACTGCCTGCAGGCCCAGCCGGCCAGTACCCTCCAAGGTACCTGCCTCTCTCCATGTCTCTTGTGAATGTAAAAGGTAAAGCAGGTTCAAAATGGTTTGGTGGATCCTTTCTTGCATTCCCTGGTTGCTTTGGGTTTGGCTGAGGCAGTGTTTGAGATCCCATGGGATGCATTGAGTGAGGCTGGAGGTGACTTGTTAATTGTGTCACTTCTATGTCATGATGCTTTGAGACACCAAACCCCACCTCCTCTTGCTCCCAGGTCTCACATCTGACCTCACTGGTAGCTGCGGCAGTGAAATGGGTTGGACTGTGTGTGTAGAGTGGCTGGGAAGATCCCAACCTCGAGGTGGGCTGCTTGGGATGCTCCTCTTTAAGGAACAGCTTTGCAGTTGCCTGCCATACAACACACCTGGAATTCCATTGTGCTGCTGAATTCTCCAAGCCTGATGTTATTCCTTGCATTTGTTTTTAGGAGCAGCATCTGCCAGCAGCCTGCTGCAAGGGCTGAGCTTCAGCCTGCAGGACATTGGGACCAAGTCATCTCCCCTTCCAGCCAGTGTGGCTGCTGCTGGGCAGCCCGTGCAGGTATGCAGCCTCTGGGTACCAGAGATCCCGTGCTGGAAGGCAGCTCTGAGCAGGGTAAAGGAGTCAAAGGGGGAACCTGCATAGGCCCTGTTTGCTTCAGAACTAGAAGAGATGAAGGGGTAGGTGCGAACTGCAGCTGAAATGATGCATCCAAGCCCTGGCAGCCTGCAAACGTGGGCTAAGGGTTCCCATGATGAGGTCTAGGAAGCAGGGCTGGAGGATTTTCACCTAGAAAATGGTGGGAAGGAGATGGAGGATGAACTGGGGGGATTTGTGTTCTTATGTGGAGATACATGCCTGTGGTGTCTCAGGCAACTTCAGCTGGAGATAAGCCCATTCAGCACTGGTGTCTTCCTTAGAAGAGGAGCCAGAGTGTCTCCCAGTCACATTGAAACAAGGATGTGCAGACTGCAAGGGATGCGTTCACTTGCATTTAGACCTGCTCATGGCCACCAGGATGACGTGTGGAGACTCTTAAAGACCTCTGGCTTCCCTCCAGGTTCTCACTGCTTCTGCTTCTCCTTCCAGACCTCAGCTGTGAAGACACCTGCACCTATCCAGAGCCTGAGTGCTATAACCACGGACACCAGCACCATTGTCCGCACCATCCCGGTTGCCACCTCTCTGTCCTTGGGAGCCTCAGCGGGTGGGAAGCCCACAGCCATTCACCAGCTGCTGACGAATGGGGGCCTGGCCAAGCTGGCCAGCAGTCTCCCTGGCCTGGCTCAGATCTCCAACCAGGCAGCAGGTGAGGGACACGGGGGACAGGGGTGCCCGAAGCACCCCATCACCTCAAGACCAGTGTTTCCAAAGCTTATATTGCCTCTGAGCTGTGCCTGGGGGATTCCCGAGCATAGGAAAAGGCTTCTGATGCTCCCCAGGTTGGTGAATGTGGCCTCCATGTGTCTCAGGAACGTGTTGCTTGTGTGTTTTCCAGGCCTGAAGGCCCCCACGACCATTACTGTGACGCTGCGAGGGCAGCCCAGCCGCGTGACCACACTGAGCCAGACTGCCATGGGCGCTGTGCAGGCCCAGCTCGAGGAGCAGGCAATGCACACACAGGCACCTCAGGTAACTTCTGGCATCTTCTCCGTAAGGAACGTGTCCACTGCTGCTCTTGTGAGCTTTTTCTGACCATTACAGTCAAGGGCTGTTGTGGGGGAAGTGTCCCTGGGCACGTCTGTTGGGTGTCATGAGCATTTTGAGGCTGCACAGAAAGAGTTGTTAGGACATCCCTTCACATCTGTTAGCAGCAGGGTTGATTGTGCTCCATAGCACGGTAGTACCACACTGAGGAAATCTCCAGCTGGACTCCAGAAGCTGACATCAGCACAGGATTTGTTCCTAAAGCTCCAGGTTTTGGCAGAGACAGGTTCTGGTGGGAGCAGGAAAGCTCCCGTCTTTCTGTTCAGGCAGGAGAGTTGGGTTCTTGAAGATGCTGCTTCTGACTGTTACAGAATCAAGCAGGTTGGAAAAGCCCTTTAAGCTCATCCAGTCCAACCGTTCCCAGCCCTGCCAAGGCCACCCCTAACCCATGGCACTGAGGGCCTCGTCTCCAATGTGTGTGAACACTTGCAGGGCCGGTGCCTGCAGCCCTGCCCTGGGCAGCCTGTTCCAATGCCTGAGCACCCTCTGGGGCAGGAATTGTTCCTCAGCTCCATCTAAACCTGCCCTGGGGCAGCTTGAGGCCATTTCCCCTTGTCCCATCCCTTGTTCCTTGGGAGCAGAGCCCAGCCCCTCCTGGCTCCATCCTCCTGTCAGGCAGTTATAGGAAGCGATCAGGTCCCCCCTGAGCCTTTCCTTCTCCATCTGAACCCCCCAGGTCCCTCAGCCCTTCCCCATCACCGCTGTGCTCCAGGCCCTGCACCAGCTCCATTGCCCTTCTCTGGCCCTGCTCCAGCCCCTCAATGTCTCTCTCGTAGTGAGGGGCTCAGAGCTGAGCACAGGATTCGAGGTGCAGCCTCACCAGTGCCCAGTGCAGGGGCACAATCCCTGCCCTGGCCCTGCTGCCGCACTGGGGCTGCTCCAGGCCAGAATGCTGGGGGCTGCCTGGGCACAAGCTGCTCATGATCATCTCTGTTAGCAAAGTAGATGTCCTGTTGTGAGGCTGGGCCCTGTGGGTGTTTGGGATACTGCCCTGTTACCTTCTCTGTGACCCCAACTCCTGCTCCTTCTTGCTTCTGTGCTGCTGAAACCAGTTCATGGAGTGTTGAGTGTATGCTCCAAGGTGGTAACTGTTGGATACAGACCTCGTCTTGGAGGTGGATCACTGACAGTAGGAAAAGGTCTCCCAACACATGCCAGGTACTGTCTCAAGGATCCTGGCTGCCTTCTGGCTTCCTAGGTTAAGTTTTGGTTGGTTGAGTTGAAAGCACAAGGTGCTGAGTCAGGGAGGGGTTTCTGTTGTGAATGTAGTGGTCTTGGGTACTGTAACATGGACAGTGCCACAGCTTCTCTGGGCACCCTGTGCCAGCGCCTCAGCACCCTCACAGGGAAGAGCTTCTGCCTAAGAGCTCAGCTCAGTCTCCCCTCGGGCAGGTTCAAGCCATTCCCCTTGGCCTGTCCCTACAGGCCCTTGTCCCAAGCCCCTCTCCAGGTTCCCTGCAGCCCCTTTAGGCACTGGAGCTGCTCTAAGGTCTCCCCTTTAGGAGCCTTCTCTTCTCCAGGCTGCCCCAGCCCAGCTCTCTCAGTCTGGCTCCAGAGCAGAGCTGCTCCAGCCCTCGCAGCAGCTCCGTGGCCTCCTGTGGACTCACTCCAACAGCTGCAGGTCCCTCATGTGCTGTTGTTGCCCCAGAGCTGGATGTCCTGGCTCACGCTGAGCTTCTCCTCACCCAAAACCCCCAAGTCCTTCTCCTCAAGGCTGCTCTGTCCAGCCTCCCCCAGCCTGTGTTTGTGCTTGGAATTGCCCTGACCTAGGGGCAGCACCTTGCATTTTGGACTCCATGAGGTTCGCATGGTCCCATCTCTCCAGCCTGTCCAGGTCTCTCTGGATCCCTTTGCTTCCCCGCAGTGTGTTTCCAGCACCACACAGCTCAGTGTCCTGGGTAAGCTTGCTGAGGGTGCTCAATCCTGTGTCTGTGTCACCAGCCAAGATGCTTTCATTCTTCATCTGTGTTGGACACAGTTTTTGTGCTCTTCAGAGGCTGTTTAATCAACCATCAGAACTCATGTGCTCTCCTTTGTCACCTGTGAGGGACCCTCAGTGTCCAGCAGCACAGTGACCGCACAGTGTGATGAAACCTGGTGCAGATCAACTCCAGGGAGAGCAGCGTTACATACGGGTTAATGTTTAAGGCTCTTGGATATTGGATCACACACTGTGACTTCCCCCTACAGTGCTGAGCTTGTGTGCTTAAGGTAGGGCTTCATTGTGCAGTGGGCTGGGAGAGCTGCTTCACAAGCAAACTGAAAGAAGCTGTTTGTTACAGGAAATGGCATGAGCTCTGTGTGTTTGGAACTAATTATAGCCCCTGACATCAGCTCCCTGGCCCTTTAGCACACAGGATTGGGTAATCTCACAGGGCTTCCTGTAAAAGAGCACATTTACAAAAGGCTCTGGGGGAGAACTGAGGGCTCAGACGTGTGTTTTCAGCAGTAGTTGGTGTTGGTTGGGTTCCCTTTGACATTCCAGCTGTGCTGTGGCTGTGCAGGAAGCCCGTGCAGCATGGGTGCACTGTGGTTCTTCACCTCCAGGGGCTGGGTGATGCCTGTAGCAGGGCATGCAGTCTGATGGGTCACCCATTAAACCGAGAGGTGGGAGACTGAGGACTCTCCCGGGGGTGTTTGGGGCAGATGCTTTCTGTGAGCAGCAGAGTGAGAAGCAACAACAGGGTTCGGGTGGCTTTAAAACGAAAATGCAAGTGAGCTTCAGCTTCTCTTCTTCAGCAACTACTCCACAGAGTGCTTTGAACACTTTCTGTATGAGGTCCTTCCCTGCAGCGTGGTTATATCCTGATAGTAGCTCCGTAAAGCATGGAGTGATGCTGATGCTGGATCACACTCTTGTGGCACAAAGATCTCCACAGCAGTGACTGGAGCTGCAAGCTGAGGCCATGGTTCAAGCTTTGGGCAGGAGTCTCCTTTGGATGGCATAAGGGGAGCTGTGGTCCAGCTCTTGCTGCTGCACAGGACATGGCAGAGCAGGCTGTGACCTGCCTGGGCATCGGGTGGGGGGCTCAGACTTGAGCTTGAGCTGTTCTTGTCAGTGGTAGAAGGCTATGAGCAAGCTGGCTTAGAGGAGTCTGACTGGAGACGTATCTGCTTTTGTAGCTGGGAAAGCTGCTTTGGAGCTTGAACTGTGTCAGTTCAGGGCTGTGAGGGCCCCCAGGCTGAGCACAGGAGCACACACATCACCAGCTCTCTGTGGTACCTGACTGCAGATGCACCCAGGCAGAGTTCAGGCAAGTGAAGCAGCTCCAGAAGCTCTTGTAAAACCTCTTGAATGGGAATTTCCAGCTATTCCACTGCAGCTGATCAGTGCTCTCCAGGATGTGCCACCATCAGAGGGGCTTGTACATCATCAAGCAAGAGGGAAGCTCTTCTGATGCAGAGAATGGTGTGTGCTTATGCAGGTTTCACTGGTGCCACTGGTCATAGTGTGTCCTTCTTCCAAGTGGGTCTGCACTTGGGAGAATCAATCCTGAGCTCCTGGCTGTTGCTGTGCTGTTAATACAGAGGGTTAATCACGAGCAGGAGTGATTTGCCTGACAGCCAGAGGTGGGGATAGAGCCACCCCATTCCCTTCTGGAGAAAGGCAATGAGTTAGTGCCGGTCTCAGCCCAAGCACCAGTGGTGCTGGCCAGGTTGGAGCAAGGGCAAGGCAAGGAGAAGCAGGCAGAGGATGTGCTCTGCTGTGTTAGGTGAGGTCTAGCACAGATCCCCAGATGCTGTACCCTCAGTAGGGGGCATTTCCAGCAGCTCTCCCTTACTTTAACCCTTCCAGGCTCCAGACGGTGCTGGTGGGAACGTGGCCGGCCCAGCCTCCAGCGCCACCTCTCCTGGCAAGCTGCTGCCTCACATGGATCTCAGCAAAGCCCAGGCTGGTGCAGAGATGGCTCCTGCCGACCCCGCGGCGCGCCTGCCCGCGGCAGCACCCGTAGGTGAGGCGCATGGCACTCGTGGGGATGGGCGAGGAGCAGAGGCCGGGTTGGAGCCGTGCTTTTTTCCCTTTGAAACCCATCGCTTTCAGTTAGGATCCCCAATGGCTTCTTTGCACAAGGAGTTTTGGCTCAGTGCAGCCATTTGTGAGCAGTTGCAGGACAGGGTGTGAGACTTGAGCCCAGACACAGAAGGCTCTACCTGCAGTTTGTGATGAGGGCCCTCTCATGCTCCTGTGCTGCCCAACCTTGGGAGAGCAGACCCATCTATCTGCAGCTAAAGCAATGCTCGGAGCCACTACCCAGCCTTATAGCCTTAGGCTTAAACCTGACACAGAGCAGTGGCGTGGTCCATTGCATCCTCAAAGGCTCCACTGCATCCTCATAGGCTCCACTGCATCCTCAAAGGCTCCATTGCGTCCTCAAAAGTGGCTTCTGTACCAAAGAGCCTGCTGCGGAGCCAGAGCTTTTGTTTTCCTTGGTCCAGCTGATTTCCAAGTGTCACTGTGAGCTGTAGTCAGCACTCGGGCTGGATCTGGTGGATGGAGCTCACTGGAGCTGTGCCAGTTGCCCAGAAGGCCAAAGTGGCAGCTCTGTAGTGCCCAGGTTTTACCCGGCAGGAATTAAACCTGGCTGATTGATTCTGCAGATGCTCAACAGAGAGGTGCAGAAGCACTGGGCTTAAGTGGGCTTGAGCGTGGCTTTTCTTGTTCCTTCTGTTACTTGTCAGAGCCGGTGGGTGAAGTTAGACCTGTGGAGAACTTCACCTGCTTCCACTGGAGGTTGAGGTTGGCTTCATGGACGGCAGAGAGGATCAGTTTGTGAGAGCTGCTGGAGCTGCAGGGTTTTAGTGCAGAAAATGTTCCAAACACTTGGTTTCACGGAGCGGTCATTGCTGATGTCAAACAGCATCATCACATCTGGGTGCTGCTTCCCCAGCCTGCATGGGGTGGCTGGAGTCGCCTGTTTCCACTGTCCTGCCTGCCTGGACCTCAGGTTACTGGTCCCATCCTGGTTAGGCAATTGTTGTCAGCCTTGGTTCTGTGTCCTCCTCACTCGAGGCACTTCATTAGGGACAGTTTCACACTGCACTGGTGGTGGTTGTGGCACAGCAACACCTCTGATGAGCGTGAGGAACACTTTGGTGCTGCTGTATCGGAGATTATAAAATCAGAGTGGTTGGTTTGGGTTGGAAGAGACCTTAAAGCTCACCCAGCTCCAACCCCTGCCACGGGCAGGGACCCCTTCCACTGGAGCAGCTTGCTCCAAGCCCCTGTGTCCAACCTGGCCTTGAGCACTGCCAGGGATGGGGCAGCCACAGCTTCTCTGGGCACCCTGTGCCAGCGCCTCAGCACCCTCACAGGGAAGAGCTTCTGCCTAAGAGCTCAGCTCAGTCTCCCCTCAGGCAGGTTAAAGCACTTGGCCTGTCCCTATATCCCTTATATCCCAAAGCCCCTCTCCAGGTTTCCTGCAGCCCCTTTAGGCACTGGAGCTGCTCTCAGCTCTCCCCTTCAGGAGCCTTCTCTTCTCCAGGCTGCCCCAGCCCAGCTCTCTCAGCCTGGCTCCAGAGCAGAGCTGCTCCAGCCCTCACAGCAGCTCCATCACCTCCACTGAACTCGCTCCAGCAGCTCCAGGTCACTCCTGTGTTGGATTCTGATGCTGAGGAGTGGTGCTGCTGCAGGTGACCCAGCGTGCTGGGTGTGCTGCCTTCCACTCCTTGGTGCACCTTCCCAAGGGATGGAGCCAACTCTGGCGACTGCAGGGGCAAACCATGGGCTGCGGTCTTTGTGACCCATGATGTCTTTAACCAGCAGCACATCTCCAGGCTTTTTGCCCCATCCCTTGAGCTCATCTAAACCCAGTGATTAGATTCTCTTGGTGTCTCTCCCCTCTGTTGCTCTTTGGGCTGTGGAGATGACTTGGATGGGGTAACAACCTCTGCCTTTGCCTCAGGACTCCGAGGGCTTCATTGCACAAAGCCTGAAGTCTTTTAGCTGCTTCCTGGGGTGCAGCACGATGAGGGTCTGAGCATCCCAGTACTGCCTGTGGGATGGAGCTGGAGATGCCATGAAATGTGGTACCTTGAGCCAGGCCATGGAGAGCATCATGAGCTCAGTGTGGTCTGTGGCAGCTCAGCAGGTAGGATGGGGCAAGATGGGAGCGTGCTTGCCTGAGGAAGAGCCATGGCACCCTGTCCCAACAGGAGAGGGCTTCTGTTGGGAGAAGATCAGGCACTGCAGGAAGAAAAGAGGCTTCCTTGGGGGTCTGGGTGGCTTTGGAGAGGAGCGGGCTGATGGTGCCCCAGTTTGGCTGTTGTGGTTTCCTTGCCCGGGCTGTGATGGTGCTGGGGTTGGTTTTGGAGTCAAGGACAAGGCCAGGGCTTCTGTTCAGTGTGAATAGCTGTGACCGTGCCACTGGGGCAGCAGCCGTGTGGCACCATGTCCCTGTGGGCACTGACCATGCTGTCCCCTTCTCCACAGTGACCACCACCAGCCCCATGAAGACGCTGTACGTCATGTCGGACGCCAAGCTGTCTGCACTGACCAAGTCTGTGTTGGCTGAGGCTACCTCTGTTCCCCTCAAGCTGCCGAGCATCCAGCCTTCCTCCTCCTCCTCCGCCACCTCTGCCGCTGGTGCTGTCACCTTCGCCAGCACCCCGAGCCCTCCCGCCAGCCTGGTACACTCGAAGGTCCTGCAGACTGCTTCCAAGACGGTCATCCTGACCTCAACACTGGCCACGGTGAAGGGTGATGGACCCCTGGGACACATCGGGGAGAAGGTCAGCTTGACCAAGAGCGCTGCAGCCCTTGGCCATGCTCTGGGGGCAGTGGAGACCCTGGGGAGGGTTCCCTCTGTGGTGGACGAGGGGAGCACCATCATCCACAGCAGAGAGGCTCTGGCCGGCAGACAGCTGCTGTCCCAAGGGGTGCTGCCAGGAGGGGCTGGCACCACGCTCATAACACTGGGCAGCAGCTCCTCCATCATCGCCACGGCAGGGCCCACGCTCAGCCAGAAGCCGTAGGGGCGCCCTGGATCCCTATGGATCCACAACTGGCATTTGGGAAGACTGAGCTTGACTGCGGAGTGGGATTGGAGCAGCCCCATGGACAAGCTTGGGCTGGAGCAAAGTGGGGGGATGTTCAAGTGGTTTTGTTGCTGTTTAATAAACCTTTCATTTTCTTGTTCTTCTCTACTCCCCTCATTGCCCACGTCCCTTCCCAGAGCAGCTTCAGTGTATTCCAAAGCGGCTTCAGGGTATCCCAGCCCTCACCTGCTTTTCCCAGCAGCTCATGTTTGAAACGAGGGAAGCAGCAGAAGGGTGCTGAGCCACAAAGTGGGTGCTGAGATGATGAGGTGAGGCCGAGATGGGCACCATGGTTTGGATAAATGTGTTCCCCCTGCACAGAGCTTACGGCTGTGAATTGGTTTCTGTGGGAATCAGGGATAATCCCGATGCTCTGTGCGTCTCCATCCCATTCAGCAGCTCTGCTGCACCCTGAGCACTTGAATCCTGCTTCCCAAAAGGAATATGGGGTGTGATGCAGCACTTGCTGGCCAAGATACTTTTGGGGAGCACAATTCCTAGTGGCACCCAGAGTGCCGGGACAGCCCTGAGGGCAGCATGTTGCCAACATCTCTGCTCACTTCCTCATCCTGATGCTCATGAGAAGATCCCATTTTTGGCCCAGCTTGGCCGGGACAGGACCCACCATGGCAGGAACAGGGAACAGCCTGTGGTTTGGGAATCATTCCTAAAAATGGAGCAGGAGAATAAGAGTTGTCCTTGAGGAGGAGGAGGAAGATGCTGCGAGTCCTTCCCTGCCCCTCCTGGGCTACACATGCGCCACTCCGGATCCTGTCCGGCTGCTGAGGACTGTCCCCCTTTGCCTCCATCGCCACCACCATGAAGAGCAGCAGCCTTGAGGGTCTGCTGTTGACCTGAGGTGTTTCTAACGGCTCAATCATCTCTTCCAGGCTTGAAGTCACAGTTCCTCAGCTGCAGTGACAATAATAAAGCTGAGCCCCCTCAGGGATGTGGCATCTCCAGTGGCTTCGCTCCCAGGCGTGGATGCAGCTCTCCATGGAAAGACTCCAGCCCTGTGGCCGTGTCCATGAACCCATGTTCATGGGATGTGCTTTGGCAGAGAAGCTCCTGGGGTTCAGCTGGGGCGGTGTGCAGTTTGTGCAAAGCCTTTCCAGGGTCCAGGCTGGAGGACCCAGGAGTGGTTGGGACCTTGGTGCTGCTCTTCCCAAGTCCAGCACTTCAGGTGTCATGGAGAGACCGGTGCTGCATGGGGCTAATTCTCCTCTTTCAATTTATACCCCAAAGCTTTTCCTTTCCATGGATACAGCAGAAATGGTGCTTAGAAGCTGACTTACAGCTCCTGCTCCACCTGAAGCCGTAACATTCACTGGTGACAAGCAAGTGCCACTGTCGTCTGTCCTGCCTTGGCTTCAAGGGCGCTAGGACAGCAGTGAGCGGATGCATCCATGGGGCGTCCTGTAGCTCCAACAAAGCCCCTGGGTCACTTGCAACAGCTCGATGGGAGCTCCTCAAGGCAAAAAGCACCATGAAAGAGCTGCAAGTCCCCCAGACCTGATGCAGAAAAGCCCCTCCAGCCCCACGGCATCACCAAACACCTCTGGGGTCACTCCAGATCCAGGGATCCCCCCAAACCCTGCCCTGAGCCAAGGACATCCCAAACCCCACCAGGTTAGAACCATCCAGCATCTGGTCCCTGCCTTTGCCCCTGGCTCAGCCACTGTGGCCAGTTGAGGTGTGGAGCAGACACCCAACGTGGTCCCAAGCCCTGAGGAACCCCTGGGACTGGGATGGAGGCACCTTGTGAGGGTGCTGAGGCGCTGGCACAGGGTGCCCAGAGAAGCTGTGGCTGCCCCATCCCTGGCAGTGCTCAAGGCCAGGTTGGACACAGGGGCTTGGAGCAAGCTGCTCTATGGAAGGGGTCCCTGCCCATGGCAGGGGTTGGGACTGGATGAGCTTGAAGGTCCCTTCCAACCCCAACCATTCCGTGATTCTATCCCTAGCAAAATAGAAACCTCCACAACTATTTTGCTCCCCTTTTTTTTTATGTGTGTATGTATCTCTCTATATAATATATATATAACCTTGTGATATTGGTAGTTAAGTCACCAGCATAACAAAGTGGATACAAACAGCTCTAAGATCAAGAGTAAAAATGACACGATCCAGATTATCTCCTCTCAGTCCCTTTGCCACAGGCTCCGAAGCAGTTGCAGCATCCCAGCATCCCTCCTCCACAGGGAATGAGGCTGATCCAGCACGGGACAGCATCACTACAGCTTGGTGTGGCGATGGAAGGCCGGTACGTGCCGGGGGGTGTAAGGGGGTTGGCTTTGCCACGTCGCTGCCGGGTAGTGCCGGTGCCGCAGCGAGCTCTCATAGGACACCGTGTAGTGCCTGGGGCCGGTGCTCAGGTCGGAGGTGGCCAGCAATGGGCTTGGAAAAGCGGGGATGATGAAGGGATTGATGGAGAGGGACGGTGCCACTGGCACCCCCTGGGTTTTGAGGTGCTCCAGCGGGTTCCCAAAGCTGCCCGGGAAATGCAGCATCGCTCCCTTGTAAGCGTCTGGGGCTTGCGGCAGCGGCGCGGCGTAGCCAGGGGTGGCCACCACGGCCTTGGGCTTGGCCAGCCCTTGCTGGCGCCCCGTGTCCCTGCCATCAGCCCCCTTGATGAAGGGGGACACGGCCCGTAACTTCACGCTGGGGCCGAAGGCTGCTGCCTCCTCCTCCTCCTCCTCCTCGTCCTCCTCCCGGCCGTGCTTGCCCCTCGCCGGGGTGAAGCTGGCGCTGGGGGGTACCCAGCACCCCTTGACCGTGGCCACTTGCTGGCTGTCGCCGCTCCACGGCTGCCCCGCTTTGCTCCGCAGGTCTTGGGGCTGCTCCTGCTCCTTGGCTCGCGGTGCGAAGGAGGAAGGTGGCTCCAGGAAGTCCTTCAAGCTGGAGAAACACCCCCAGAGCGGGGGGCAGCGGCCGGGGGGCAGCACCTCGCTGCGGTACGCATGGAAACAGCCGGTGAACACAGCGGGCGCCGGGCCTCCATCCTCGGCCCGCGGGCAGGGCTGGCTGTCTCTGCCAGAGCGGGATGCACTGGTGATGGGTCCCACCTCGCTCCTGGTGCCGGGAGCTGTATCCTGAGCTCCCACCGGCTCCGGGCTCCTCTGCTCATCGAGGTGGGAGCTGGTGGCCAGGGGCTTGGGGCTGGGGCCAGTGTCACCATCGGGGCATTTGGGGCAGTGCAAGGCCTCTGCCTTGCTCACCTGGGCCAGCAGCTTCTTCTTGGCCAGCGGGGACATGATGGGGTGGTTGCCTTTGGAGGAGAAGCTGGAGAAAAGGCGCTTGTAGGTTTCGCTGTGGGTCCTGCAGGGGTCAGGACACCCCCCCGAGGGGCTCAGGACCACCGGGCTGGAGCATCCCTCTGCCACCCGGCCCCGCTCCGCATCCTCCAGGCCGGCTGCTGCCTCTGGCTTTGCCTTGTCCGGAGGCATCTGCAGGGAAAGGAGATGGGGATGTGGTTGCCGGGCTCCCTGACCCCTTCGCGCCCTCTGTTCTCCTCCTTTCCCAACCAGCCAGATCCCTCCTTGCTCTTTTCCAGGCACCCCAATAGGATATGGGGGATCTAGGGCTGCTTCCAAACCAGCGCCAGGCTCGGAGGGGGCACCGTACCTGTTCCCGGCCCTTCTCCTTCTTGCTCCTCTTGCCCTTCTCGCCCGTCTCGGTGCCCTTGGAGACCTTGTACTGCTTGCGGGGCTTGCTGGGGGGCAGAGGTTTGTCATCCTCCCCCTTGAGATGCCGCACGTACGGGAGGACCAGCCTGTGGTGGTGGTGGTGGGGGGACAACAGTGAGAACCAGCACCCGGAGGGGAAACTGAGGCACGGAGCAGGACCCTCCTGTCCCTACCTCTCGTAGTGGCGCCGGGTGCAGGTGGCAGCGCTGGTGCTGCCGGGGCTGCCCCCGAGCTCATCGTAGACGTTCTTCCAGAGCCGTCGCCCCGTCACCTGCAATGGGAGCGGATGGGTGAGTGTCACCCCCCCAGGGGCATCCCGGCGCTGGGGGGACATCACTCACCAGCTCATAGGCCCCCAGCTTCTCCACGGCTTTGTAGATCTTCCAGAGGTTAACTGGGAATAAAGGGGAGATGCCGGGGTCAGGGGGCCATGGGGCAGGCCCCGGCAGCTCCTCCAGCCCCGGGGGGACGTACTCTGCTTGAAGCCGAGGTGCGGGATCCTCTCGATGGGTGTGTGTCGGTCCTTCATGAACTTGTAGAGGCTGATGAGGAAGGCTTCCTCCTCCTCCTTCTCCTTCTCCCCGCTGTTTGTTGCTTCTTCCATCGGCTTCTCCTGCTCGGAGCCATCCCCAGCGACCGGAGCCTCCTGTGGGACACGGTGGTGAGAAGGGGAAACTGAGGCAGCATCGCAGCACCCATGGGGCCGCTTCTTAAGGCATTTAATGAGCTCTCAGTTCGTTAACCGGGACCAGAGCCAAGTTGGTCAAAGCGCTGGAATGGGGCGAGAACACGAGGAACAGCTTCCAGGAAAACAGACGGGCAGGAATTCCCCCCCCCATTCCCTCCTCCTTTCGCCATTAAAAACGTTCCTGGGTTGTTTGTTCCACATTTTCCGGAGTTAGAAAACTTGTTGCTATTTTTGGGCAAAGCAGCTGCTCGGCTCCCAAAGTCCTTTTATTGTGTGCGGGGGGGGTGTGGGTTGTTTTTCTTTTTTTTTGCCCTTAAAGTCTTCTTTTTTAGGCGTGTGGCAGACTTGGAATTTTCAGGGAACTATTTTAAGGCTTTAGTTCAGTTTGCAAGAGGGAAAAACAACGGTGGAAGGGGAAAAATACCCATTTCTATAATAAACCCCGTTATCTGTGAAAAAACCACTTTTTTCACCCCAAAACCACCTTCCTTTGGCTATTTCCCCCCCCTCAAAGCTGGGAAACTCACCCTCCTCTTCCTCATCATTGCTTTTAGATGCTTATAGATAGGGGTCAGCATCCTTAGCCAACTCACCGTTCCAGGGGGGGTGGGCTCTTGGGGGGAGCGGGGCTGCGCTGGGGTGTCCTCCATGGGGCGGCGGGGGTGTTAGGAGGGGTTCTGGGGGGGGGGGGGGAAGAAGGGGAGGATCAGACACCCCAAATATTAAGGCTAAACTGGGGGGATTTGGGTCACGGCGGTGCCCACCAGGCACCGAAATCGGCCGTTCGGCCGATTTCGGTGCCTGGTGGGCACCGCCGTGACTTTAAGGTGCTCCCTTGTGTTCAGCCCCCCCCTAAATTTGGGGTCCCCCCCCTTGACACCCCAAATTCAACCTCCCCCCCCCCCCCCCTTTCCCCACGCCGCTCCCGCTTACCCTTCGCCGGCGCGCCATGTGATTGCGGGCGCGCCCTCGGGGCGGAGAAGCCACGCCCCCTCCGCCTGCCTATTGGCCGGCGCCGCCACGCCCCCTTCTGCTATTGGACAGAGGGGCTGCTCGTCTTCCCGCACCTCCCGCCCCTCTATAAGCCATGCAGGGAGCTGTACTCCCGCGTGTGCACACGTGTGTGCGCGTCATGCGTGTACATGCGTGTTCATACATGTATGTTCAGCTGCTGGCGTGTATCTCTACATGTGTCCTGCGTGTTCATGCCTCGTGTGTGCGTGGGGGGGTAAGCACACACGTGTCCGCGTGGACACGCGTGTCCAGGCATGTTCACAAGCATGTGTGTGCATGTGAACACGCACAAGCACGTACACGTGAGTACACGCTTATGTACATGTATGTGCGGGTGAATACATACATGTGAGTGCCCTCATGGGCAGGTGGGCACGTGGGTACACAGCTACAGGTGAGCACACGCGTGTGGGTGCGTGTCAGGGCACGGGGGTGCACACAGCCTGTGCTCTGTGTGTGTGTGTGTGCACACAGGTACATGTGATGTTCATGTATGTCATGTCCCTACATGCCCCAGCCGTGATTGCACGTCTCAGACACAGTTCCCGGCACTGCTGACGTGATTTCCTCATGCAGGAAACACAGGAAAGTGGGGGGGTGGTGTTAGGGGCGAGGTAATGATCCCGGGGGTCTTTTGGGGTGAAAATCAACCAGTTTGGGGCTAAAAGCACCCCCTAAGTGACTGAGCCGCGTGGCATCAAACGCGGTGCGTTGGGGGCTGAAGGTGCCACTGGGGCTGTAATTAAACTTAACGCGATCACAATTAACGGTGCTGGGCTGATACCGGCCCAACTCATCCCATGTCCCCCCCCTCAACTCCCCGCACACCCCTCGGTGCCCTTTAGGGGCTCGCTCCCGTTCCTCACCCCCCAGCGCCGTTTTCCCTCATTTTGGCTCTTTTAACCCCAAATTCACATGGAAGTGCCCCGAGCGTCACGGCTCGGAATAGCTCCGGAGCCGCGCCAAGCCGTGACGGCGGCTGAGTAATGGGGTTGAAGTCATCCCTTCCCCGGCCCCGGGGTGAAAATAACCCCTGACATCACCCAGCGCCGGCACCCCCCGCCTGCTGCGGAAGAGGGAGAAGGGGCTTTGGGGTGCGGGTGGCCCCGTGGGGTGAAAGGGGGTGGGGTGGGGGGGGGGGGCACCCCCTTTATCCCTCCTTGGCTTTGGGATTCGCACTCCCGGACGGGCTCCGCGCCTTGTGCTGAGTTCATGGGATGGGGCGAGGGGTTGGGATCGCGTAGCGGGGGACTGGACCCTCTCCCCGCAACACCGGGACCCCATCGGTACTCACCGGCTGCGGAGCGGTGTCCGAGCGGCTCATGGGGCGGCCGGAGGAAGAGCTCTGTGGCTGTGCTGGTGTAACTGGGGCTGAGTCATCCCCCACTCAGGGAAGTGGCGTCTTGGCGTGTGCGGGTGACTCTTTCGTTACCGGAACCGAGGGGTGTTTTGGGGTTCTCACCCCGCCGCAGCCCCGAACCTCCCCGAATGACTGCACCGGACTTTCCAGCTCAACCCCCGCCCCTCGGGGCTGGCGATGCGGTGGCAGCGCCACCGGCACCGGGGCTTTGGGGATCCGGATGGGTCGCCCTGGGTGGGATGCTCGTGGGGATGTGGTCCTGGTCCCCCCGCTTCGCTGGGCGCCATCCTGCAAGCGGGGATGGAGTCACCGCTACGCGCAGGGCTGAGCAGTGTCCTGTCAATGGGGATGAGTCACTGGTGTCCCCCGAGCTGAGCATCACCCTGCAAACAGGGATAAAGCCACCAGTGTCCCCTGCAAAGGGGGATGGAGTCACTGGTGTCCCCTGAGCTGAGCATCACCCTGCAATGGGGATGAAGCCATTGGTATCCCCAGAGCTGAGCATCACCCTGCAATGGGGATGAAGCCATTGGTATCCCCAGAGCTGAGCATCACCCTGTCAGTGGGGACAGGGTCCCTGGCGCTAAGCATCCTCCTGCAAACATGGATGGAGTTACTGAGGCTGAGCATCACTCAACAAACAGGGATGGAGTCGCCAGTGTCCCCTGCAAAGGGGGATGGAGTCACTGGTGTCCCCTGAGCTGAGCATCGCCCTGCAATGGAGCCCTCTGCATCACTTGGGCACTGGGTACCACTTTCCAGGGACACTTGTCCCTTGTCCCCAGCTCAGGCATCTCAGTCCTGACTGATCCTGATCCCCCTGACTGGGGGACTGATGCCCCCCATAATCAAGGGATGTGGCTGGATCTCCAAGGGGCTGGAAGTGGAGAGCACCCATTGGTGCTCAGCCCCACAGCAGCCCCCCGAGAATCCCCACCCAGGCCGGTTTGTGAGAGAGTCCTGAGCAACTCAAAGAGAAATCCCCCAGTGACTCATCTGGGGCCAACAGTTGGAGAAAGCAGAAGCAGGGGGAGGCCCGTGGGGGGCATCTGCCTCCTGTGTCCCCCACCCTTGGGGCTGGAAAAGGGGGTGAAGGAACCCGAGGTGCCATTG
The DNA here is from genome assembly GCF_037157495.1 of Lathamus discolor. Lineage (NCBI taxonomy): Eukaryota > Metazoa > Chordata > Aves > Psittaciformes > Psittacidae > Lathamus > Lathamus discolor. Next base: position 368,664 of record NC_088905.1, read on the forward strand.
ACCCTCTTGGTGCAGGAGCGCGCCCGCAGCCACCTCAATAATGATGTGATTTGGTGAAAACAGGCAACCCCCCCCAAAACCTCCACATTTGGGGTTTTATCCAGTTTCTATTCGAGCAAAATGGGGGGGGGGCTGGAGCTGGGGGTTCCTTGCCTCAGTTCCCCCTTGTAGAGAGTGTACATTGGATGCTGGGGATGCTGAGGGTCCCCAGTGGGATCCGGCCCCAATGGGATCTGCTCGGATGGGAGGGAGAAGGGGAATTATTGAGGTTGGAAGAGGTGGCAGTGGCCATCGGTGTGGTGAAAGGGGTGCAAAGCCCAGCGCTGGCTGCTGCAAAGGGAAAGGAGAAGGAAATGGAGAAGGAAAAGGGGAAAGGGAAGGAGATGGAGGAAAAGGAGAAGGAAAAAGGAGCTGCAGAATCAAAGCCTGGCTCTTGGTGCCGGATTGGGCAGCTCCGATGGCTCCTGTGCCCCTTTGGAGCACAGACCATGGGGGTGGGTTCATTATCCCCCAGGGACCTGGCTTGGGATTGTGGAGTTCTGGGGGTTGATCCCATTGGATGCTGCAGCCACATCAGCGCCCGGGTTCAGTGTTTAGGGGGTAGAAACCACCTTGATTTAGGGGAGCAGCCGGAGCTGGATCCCTTTGGGTGCTGCTGGGGGGGGGGGGAGTTGGGTGCCCCCATTGAGAGGGGGCTGCAAATGAGGTGCTTACACCCCAAGCATCAGCCTGACCATGAGGGGCTTTGCATGGAGCGTTAATTAGTGGGGCACTAATAAGGTTTAATGACCCCACCTGGGGTGACCCAGCACCCACGGGACCTATTTAAGCTCAGCCACAGAGCCTGGTGCTGTGGATGTATGGATTCATGGGGGTGTGCATCTATGTGTAGAAAAGAGAAAGAAGAGGGAAAAGGGTGGGATGGAGGAAAAGGAGAAAGAGATGGAGAAAAGGAGAAAGAAAAGGATGGGATGAGGGAAAAGGAAGAAGGAGATGGAGGAAAAGGAGAAGGGGAAAAGGAAATCCTGGCTGTTGGCTGGGATGTAGCGCATCCAGGGCTATAAAGGACCATGCATCCACAGAGGGATGCTGAGGACCCCCATAGACCCCTTTGGTGGGATGCAGGGGGTGAGCACAACCCCTGGAGCACCCAAGGGTGGGATGCGACAAAGCATCAGTGTCTCCTTTTGGCACCTCGGTCTCATGGCACCTCCTGTGCGGGCCGGGGCAGCCCCTTCCTGCCGCAGAGGGAGGAGGAGGAGGAGCAGCGATGCTGCTGTGATGCTGTGAGGGTGCTGGTGCCGCAGCTCCGGCCCCAGGACCCCGTTCTGCACATGGAGGTGCCCCCATGGCTTTCCTCCGCAGGCTCTTGGGCTTTGGGGAGAAGAAGAAGCCACCGAAGCAGCACGAGCGCATCAGGAGGGACGTGGACCCCGAGGAGACCTGGCTGCTGCTGGGGGAGCTGGGTGATGGCGCCTTCGGCAAGGTCTTTAAGGTAGGAGAACGCCCCGAGACCCCACCGGGGCCCTGTGGCAGGGTCCGTGCACATCACCTCTGGTCCCCATCCCTGTCCCTTGGCACGGGGACAGCCACCGGCTCGGGAGCTGCGGGTGGTTGAAGCCCCGGTTGGGTGAGGGGCCGAGATGGGAGGTTCTAACCCAAAACCACAGCGAGGAGCCCGAGCGCGGCAGGAAACCCAACGTCGGGCGCCTTCCGGCACCGGTGGCTCGGTGATGGGCCCGTTCCTGTGGGGCCTGTCCCAGCCTCACCGGGAAGAGCTTCCTTAAATCCAACCTGAGCCTCCCGTTTCAGCCTGAGCCCATCGCCCCTTGTCCTGTCGCTCCAGTCCCTGATGAAGAGCCCATGCAGCATCCACACAAGTGGGATGCTCCATGCTCTGGGACACGCAGGGTGGCACGGCCACATCACACCACGTGTGTATCACCCATGGGGTGACCACGCATCCCTCTTCATCCCATCCCTGGTGACAGTGAGGTCCTGGCGCTTGCCTTGGTGGCACCAAGCACCAGGGGTGGGATGTGATGGGTCCAAGCTTCCCCCTCACCACAAACCATGGGGCTGCTGCTTTGGTACCCACATCAAACCTGCCCCCCCCCAGGCACAGAACAGGGTGACGGGGGTGCTGGCAGCCGCCAAGGTCATTGATGCCCCGAGCGAGGAGGAGCTGGAGGACCACGTGGTGGAGATCGAGATCCTGGCCTGCTGCGACCACCCCAACATCACCAAGCTGCTGGATGCGCTCTATTGGGACGGGCGGCTCTGGGTGAGTGCTGGTCCCCCCTCCAGGGCATGGACCAGGGTCCCAGCTCCAGGGCATGGACCCCAGCATCCGGGGCTGGTGGACTCTGGAGGGAGCACATTTGCAGACCAGGCTGGGGAACTTCTCCTTGCAGATCCTGGTGGAGTTTTGCCCAGGAGGGGCCGTGGATGCAGCGATTTTGGGTAACCCCCCCCTACTTTTAATGGTTGGCCACTGTGGGCTTTGGGATGGGATGACCAAATTGCACAGTGTGGAAGTGATTCCTGGCGTTGTGCAGCGTCTCCAGCAGGGAGGATGGGTTGGGATGCACCTTCCATTGGGTACCCCGGGGTTTGGGCCTCGTTGGCAGCGGGGTTCATTGGTGCTGATGGCAGGGCTGGAGAAGGGGCTGAGCGAGGAGCAGATCCGAGGCGCCTGCAGGCAGCTCCTGCTGGCACTGCAGTACCTGCACGGCTGCAGCATCATCCACAGGGACATCAAGGCTGGCAACGTCCTGCTCACCCTCGATGGGGACATCAAACTGGGTGAGTCCTGGGGGCCCCACGGGGCACAGGGATGCTCCAGGGATCATCTCCAACCGCTGCTTCCTGCTCTGCAGCTGATTTTGGGGTCTCGGCCAAGAACTCCAGCTCTGGCCAGCGGCGCGTGTCCTTCATCGGCACCCCGTACTGGTAGGTGTGGGGGGGAATGCACAGGGATGCTGCGATGAGGGAGCCCAGGGGATGCTCACAACACCAGAAGCATCTCAAGGAATTGGATTGGAACCGTGGAATCAATGGGGTTGGAAAAGACCTCCAAGATCATCAAGTCCAACCATTCCCCAGCACTGCCAAGGCCGCCATTGGAAGAGGATTGTTCCTCTTCCAGTTAATGATGGCTTCAGGGTGGGCTTCTCAGTAGCATGAGGCTGTGCATGGGGAGGACACTTGGGGTGCTGGTGGGTTCGAGGCCTCCCGGGGTAGCATTGGAAGAGCTGGGGTTGAATCCCAGCTCTCCTCTCTGCAGGGCCCTCACCTGGGTTTGGTCTCAGGAGGAGACAGCAGCCCAGGGCAGGCCGGACACGCTCCGCTCTGTCCCACGCGCAGGATGGCCCCGGAGGTGGTGCAGTGCGAGATGTCCAAGGAGAGCCCCTACGGCTACAAGGCTGACATCTGGTCACTGGGCATCACCCTCATCGAGATGGCCGAGATGGAGCCCCCCTACCACGAGCTGAACCCCCTGCGGGTGCTGCTGAAGATCACCAAGTCCCAGCCACCCACCTTGAGGCACCCCAAGAGGTGGTGAGTTCCCAGCACCCAACACGGGTGACAACGGGAGGTGTTGTCCTATGGGGCAGCTTCTGCTTGAGCCCATGTCCGGGCAGCCGGGGTGGGCTTTTGACCCATAGGTGATGCTGGCTGTGACTCCTCCATGCCCAGCCCCAAGGGTACCACAGGCACCACCTTTGCCCACAGGAGGTGATGCTGGTGGGCATCACCCCAAGGCCCATAGTGCCCACAGGAGGTGATGCTGGTGGGCATCACCCCAAGGCCCATAGTGCCCACAGGAGGTGATGCTGGTGGGCATCACCCCAAGTCACATAGGGCCCACAGGAGGTGATGCTGGTGGGCATCACCCCAAGTCACATAGGGCCCACAGGAGGTGATGCTGGTGGGCATCACCCCAAGGCCCATAGGGCCCACGGGGGGGGTGACGGGGACCATCCCACAGGTCTGAAGACTTCAAGGACTTCCTGAGGAGATCCCTGCAGAAGAGCCCCGAGGAGCGCTGGTCGGCATCCCAGCTCCTGCAGGTGGGTAGCACCCATCGCTGTGTGCCCAGGGTGGTGGGACCCATCCCTGGTGCTGGTCCCAGCCACCTCCCTTGCTCTCACCCAGCACCCCTTTGTGATGGGCATCTCTGACAAGCGGCCGCTCCGGGAGCTGGTGGCCAAGGCCAGGGCTGCTGCTGCTGCTGAAGAGGATGAGGAGGAAGGTCCGGTCCTCTCGGTGCGTGGGTAGCGCCTGGCTGGGTGCTGGATCCCCCCAACCCTTCCCATGAGCTCATTGAGCCTCATCTCTTCCCCCATTGTCCACCCCACAGCCTGGGGAGCAGGAGCATGGAGACCCCTCCTGCCCCCCAGCACCATTGGACACGATGGGGAGAGTCAGTGAGGGGCTGAGCATCAGCTCTGATGCCCAGATGGTGGCGGAGCCCAGGACCAGGAGAGCATCGGGCGTCCTGACGCAGATGAGAAGATCCTCACCCGAGCCCAGGCTCTCCTTGAGGCTCCCCAAGAGACCCTCGGAGCTCCTGAAGCTGATGCGGCGCAGGTCGTTCTTCGGAGGGATGAGGTCCCAGGAAGCACTTAGGGACCAGGCTGGGGCAGAGCTGGGTGGGATGGAGGGGACGCCGCTGGATGCTCCTCAAGGGACGTCAGTGCCAGCAGAGGCAGGAGGAGATGCTCAAGGGTGTCACAAGGAGGAGATCAGCCCTGTGGGGACCCACTGCAACATGGCTGAGATCCCCTCAGCACCACAGCGGGCAGGAGACCTTGTGGGGCTGCAAGAGCTGGAGGCAGAGCCGGCTGGCCCCGAGGCAGAGCTGGTTGGCCCCAAGGCAGAGCTGGTTGGCCCCAAGGCAGAGCTGGTTGGCCCCAAAGCAGAGCTGGTTGGCCCCAAGGCAGAGCTGGTTGGCCCCAAAGCAGAGCTGGTTGGCCCCAAGGCAGAGCTGGTTGGCCCCAAGGCAGAGCTGGTTGGCCCCAAAGCAGAGCTGGTTGGCCCCAAAGCAGAGCTGGTTGGACCCGAGGCAGGGCCCCAGGAGGAAACCCAACGTGCTGACACATCATCAGTGGCCAAAACGCCCATGGAGGGGTGGCTTGAAGGCCACCCAAGCCCCACTTCCATCCCCAAAAGCAGTGTGGAAGAGGAATCAAGCAGAGACCCTGCTTGCACCTCGCTGGCTCTGCCTGCACCCATGCATGGGCACTGGTGCAGAGCCTCGGCCGTGGGGCAGCTGGTGGCAGCCCTGGACCTGTGGACCATGGGGAGCAAACCCCAGAGCTCCGAGGCGCTGGTGGGGCATCAGCACCGGGTTACTCGGTCACTGCAGGACCTGAAGCCCAGCGCTGAGCCCATGGGGCTGGGTAAGCAGGAGGTGGGGGGGAGCGAGGAGGGAGCCACGGGCAATGCTCAGCCTGGGGCGGAAGAGGACCTTGTCCCAGGGCCTTTGGTTGGAGACCATAAAGCGGAGGGAGATGCAGAGGCCGGACCTGGGGAAGGGATGCTGGAAGGAGAAGAACCGGAGACAACCTCTGCGGCGTGTGCAGGGCAGGGACCTGCAAGGGAAGAGACCCGGAATTCCTCCTCCATGTTGATCCTGGGGCCTGTTGAAGAAGAAACAGAAGAGAAAGTGGGAAACAGCCCCAGGGACAAGCCAGGAGTTGGGAATGACTGGAAAGAACAGGAGGAAAATGATGGAGAGCTTGGAGAAGAAGGGGTGCAAATTGCTCCAGCTCCTGCAGGGCCATCGAAGGATGGACCTGGAGAGGAGATGAGTGGTTTGGAGGCTCAGGGAGCAACACCAGAGCCTCAGGAGGCCCTTGGTGGACATCCAAAGGCCATAAAAAGTGTGAGGTTCAATGCTGCCCTGGTCCGGGTCTCTTCCCAGGCACGGGCAGTGTGGGAAGTGGATCCATCCCTCACAACGAGGCATGGAGAGGAGCACCCTGCAGATGGGCAAGGTCCAAGCATCCTCCCTGCAGCAGCGCAGCCTTTCCCTTTGGCTGCAGAAGCCCAGGAGGTGAGAACCTTGGAGGTGGCCATGGGAAGGTGACCCCCTTTGCACGGGCCCCCAGGTTGGGGTTTTGGGGGGGTTTGGGTTGTCTGAGCTCAGAACCGTTGCTCGCAGACGCAGGAACCTGCCTCGCTCCAAGGGATGGTCAAGGAACCCCCCAGGTTTGGGGTGGATGGGGAGGACGTGAGTGCAGCGACCACCAGAGCCATCGGCAAGGCCAGGATGAGGGATGGGATGATGCGCTCCGCTCGGTGAGTGACGAAGTCGGGGGGCCACCAGGCATCTTCCACCCGTTCCTGCCCGAGGAGGACCAGGGGCCAAGGGGAGAGGGTGCAGGAGATGGGTCTGAGGGGCTCCATGCAGAGCATAAGTGCTCGATCTCCAGGCTTGGAAACCCATCTGGCTCCATGGTCAGGGTCTACTCCAGCAGGAGACCATGAGCAAGCCCTTCCCTGTGTCCTCAGGGAAGTAGGCACCCATGAGGAGCCAAAGCATTGCCCAGCCCCACATCTGGTGTGTGTCCAGCCCCACATCTGGCGTGTCCAGCAGCACCTTAAGGAAAGAAGAGGGGAAGATCTTCTCCCATAAGCCCTTGTGTCACCCATGGAAAAGAGAGGCTGAATGGGGAGATGCCAGGTTGGACATGGTCCAGTGTGAGGTGTCCCTGCCCATGGCAGCGGGTTGGAACTGGATGATCCCAAGGCCCTTCCCCACCCAAACCATCCTATGGAGAGGCAACTTACGAGTACGGCCACCACGTACGCAATGGGCATCCCATCTGCGTTGTTGGAGATAATCCTTCTCCATGCTGTTCACCAGGGCTGAGCTGCTCCCTGATTGGGAAATAGAGAGGTGCCCTCGGGGCCACCCTCAGCCCCATCTCGCCCCACACCTTCAGGCGCCAGGAGCTCCGTGAGCTGCGGGTGCTGCAGAAGGAGGAGCAGCGAGCTCAGAGCCGGCTGGAGCACAAGTTCCACCACCAGCGGGAGCAGATGTTCCGCCACATCGAGCAGGAGATGATGGTAACGGGTCCATCATCATCATCATCTTCCTCATCCCTTGTGCCGTGATGTGGCCAGGAATGGACTCGTGCTGGGGTCCTGCTGTGGGAGACGCTAAGGTCTGGGGGGGTTTGATTGCTTCTTGCGGCCCCTGCAGCCCCGTTGACCATATCTGCACGTGGTTATAGAGCAAGAAGGAGTTCTATGACCGGGAGGTGGAGAGCTTGGAGCGGCGCCACCGGCAGCTGAAGGAGCACCAGGAGCTCAAGTACACGGTGAAGCTGCGTGACGAGGCCAAACGCCTCAAGTCCCTCCAGAAGGGCTGTGAGAGGAGGATGCAGGAGCTGAAGGGTGATGGGAGAGAGGTGAGGGTCTGGGGCAGCGCTGGCTCCTCTGTCTGTGCCACCCAGAGCATGGGGACCGGCTCCCCTGGGTGCTGGGGCCAAGTCCTTCTATTGCTCACCCCATGAGTAGCGGTTCCTGCAGCAGCAGCAGCAGGAGGAGCTCAACGCAGCCTTGCAGAGGGTGGCCCAGGAGCACAAGAAGAAGATGATGTCCATTGACTGGGAGTACAGCACCAGGATTCACAGCCTCAGGAGAGGTGGGTTGGACGGGAGGGAGGAGGATGGTGGGTTCTTAGGGAGGGGAGCGGGGGGTTCCTGGTGGTGGTGATGGGGCTCTGGTCTCACCCATCAGCCCGCGAGTCGGTGGTGTGGAGCGTGGAGCAAGGGCACCTGCAGGAGAAGTACCAGCTCTTCAGGCAGCAGGTGAAGGAGCAGCACGCGGTGCAGAGGCTGCAGCTCCGCAAGCGCCACGAGAAGGTGAGGTGGGAGCTGCTCCACCAGCCCCGTGGGGTCCCCATCCCTCTCCTGGCTCATCTTCCGGCCCCTTTCCCAGGAGATGGAGAGGATGAGCCGCTTCCACCAGCTCCTGCTGGAGGAGCTGAGGAGCCAGCAGGCGCAGGAGCAGGCTCAGCTGCTCAAAAGCCAGCGCTGCGCCACCAAAACCCGCCTGGGCCTCTTCAAGGACAACCTGAAGATGCAGGAGGCTCATGGGGGCAAGCAGAGCGAGAGGACCAAGCAGGTACAAGGACCTTCTGGAGCCAATAAGGCTCCCGGAAGTGTGGGGAGAGAAGCCCAAAAGCTCCAAGTGATGGCTTTTAGGGGATGGGGGGTGATGTGGGCTGTCCCCTACCTCAGTTCACACAGCAGGAGGAGAGGTGGCAGCAGCTACAGCAGCAGCAGGCTGAGAACCTGGCAGAGCTGGAGCAGATGCAGGTACAGGGGGGGAAAGTTCACCCTGGGGGCTTCCTACCCCCTTGCTACCTTTCCTTGAGGACCTTCCTGACCTTCCCTCTCCCAGAGTGAGAAGATGCATCTCCTGGCTGAGCAGGAGCGGCGGCAGCTGGGGCGGCTGGACCAGGAGCACGCCATGGAGCTCAGTGCATGGAGGCAGCGGCTGGCGGCCCGCATGGAGGTGAGTGCTCCTGCAGCATGAAGCATCTCCTCCATGGGATGCTCCCGATGGAGAGCTGTGATAGGAACGGGCCATGGCAGTGCTGCTTGTCTTCTCCAGGTGCTGGAGGAGGAGCTGCAGAACGTGCTGCTGGAGCTGCACAGTGCTCATAGCAGCACCAGGATCACTCAGTGCTTCCACCTCCCCTCCTGACACTGCAAGCAGGTCCCATGGCTCTTCTGGGACATGGGCCTTAAGGACCTCCAAGGCAACGTGGGGAACAGCAGCCCTGGGGTGCTGGGCAGGATGTGGTATGGATCAGGAGCTGGTGGGTCCAAGCCCACCTTTGCTGTGCTGGAGGGGCTGGGGTGGGAAGGTGCTGCCACTGCTAATCACCCCAAAAGCACCCTGGGGTGGAAGCTGTGGATACTTCCCATGTGTATCTCCCCTCAGCTGAGCTCCAGGAAATACATCCTTCATTAACAAAAGTCCCTGCTTGTGACTATTTTACTTAAAACCTCTCATCTTGTGTCCCACCAGTGTGTTCTGTGCCCCAAAACCTGCCCCTCATGGGCCAGCTTTCCAGGGATGGTTTAGTGGAAGACTTGGCAGTAATGGCCAATGATCTCCAAAGGTCTTTTCCAGCCTGGTTGATCCCATGAAGATTCTATTCTATGGAGGTCCCATCCTCAGCCTCAGGCCCTGGGATACCTCAGAGGCACTAATAAGCCCTAATGGCTTTGATCAGCCTCATGAGGAGCCCAGCCACATCATGGCCCAGGAGCTCCATCAAAGCTCAGCTCCACAGCTTCAGTTCTTGCCTAAGCTGTGCATTGCCTCAGAGACAACCCTGACCTTCAGGCTCACTTCTCTGCTTGATCTCAGACCTGCTTCAGCACCAGGAGCTTGTGGGGTGATCTCAGCTCTTGGTTGAAGCTAGCCCCCTTCTCCAGGTTGGTGTTGCTCACGTTTTTGGGTCCTGGCTGGTGATACTCCCTGACTACTGCTGCTCCCCAACACTGCTGTTTTAGCCTCTCCCCTGGTTTGGAGACTCCTCCTTCCCCACCTCAAAAGCCCATCTGCAAAGTCCGTAGCAATTTATTTAAGCTCAGTATAAAAAGTAAATCGTTTTCTGGGATGAACAGGATGACAGGAACAGGAGGAACTGGAGACCTGGTAATGGTCCATGTACATTGAGGGACACAGAGGAGCCTTTTGGTTCACAGTGAGATGGAGGAACTTCACTACCCAGACCCAGGAAAGAATTGATGGATTGAAGATGGCAGAGCTGCAACCATCCCTCTGTATGGGTCCTAAGTTTAGGTAGGACATCCTTGATTTAAACTCTTCCGGAGGTGCAGAGACCAGTGGGGTTTCACAGCAACAGTGCTGGAGGAGAAAAGCCTACCACTGATGAGCGAGTCCAGAGAGCACCAGCCAGTGGAGGAGCTGAGCACACAGGGCTCAGTTGTCTTTTTTCACCAAGACTTCAGACAGGTCCTCTGTGCCCTCCAGCTTCAGATTCTGGGAGTAGAAAAGAAAAGCCAAGTTCAACAAAACCAAACTCTTCCCCAAACTCTGGCAAACACCCACATGATGAAGGTTCAGAACAACCCCAGCCCCTTCTGTCCCCTTCTGTCAGCACACACAAGGCTGAGGCTTCCCATCGGGTGTTGGGAGACTGAAATGCTATTAATGCTCATGTGTTCCCCTCTTCTGCCAGACCCAATGACAAGCAGTGACAGACGGCAGTTAGGCTGGAAATGCTACAAGTGCTTAACCACAGGTATCAGACTGATTTATGCTCACTATGAGCATGAAACCAGGACTGGAGAAGTCCTGATGTAGCAAGAAAACGGCTCTTCTCCTCCTACGTATCCTGTGTCCACACTCCACTTACCTTCTCATTTGCTAGATGCAAGAGGCAGACGAAGGCTAAGGGGATGGACAGGTTTTTAGCCATCTTAGAAGGCAGCCTACAGAAGAGAAGGAGAAGGTTAGGATGGCCCGATGGATGGAGTGTGCCTGCAAGGACCAGGTCACCGGAGATCAGCTCTTCCCCAGTGATCTGGTTTTTCTCTACCTTTCGCCTCTCACTAGCAACAATTCCCCCAGCTGAATGCAAGCCAAGAGCTCCCCCAGGCAGCCCCAGGGTTCAGGTAGGTTGTAACAGACACAGAGGGGTTGGTGTTTGCCTGAGCTCAGCTGAAGTCTATCCCTGATCTTAAGCCCAGGCTTTTTTAGGGCCTCTACCTGTGAAACAGATCCTTTGTGATGCTGCTGAAGACCTTCTCTTCTGCTATCGTTGAGGCATCCTCCTCTTTCTCTGCATCCTTCATCTATTTAGCAAAAAGACAGATACTGCTGAGGCAGACTTTGCTTGCCAGTATTCACCTTGTGTTCAGAGACAAATCACTCCCAGTTACACTCTGTCTCTCCTTCCTGGCCATCCCATAGGAGCAAGACTGCTAGAAAGGAATTGCTGCTCAACCTGCCCAGGACTGTCTCTGCAGGAGTTAAGCTCAGTTACCTGCAAGGCATTCTCTTGCCATGAGGGCTACTGAAGGATCTGGTGCCTCCTGCACTCACCTCTGCTGCTACTGTTTCTTTCCCCCTTCCGTCAGTCAAGAGGTTCCACATGCTCTTCTTCAATGTCTTCATGTCCATTTTCTTGGCTGTCTTTGCATACTGAATTGCTATCTTGTTGATCTGAGGAGCAGAAGTACAGGGTGAATTGAGAGCAACTGAGTAGAAGCAGGAGCACTGTCCTCCATCAGGACCACAGGACAATCAGAACATGGTTCTCCTTGGGAACAACAGTGAATGTTCTCTTACTGCTAGACCTTTGATTAATTCCCTCCTCTTACACAGGGGTTCATCTGGGTGCAAAGCATCCAGTAGCAAAACAGCGAAACTGCTGTCTCAGGACTCCCAACCACCTAAGGTGGTGAGAGGCTTTGCTCCAGACCTGCCCAATGAGCAATTCACTTAGTGACAACACAAATCTTTACCTTCTGGGGCTCAGCAATGAGGTTCAGCTCTCCATATGTTGTGATATCGACAAGTCTGTTGAGCTCAGCTTCTGGAACCTCATGGTGGGCAGTAAGGTTGAACTCCCCTGTCAGGCCCATGAACTGAACTGGGTCATTATCATCATCGCTGTCAGCACCCTGATGAAGAAGAAAGAGCAGTGAGGCTACAAAGAGACATCTCTGAGGAGCCAGAGGTGTCCTGCACTGAGATAACACCACCCTCTCAGGTTGGTGGTTATACCTGCCCACCTTCCCCATGGAAAATGTTATTATTCAGCTTCTCCCCACAGAAGTTAGGCTGGGCTAAGGCCAAACATGAGGGACACCTAGAGTGCAGAATACCAAGGGACTGTCCTCCAAGGAAAGACAACAGAGATGATGGGTTTTCCTGCAAGTGTGGGACCAGCTGGGACTTCTCACAAATGCAAGCAGGAGGCAGCACTGGCCTGGCCAAAAGCTGAAGCTTGAGAAGAAATCTCTTTCAATGGTAGCTCAAAACAGTTGGGAGCAAACCTCACTAAAGATGACTCTGGAGGTGATCAATGGCATTTGTCCCTGCTTTAGGGCACTGGAATGGAGTTTCTGCAGCAAACTGACGGGCAAACACCATAAAGAGTTTAGTTCATGTTGGTGAGGAGACATGGGTGTGCACAGAGATACCTGCAACTCCAATTCTTTTTCACTAGGAATTAATTCTGGATACAGCTTCTTCCCACCACACATCAAATACCAGCATCAGAAATAAAGCTTCTTGTTCCAGTTACCTGCACCGCAGGGCAGAAGTTGGAGGTGTCATTGGGGTTGTTGTAGTCATACTCGCCGATGTCATTTTCACGATCCAAGGAGCTTTCTGGCTGAGGCGTCCTGCAGAACTTCCAGGACAAGAGCAGGGGTCAGCAAAGGAAAATCTCCAAATATTGACCAAGCAATAATACCTGCATCTTCTTTCCTCATCACCTCCCCTTTTCCCAGCCTGTTGGCTCTTCCTCCTCCTTGCACACCAGCCCTCTATAGCAAGCCCCCAGCTAAGCAGAGCCGCTCCAGCATCTGCAAGTGTGTGTCAGTTCAGTGAGAGACAGGGTGGCTCTTCTCTAGCCCTAAGGAGCATCTCAAAGCACTTGAAGCATTTGGTGGAGAGTGGTTTTGTACATGGAATCATTGCAAACAGGCTTTTAGAGAAGTCTCTTACCTTAAAAGCTGGTTTGAGGTACAGCTGGAGAATGGTGTTAGGGTCATAGCGGAAGTCTGCGGGAAGCGTGGTGCTCTTCACGTTCTGGCTTTCCAGAATGGATTTGGCTAGAGTTGTAACTGCCTGGGGGGGATAATAAATGCCATTGCCCATGAGCTATCCACTACTCACAAACACACAGTAAGTGCTTTGAACACAGGTCTTTGTCTGTGTCAGGGAAGAAGCAGACTAAATCACACAATGTTCTAACTCTGACTCATTCTATTCAAAACTTGCTTATTTAAGCTAAATAATTAATATCTCAGTCTGAAAGGGGGCAAGTTCTAAGATGTGTGCAAGGAGGAGTTCACACTGGTCTAGGTGGTGCACCTAATGGTTTCTGTGCAGCACACTGGGACACGGAGCTGGATCCATGGGGTCTTTTTAATGGCTGGGGTATAAGCCAGGAGCAATCCAGCCTGATTCTCTACCGTAAGGTGAGTAAACCCCTCAGCTTGTAAGGTGACCTGGAGTCAGAAGACTCTAAGGTTACAGAGCCAGTTTCACAGGGGCCATTTGCAGCTGACAGTTGCCAGCCACACTGACATGATAAAAGAGAGAGCAGAAAGAGGCAGAAACTCAGCACGTGCCTTGGTCTTACGGAAATGCGCCTCAAAGTCAATGTCTTCATCAAAGTCTATTTCAAACGCTTTCTTTGCATTCCTTTTCCTGGTCTCTTTTTCAAACTCAGCCTCTGCAGCAGAAAGGAAGCAAACTGTCAGTGCTTTGTGACAGAGTAAGAACCACAAGCTCACTCCTAACTTGAGCATCTGCTCCACACAGAAAGGTCACCTATCCTCTTTGTTGCGGGAAAGCAACAAGTGGTGTTCTCAGCTTCACGTTTTCAAGGGATCAGTATCTTTTTATAGAAGCAGAAAGTGTAATTTAATCTTCAGAGTTTATGCAGAGGGTGGGAAATAACAGCAGGAGCTGTATTAGTACCACTACCTCCTGTCGCTGCAGTGAGACACCCTCTCAACTTTGAGCATCACTACCCAAATACTAGAGAACACTTTAAAAGGATCGGCATGTGGCTGAGAGCCTTTGTGGTGTCTGAACTCAGTCTTGGTTCCCAGCTGGCTAGAAAAGAGCCAGGGAAGGCTTGCCCCCTTCTCCACTGTCCCTGCTTTATGAGTGAGATGCTGCCCAAAGGGAAGCAGGACCTGGCAGCACATGAGCTGCTGTCTCTACATACATACGCTTGTGCCGAGGTTTGAAGCGCCAGTGCTCTGGGCCAGCCCACATCGACAGAGTCCGGGGACTGAAGTAGGAATATTCCCCTGGTTTCATGGAAACATAATGGCATATGGTCCCGACGTCTCCCGTTCCAAAAGCTTTGTCAGTTCTGGGAAAAGCACACATGCTGCTGAGTGAAATCATTCCCTTGGCACACATAGGGCCTGAATGTCCAGTCAATATCCACATCAGTTCTGTAAGGATATTGCTTGTTCCCTCTGTGCTGGACTCTAAACTATGGAGCTCGTGAAGCTGCTGCAGAAACAGAGGTGGATTTGCCAAAGGGCAGGCTGGAAACTGGGGAGCAGAGGGAGCAGACAAGCAGTCAAATGTGACCACACAAAAAGGTCCTCTTAGAGAGCAGAGATATTACTGTAATGTATTCCTGGATGTATCCAAAGCTTGCAGAGAAAGCAGCTACAGCCAGATGGGAAACGTGTACATGGGAATGAAAGATCCCCCAGAGAGATGCCAGCAGTTGTCACTCCCTCTCAAAGCAAAGCCATAGATTCTCAGTGACTACTTACCCGGTCCCCTGGGAGACTGTTCCAAAGGAGCTGAGGTTTTCTCTGAATTCCCCAATCTTGTCTATTGGTGTATTCCTGGGGGAGTCAGAACTGAAGTCATCACCTGGCAGGATGGGAGCACAGTCTTCCACATCGCTGTCTGCCTCTGCGTTGATATCAAACACTTGGTCACTCTTCTTGAATTTATCCAACAGGCCTGACACTGACTGCAGGAGAAGAAAGTGCTCAGGAAAACACAGGCTAGCAATGGTCCTGCAGCACAACACCCCACTGCTCCATGTATCTCAGTGACTGCTGTGAAGGTGAGCGCAGGTACAACCCAGGTATCCCACCCAGTCCAGAGCTAACAAACGTACCTCATCATTGGATTCAGCATCCCACTTTGTAAACTGGAAACCAGCCAGTGAAGAGCAGATGGGGCGTTTTTCACTGCACTGTGCTAGAAGGACTAGAGACAAGGAGAGCAACGCGAAGAGATCAAACACAGGATGAAGAAACCAGCAGCTAAAACAAGTACCAAGCATCCAATCATTCTTAAAGCCACACATGTAGGCAGCTCTTCCTGCATGTAGGGCAGTGCAGGGCTCACTGCAAAAGCAGCTAGCTCATTTCTCAGCAGAGAGTTCATTTGCTACCCTAACTCCATGGTGGGCATAGCACTGGGAATCTTATCAGAGCAGTGGGGTTTGGTAGTTATGTATAGGCTCAAAACACTGTGGCCAGCAGGTCAGGGAGGAGATTCTCCCCCTCTGCTCTGCTCTGGTGAGACCACCCCTGCAGCTCTGCATCCAGCTCTGGGGCAAAAGCACAAGAGGGACGTGGAGCTGTGGAGTGAGGCCAGAGGAGGCCCCGGAGCTGCTGCGAGGGCTGGAGCAGCTCTGCTCTGGAGCCAGGCTGAGAGAGCTGGGCTGGAGCAGCCTGGACAAGAGAAGGCTCCTGAAGGGGAGACCTGAGAGCAGCTCCAGTGCCTAAAGGGGCTACAGGAAACCTGAAGAGGGGCTTTGGACAAGGGCCTGTAGGGACAGGCCAAGGGGAATGGCTTTAACCTGCCAGAGGGGAGATTGAGATGAGCTCTTAGGCAGAAGCTCTTCCATGTGAGGGTGCTGAGGCGCTAGCACAGGGTGCCCAGAGAAGCTGTGGCTGCCCCATCCTTGACAGTGTTCAAGGCCAGGTTGGACACAGGGGCTTGGAGCAAGCTGCTCCAGTGGAAGGGGTCCCTGCCTGTGGCAGGGGTTGGAGATGGAGGAGCTTTAAGGTCCCTTCCAACACAAACCATTATAGGATTCTATAATGTAAGTCCTTAGCCTGGAACACACTAATCTCAACTGCAGCACAGCTCAGGCCACCTATACATGCTACATGACAGATTTGCTTTAGATCTGTAGTGATCTAACATCTACAAAAGTCCTGTTATCCAGCAGTTTCACTAGCAGTGGTGCCATAGAGTGGCCAAGCAGTGAACAAAAGCACGAGTCAAGCTGGCTGAGAGTAAAATGGACACACTTTGGAGATAAAAAGGATATAAAGGTCTGGATGGGCCCCTTTTCTTATGGTTACCAGCACTCACGCTTTATATCCATCACTTTCACAGGCTTGGTGTTTGGCAGTGTGAGGGTCTCTGAGGAAGGGAGAGGGATGATCTCCGAGTCGAAGAGCAGCTCACAGCGGCAGTCCTGGGTACGCAGCCCAATGAGGAAAACTCCAGCTGTGCTGCACTCATCGAATGATACTGCTGTTTTCTGGAACATGGGATCAATCTACAGGTATGGAATGAAGCAGAGAATCAGGGAATGGAGTAGATGGAAGGGGTGAAGCACGTTTTTGCAGGAGTGTCATGGTTTAAGCCCAGCTGGTAACTCAGAACCACTAGCTGCTCGCTCACTCCTCTTCTCCCTCCTGGCTGCCAGAGGGATGGGGAGGAGAATGGAAAGAATGTAAATCTCACGGGTTGGAATAAGAGCAGTCCAGTAACTAAGGTATAACACAAACCACTACGGCTACCACCAATAATAATAGTGATAAGGGGAATAACAAGGGGAGAGAATACAACCGCTCACCACCCGCTGACCGATACCCAGCCTGACCCAAGCAGCAATCCGGGCCTCCTGGGTGACTCCCCCCAGTTTTTATACTGGGCATGAAGTGCTGTGGTATGGAATACCCCTTTGGCTAGTTTGGGTCGGGTGTGCTGTCTCTGCTTCCTCCCAGCTTCTCATGCCCCTCCTCACTGCCAGAGCATGAGACTGAGAAGTCCTTGATCGGAGTAAGCATTACTTAGCAACAACTAAAACCATCGGTGTGCTAGCAATGCTGTTCTCAGGCTTAAAGTCAAAGACAGCACTGCATCAGCTGCTAAGAAAAAATGACAGTTACAGCTGAACCCAGAACAAGGAGACTTTGAAACACAGAGCTGAAGGGAGAACGACTCATGCACATCAGGGGCTGGGCTCTGGTCCCCAGGAACAAGAGATGGGACAAGAGGAAACAGCCTCAAGCTGCACCAGGGGAGGTTTAGATGGAGCTGAGGAACAATTCCTTCCCCAGAGGGTGCTCAAGCATTGGAACAGGCTGCCCAGGGCAGGGCTGCAGTCACCGTCCCTGCAAGGGTTCACACACCAGGTAGCTGAGGCCCTCGGTGCCATGGGTGGCCTTGGCAGTGCTGGGGAACGGTTGGACTTGATGAGCTTAGAGGGCTTTTCCAACCTGGTTGATTCTGTGATCCCATGTTTTTCAGCAAGGGGAGAGCTCCCCCAGCTTCCTCACACAGGAGGAACACCCATGACCAGACACACCCTTGCTCTAACAGCAGGATTCACAGATATACACATGAATGTTAGAGCCCAGGAGAGGAATGCACACTAAGAAATGAGAAAGATGAGGTGACATTTCCTTTCCTCCCCAGAACACGGCTGCTGCAGCAGCCTCCCTCCACCCACCTCACATCTGCGACTAGCCTCCGACACATTGATGTTGTTCAGGTTCGTCTCGATGGTTTTGAACGAGTGCTTTTTCTTTGCCTTTACTCTCTTGACAACCTCGGGAGCTGGACTGTCTTCTAAAAGGAAAAGACGAAAAAGCTACACTCAGAAAACTCACTAAAATACCCTATGGCGGGGTAGCACAGCTTTTACTTCAGTTTGCAAGACAAACACACAAAACCCAGTGGGCATGAAGTCACCTGGTATCTACTAGCAGAATCCATCAATGTTTCAACTTAAACAGGGGAAGTTCAGGTTAAATATGAGGAAGAAGTTCTTTACTGTAAGGGTGGTGAGGCACTGGAATGGGTGGCCCAGGGAAGTTGTGAATGCTCCATCCTTGGCAGTGTTCAAGGCCAGGCTGGACAGAGCCTTGGATGCCCTGGTTTAGTGTGAGGTGTCCCTGCCCAGGGCAGGGGGTTGGAACTGGATGATCTTAAGGTCCTTTCCAACCCAAACCATTGTATGATTCATTGGTTGGATGCTGTGTTTCTTTTTATGGACTATTTTATCTTCACAGCATGGGTTTTGTTTCAAAGCAAAGAGTGAGGCAGTTCATCCTTACACAGATTAGGCCACTTTTGGTTTACATTCAGATCTGATGGGCCCACTGGTTGAACACAGAATTGAGCGACAAATTCAGCGTCTCACCTCAACTCTCCCTACTCAAGGGAGATTTACTCCGAGATGTACAAAGTGTTTCCAAATTCACATGTGCTATGGAAGTACACCAACATTTCCCCTCTGTGCAGGTGGAACAGAAACAGCTAAACAGAAAAGAGTGCAAGGCACACCTTCTCCTGGGCTGTCTACAGAGTTTTTGGGTGCTGTGTCCTTGTTCAAGCCTCCAAGCACTTTGTACGCATCCACATGAATCGTATCCACACGCACGGAGTAAATCTTGCCACTGGCATCTATCGTGCCCGCTGCTACCTGACAGGAGGGACAAAGAGCTGGGTTATAGTTATGGAGGAAAAAGTCTCCTCTAGATGTGACTCTACAGACCTAAACTTCTGGATGCTCTGTAGCACAAGCAAACACCTGTGCACTCTTTGCCATCCCTTCTTCAATTTCATCAACAACAGAGCTAGCTCAGGGGTTCCTCAAGGCCACTGCCATTTGTTCATTCACCCAAGAATCCAGTTTCCCCACAGCATCAGTCAACTATTACAGTGAGGAAGTCTTTGTCCCAGCAAATTCTTATTCTGATCCATCCTGGATCAAAATTACACTGGGAATTAACCACACTAACTTCTTTCCTAACCTTAACCCTACCCTAACCCTAACCCCTAACCCTAACCCTAACCCTAACCCCTAACCCTAACCCTAAGCCTAACCCTAACCCCCTAACTCTAACCCTAACCCTAACACTGGGTTAGGGTTCCTTTCCCTAATTCTACACTGGGAATTAACCACACTACCTTCCTTTCTTTACCTGTTACCACCCACTATTTACCTCAGAAGCTTCACAAGTCTTACTTTTAAATAAGCTTTCCTTTTGAGGGACCATCACTGAAAGCCTTTCATTTCTGTGGTACGAAAGGATTCCACACTATAAGTTTCTGCTGTGTCTAAAAGGTATTTTTAGTAGCCAGCTCAGTTACCTTGGCATTATTTGAGGTTTGTTATTGACTAAACCTTATGCTAAATGCCAGCTGCAAACAAAGCACCTCCACGACCAGGCAGTGACGCCTCTCACCTTGAAGTTGGTCCTTTCAGAGTCCTTCTGTTTCAGGATCTCCGTCATATAGTCTATCAGGTGTAAGCCAAAGACATTCTTCGTGTTGATTTTCTGAAACAAAGCACAGCTCACAACTGATCCCCTGGCAAATGATGTGTCAGAAGTGTCTGATCCCTCATCCCAAGGGGTATTTACAGCAGGATACGGTCATTTCCACGTCCTGCTTGGTTACTGCTGGGGAGGCAGCAGCAGAAGCCTGCGGTTTGGCTCAGGGGCACGGCTCTGAGGGCTAGGCTGGAGAATAACCACGGCTCAAGGAGTTTAAACCCCCTCCCAGGTGGCCTCATGACCGCTGCCAGCGGTGGTACGGGAGCCCCGACTCACGTTCTCGGTGGAGAGCTTGATGCAGGTGCTGTAGTGATCCGCGATCTGACTGTGGCTCCACTGCGGGCCTGCCTGCGCCTGCCTAAGGGAGACACGGCTGCTCAGGGACCCTGCTCCTCCATACACCCCCGCACGGCCCCTCGCACCGGGCCCCTACCTGGGGGAGGCGAGGCCCCGCGGCGAGTCGGTGCTGCTGAGACGGAGGTCAGTGACTTTGGAGCGCCGGCGCTGCCGCCTCTCCCGTTCATCGTCGTTCCGAGGGCACTCGGCCAGCAGGAGGGTGCCGCTGGTGCCGAAGGACCGCCGGGCCGCGGCGCTCATCCTCTCACCGTGGGGCAGGGACGGGCCGGGCCGCGCCGCCTCGCCTCGCCTCAGGGCCGGGGGCGGCCACCGATAGCCCCGCCCACTCCTCCCCTCACGGACCAGTCAGCGCGCCGCCCGCTCGCCCGCCTGCCAATCGGAACGCGCGGCGCTCCGCCCCGCCCCTCCGGGTTTGAATCTGTGCGCGCGCAAGGAGCTGGGTGTAACGGCCGCGGCGGGGCCAGGGCCTACAGGAGGCCCCGGCTCCGGCTCCGGCTCCTGTCAGGTCCCGGTCAGGCCATGGCCGCTTCCCCGGTGCGGGGATGCGGGGTGCGAAGCGCTGCCGGTGTCCTGCACACCCTCGGTGCGCCCCGAAGCCCTCTCCCCCTGAGCTCCGTGTGTTTCTGGGTGCACCGGGGGGTATTTGGGCTGTACAGCCGCGGTCTGGGCAGCCCGGTGGGGTGTGATGGAGCCTCCATGCTGCCCCGCACTGCATCCTCCCTCCCCGCCCGGCCCTGGTGCTCAGTGGGAGGAGCAGCTCCTGCCTTGCTGCAGTGACTGGTGAGGAGCCAGCAAAGCTTCCTAAACCTGATCCCTTGGCTTGAGCAAGGCAGCCCGTGTTTGTGTGCAGGACCCCACGAGGATCAGAAGCACCCCCTTCCACATCCGCTTTTCGCACCTCCCGTGCTCAGCAGGTGAGGCAGTGTCTGTGGTGCTCTGGTTTCCCTGCAGGAAAGGTTTGCTGGGGAAAGCTGTTGCTCCTCAGGCTTCCTTGCCCCAGCAGAGCTGTGCCTGATGCGACAGATTCCTGCCAGGAGGATGGAGCCAGGAGGGGCTGGGCTCTGCTCCCGAGGAACAAGGGACGGGACAAGAGGAACCGGCCTCAAGCTGCACCAGGGCAGGTTCAGATGGAGCTGAGGAACAATTCCTGCCCCAGAGGGTGCTCAGGCATTGGAACAGGCTGCCCAGGGCAGGGCTGCAGGCACCGGCCCTCCAAGGGTTCACACCCCATGGAGACGAGGCCTCAGTGCCATGGGTCAGTGGTGGCCTTGGCAGGGCTGGGGTAAAGGTTGGACCTGGTCTTAAAGCTCTTTTCCATCCTCATTGATTCCATGCTGCCAGCGCAGTGCCTGGCTGCGGGCAGAGGGGACACGCTCCTTGCCTTAGCATGGGGAGCGGTCCAGCCTGGGGCATGGCTGCGTGGAAGGGAGATGATCTCTGAAGGTCCCTTCCAACCCGTATTATTCAGTTCCTCTATGATCATGACCCTATAGTTGATGGGAAGAGCAGCTTCATCTCCAGTGCCACCAGCCAGTAGAGAAGCTTTTCCAGCCCTACCATTCCCAGTGTTATTCCCCTGAGGGGGGTGAAGCAGCAGGTGCCCTATTCCTTCTTGATGGATTTAGGTACTGCGATGCTGCTGCACTTGGATGTCTGAATTCTTCCCAAGTGCAAAATGCTCTTCCAGTCTGAACCACTGGATGGAGCAGGAGGAAAAGATGTGGTTTGATCTCTACATTTCTTAGGAGTTAGGGAAATAAGAGCTGTTCCTGGCAGAGCCAGCCAAGGGGTGGCTGTGCCATGGGCCAGCCCCTGCCCTGACTCCAACCACCCAGAAATGGCCAAAGGATAAACTTGTGGAGACTGGCATCTGCTCCTAAGCACAGCTCGAGTGCCCTTGGGAAGCCCAGGACACTTCTTAAAGCCACAGGGGACTCATGTGGGGGACAGAAACCCTGCAGGGCTTTTTTATGTCCCCAGTAACGCCGGGTCTGAGCAAGGGGGTCTCACCCCTTCCCTTGCCTGTTCCAGTCGGAGCAGACTGACATGGAGAGGCTGTAAACCCCACTTTGTTTTGTGATGTGCCTTTCTAGAAGCAGAAGCCTCCTAGTGAAGCTTTAAATGTTGTGAACAAATGGCTATCTCCAACTACACACCTGAAATGAAGGGCCTGAAGGAACTGTGAAGGCTTTAAATGTCCAAATAAATCATCCCTGTAGTGGCAATAGCAACGTTTGATTGTTCGCAGCCATTAGCAATGCTGGTGAGGACAGGAATATTCATGCTCTGTATGAAGGGAATGTATCATTTGGTGACATGAACATTTACAGATGCTGCTCCCTCTTTGATCAGCTCCTCAGCTAATAAATCCCTAGCAGGACTTTGGGAAGCTGGATGAACAGCTCAGACCTGTCACTGGGTGCAGATCCCCATGGAGGTGTGCTGGGATTCTCCTGCTCTTGGAGTGAATGCCGGAGGCTCATGTAAGGTTTGCTTTGGGAGTTGGGAAGAATGGCTTAGGAGTAGAAGCCAGCTGCCTGCCTGCCCCATTCCGGGCTGTGGGAAGCTTTGGAGTGACACAAAACATGGGGAATGTCTCCCAGCTGCAGGCAAGTGCCGGAGGAGGGTGGGAAGCTTAGGAGAAGAGTAGGAAGAGGGGAAGCATGGAAGCATTCCTGTATGACTGCCTCAGCTGCCGTGACAGACTTGAAACCTTGTCAGTCACAGCGATGGGGCTGCTGAGCTGCTTGACAGGTCCCCGGCGTGGGATGTGCTGCCCATTCCGGATCCATAACATGGGAAGCTTGGCAACAGGGATCTTCTCTGGCTGCAAGGCTAAAAATAGAGCTGAGGAGTGTGGAACTTGCACCCTTCTGGGGTTACGGAGACCTCTGCCCCCTGTAAGCACCAGACCTCAGCTTGGTGGCTGCTGGGGGTTTGGTTTCCATATGGGTTTGGGGCATGTCCCTGAGTGATTGGGGACCCTGTGACTGTTGCTGCCACACAAGTGGGGTCTCCTCTTGCTGCACTCCTCTGCAAGTAGCCTGAAAACTAAAGATATCTGATAATTTCCATGTGCTGGAGCAGACAGGAGCATTTATTAACCCACTGGTGCTATTCTTATGCAAACAACTGTAGCTCATCTCAATAATAAAAGGCAATTTAATACCTGCTCCCCTGCTTTAGGAAGGGGCTGGGGTTTGGTTTTCGATGTGGCACCCTGGGGTCAGCCTCTCCATCTGCTTTTTCCCTCCCAGGACATGCTGTCTGCTTTCAGCCTGGCTTGCTATTGCTGCAGAGCTGCTCATAGTTGTGCTTACACCTTAGGGCATGAGGGAAAGGTTGAAAACTCCGAAGTAAATGGTGTGGTTTCTCTTAGGTTTCATTAGGATGGCCTGTTCCTGAGCAGCCTTGTATACCCTCAGTGCTGTGTCTGAAGAGGCTGTAACACAGGTTGTACTAACACCGCTTAGATTTCCCCCCCTCTTTTAGAGTGGGGAGCCTCTGCAGGAGCCCAGTGTGCAAACCCACCATCCTGCAGGGTCTCAGAGCTCCGGGTGGCCCCACTGACTTCCCCCTTCGCAGGTGCCTGGCTCATTTGTGATGATCTGCATCCTTTTTCTCTGATTTCTTGTGTTTTATCACCCTCATGCTGTAAAATCCAGGGTTTCACAGGCATGGTGATGGCTGCAAACTCAAATACAAGATCACTTCCTGAAGCGCAGCGGTGAATAAATCATCAGCAGCGTGGTCACAGCACTCCCAGCTGAGGACAAGTCCTCGAGGTCCAGGCAAAGCAATCAAGATGAGATTTCGGGCTGGAGAGCAGATGAGAGATGTGATGAGCTGTAAATCTTGTTGAGCTGTTGGAGAGGCAGCAGCAGGAGGCTGTGCCTCTCCCCAGCTTTGGTCTGGTTGTGCCCACACAGCGTCTCGTGTTGTTCTTGGCAGCTTTCCCTTCCAAGCAAAGGGAAGACAAATGGGCTGCAGGCTGGTCTGGATGCAACCCATGAGGATTCCATCAGCAATCATTCCTGACTGCAGGAACCTGCTGTGGAGGTGCTGGATGGAGTGGCTGGGCTGGTGATGTGTTCATTCAGTTCCATTCACTTTGTAATGTATGACTTGAGCAGGTTGAAATGATCATTTCAAACTAGGTTGGTGCCTATGAGGGCCTTAGAGCAGAGCTGAGCTCCCACATCTCTGCATGGGGGAGAGTGGGACTGGTGTACACACAGGACCTGAATCCAGGAGAGCAAATCCAGTGATTCCCTGTGTTGCGGGGGAAATTGATGGAACTTTGGGCTTTGGGTCCTTGCATAGGCTGCAACTGGACCAGTGTTTTCAGAGGTGCTGATGCCTCTGCGGGTGCTGCAGGAAGGAAGGCAGTTTGCAGAGCAGAACAGCCTTGCTTCACCACCCTCCTCTGCTTGCACACAGCGTGGGTGCAGTCCTCGGGGATGATTTTGTTGCCAGATCTTGAGAGCATCTCAGACCAGCGCTGCTCTGGAGGACTTTGTGTCCAGCCCCTGCGTTCTCCATCCCTTGGGCACACTGAGTGACTCAGAAGTCCCTGGAGATGTGCCCAGTGGGCCTCTGCTGATGGTTTTGTGGGTGTTTTTGGGTGCTGCTGATCAAATTGCAGTGTGGAATGTATCTACCACTACTGTCCAACACCAGGAATCTGTAATACTGACAACATCAGGGCTGCAAGATAAAAACCTCAACACAAACCCATCTAATAGGGGCTCCACTCCCTGGAGGGTTATTGCTGCTGCACAGTTGACATCCATCACCTTTCAGGTCACCTTTCAGAGTGAAAACCCTACCTTGGTGAAGGGCAGCAGGACATCAGGAGTGCTTTGCAGTCACACACTACTTGTGTCTTCTTCTGTGAAGGCTGGGAGATGCCACAAGCCTCACTCAAGGAGACTCACTCCTCTTTGGGGTACAGATTCCTAAATTCCTCCATTGAAATGCAGATTTGCAGCCGTTTGATTATGCCACACATCAGAGAAGCTTTTGGGTGGAGAACAGCTCATAATAATCAGCTACATGTCCCCCAGTACAAGTACTATTTGCTGTTGGCTACGGCCTCGTGCCTCTGCAGGGAGCAGAGTCGTTCAGAACAACCCTCCCTTCCTCTCTGTTGAAAACTGCTGTCATTTCACCTCCCCACCACCTTTTTAATCAACCTGGATGCCACAGTCTGCTTTGCAAGAAAAGGAATGATGCTTTCGGAGCTGCTGTGCATGGTAATGCTCTGCTCAGCCTGAAATGCTGCTATTCTAAACAGCAGCTTTAGGAAGGGCTTCTGTTTCTTAATACCTTGCTCTTGTGCAACCAGAATGGTTTTAGTTGGGAGGTTTAGAATTGCCTGATTTATAACTTCCTGATGGGAAAAGGGAACGGGGAAGGCAGGAGCAGTGGGGGCATTAATTGTGGCACAGCCCGTGGGAGCTCTTCTTGGTTGGGATCTCACTTCTGGGCTATCTTCCAGGATGAAACCCTGATGCCATAGTGAGAGCATGGGTCACACTGGGATTTCTCAGACCATGGTCCAACACACATCCCTATCCATCAGTTGCTCAAATGAATGATACTTGACTTTTAATCAAGCTCATTAGGGCCATTGCCACACTTAAGCAGCCTATTTATTAATGATCTTTCTCACCCACTCCTTCTGCTCAGGTTTTGCATCTGGCTGATGTGAAGGAAAGTCCTTTTGATGTCAGTCCTTGGCCCAAAAACCTGCAAACCACCATTATCCCCACTTCGCGCCCGCAACCAGATCGGGTCGGTTTCAGCATCGCTGCTGCTTGATTCATTTCCTTCACTAATAAAAGGGAATTGCTTGTCTCAACCAGCAGGCCACGGTGAAGCTGTGTCTGTGATTCTCCACCATCTCCACCAAGTAGCCCTGTTTGTGACAGGGAAACCAAAATCAGCTGCAATCTGCACAGAAACTGAAGTGGGAGCTCAGGAAGGCAAATGAAGAATCAAGCAGCTTGGAAAAGACCTTTAAGCTCATCAAGTCCAGTTGTTGCCCAGCGCTGCCAAGGCCACCATAACCCATGGCACCGAGGCCTTGGCTCCATGGTGTGTGAGCACTTGCAGGGCCGGTGCCTGCAGCCCTGCCCTGGGCAGCCTGTTCCAATGCCTGAGCACCCTCTGGGGAAGGAATTGATCCTAATCTCCATCTAACCCTCCCCTCAAGCTATTGCCTCTTTCCTAGCTGCTCTCAGCCATCCCAGCATATTCTGCTGACTTCAGTGAACCCATCAATCTGATTATCTGCTGTGGCAAAGAGACAAGTTCAACTCAATTAACATTTATGGATTCCACAGTGCTTTGCATAAATGTTTGCTTAATACATAAGTCAAAAATATCCCCAGAAAATGGAAATTAACAGATAGTTAATTGCTTGCAGCTATGCACCAGTGTGTAAACTGGTGTTTCCATAGCACCAAATGGCCTGTTAGAGCAGTATGACAAAGTTAGAGCTTAAAGAGAAAAACTTGAGTTCAAAATGCACAGAGGAAAGTGGATTCTTTGTGTTCTATGAAGCTGGTGCAGGGCCTGGAGCACAAGTGTGATGGGAACGGCTGAGGGACCTGGAGGGTTCAGGTGGAGAAGAGAAGGCTCAGGGGGGACCTGATGGCTCCCTACAAGTGCCTGGCAGGAGGATGGAGCCAGGAGGGGCTGGGCTCTGCTCCCAAGGAACAAGGGATGGGACAAGAGAAATGGCCTCAAGCTGCACCAGGGCAGGTTTAGATGGAGCTGAGGAACAATTCCTTCACGCATGGATCAGTGGTGGCCTTGGCAGTGCTGGGGAACTGTTGGACTTGATGATCTTAAAGGTCTTTTCCATCCTGTTTGATTCCATGATTCTGTATGGTCCCAGCTTTGTGGATAGCTCAGTTCTGAGGGTTATCCTTTTCTGTTGTTGAAACTCCAGATCACACAAACCCACTCCCTCCCTTTCACCCCTCTTTTCACCTACTTTTGTCTTTGCCACCTTTTGGCACCTTTCACTGCTTCTCCTCCCACTCCTGCCAATCGCCAACACTCTGCTGCGGGTTAATGAACCAGTTGCAAGCTGGTCTCACAAAAAAACCCATTTATTTATGAAAGTCCATTTGGACAAAGCCACTGATCAGAGAGAGGCCGTTTTGTGGAGGAGGCTTGGACTTTCTCTCTGTGGAGATGCTACTATGAGAAGAACTTCACACCAAGCTCCCACTAGCTGCCCCCCACACCGAATACCAAACCCCAGGCGTACATCAGAGCCCATCTCATCCCCTCCTGGCCCTGACTGTATCACATTGCACAGAAGCAGGAGCTTTATTGTGTGGGATGGAAAGTTTAAGATCAGAGACACCCGAGAGTGGCCTCTCATCCTCAGCTGCTCCTGGGACTCACTGTCCCTCCTCTGGGGTGCCACAGCCCTGTGTTTAACTGAGGAGCGTGATTTTAGCTGCCAGCAGAGATGGTATTTTGGGTGGATATACCGCAGGAACACTGGGGATATTTACCTGCTAAACTCTGTGTTAGAACTGCTGTATTCATGATTCAGCTAGAGACAGGTTTTGGGGGCAGGATGGTGAGAACCGGGCCCTTTTACATGGTTCTGTCTGATGATGCGCACATTGGAACTGGATGAGCTTTAAGGTCCTTTCTAACCCAACCCATGCCATGATTCTATGATTAAAGATAAGCGGTGAACAAACACTGTTTTGTGTGTCTACCAGCAATCCCATTACACTTGCAATGGTTGTAACTACAACCAACACAGATACCGGCTGCTTTGCTTTGACTTCCACATTTGCAAAGCTGCCTGATTTTTGGGCCAAGCAGGCTCTTGTTTGGCTTTTGCTGGCTTTTTAAGTTGGTGGAAGAAAAGTGGGTACACATGAAACAGGACATAAATGGTATATTTTGGAGCGATTGAGCAGACCCTGAGCTGTGTAGAGAGACAGGGATTTGCTGCTCCAATGCTCCTGTTGGGAGCTAGGTGGGAAGAACAATTTCTGAGTGCCAGGAAGCAAACCTAGGCTTATAATCAATCCAGTGGGGGTAAAGAGAAGGCCATAAACCGGGATGCGGCTCTCAGAGCTCCCTTCTGAAATGGTTTTGGCTTAGAGCGCATTGTAATTGGGCTGAGGCAGCTCCTTTAATGATGGTGGGAGTTCTCTCTATGACTCCAAGGAGGAGATGCGCAGGCCTGCTGAATGATTCTCTCCAGATGCTATTATTCTGCATTTCAGAGAGCCAGGAAAGAGACAAAGAAACCATCTTTCTTTGCAATTGAATTTCTGATCAGAGACCTGCCAACAAACCAGGAAAACAGGCTTAATAAACAGGAAAACCTCAGGGTTACAGCTGATCTGTTGGAAAGGAGAGCTGGAAACAGCACAGAGACTGGGCTCAGACTATATTTAGATGTCCCACCTCCAAGCCTGGGCAGGGGTTGTGTTGTTTTAGGCTTTTCAGTCTTCAGAAGAAGACTCCTCTGTGGCCATTGTGTGCACAGAGCATCTCAAGGTTGGTGAAACCAGCTATCGATGCCTGACGCGTATCATATGCATGGGCACAAACCTGACCCAACCATCCTAAATGTGCAAATAACTTGGATGGGAGAAAAGAAAACCTAGGTTTGGGCACGTTGTACCCATCTACACAGAACGTTTTGGTTTTGCTGCATTGGTCTCCATCTGTTGAATGATCCCTTGGCACATTCCCATCAGCTTGGGCATCCCAGGCTGGCTCCATTGCGGTCATTGGCACTATTTATAAGAGGTGGGAATTTTTCCCACTTTATTTCAAGAGAGAGTTCTCTACAAGACACACAAAAAGCATTCCAGGCTGGAACCTGTCAGCTTGAATTGGAGGCTCCGTGCACACCCATGGGGTTATCGCGCATTTCAAGCTGAGTGTTGTCTATGAGAAGACAGTTGTCTTTTCTCTGCACGTCTCATGCTTACAACATCCTTGGGCAGAAAGCCTGGAGGACAAAAAGGCATGGATATACACATATATACACATACACACACACATACATATATATCTTTCCTGTTGTTTCTTTTTTAAATGCTGACTTCTGTAGCTCACAGCCTGTACGTGGGGTGTATGGAGCAGATCTCTGCTTGCCTTATTCAGTTCTTTAGACCATTCTGAGATATTTGGTTTCATTTTCATGTGGAATTTGGCTTGGCAGCTGGGAAGAAATCACCATTTGGCTCTGGTTTGTAGCACCTTCTCGTGTATTGGCAGCACAGCTCCTGTGGGGTTGGTGGAAGAAGTTTCCTAGTCTAACCCTTGTGTTAAACCCCTTGGCTTCACCCATCCCTTCGATAGCTGCTGCACCTGGGATTTGCAACCCCAGATTCCCAGACAGGCTCCTGTCACTCCCCCTTCTCTGTGCCGCAGGGTTGTGTTGGGACAGCAGCAAGGGACTAAGGCGACAAGAATGGTGAGAAGTGGAAGTTTAAGCGGGGCACGTGCATGAAGCACGAGGCAGTTTGTAACGTTGTGTGGTCGCAGCACTCAGGGGAGTGTGGAAGAGGCTGGAAGAGCTGCTCCTCACTGATGGCACTTGGCAGGATTTGGGGTGGAAATGAAGATGATCGTTCTTGTCAGTCTGGTTTTGCAGTCTCTTTGTTGCCCTTGGATCCATCTATTTGCCCATTCATTTGATTTCTGCTGGAGTCATTGCTTAAACATGTGTATTCTCATCTCCAAGAACCATTGGGGCTGGGGATTTATTAATGACTGAATCTGCCAAGCGCCAGGCTGGAGGCTGAAGAGTTGCAATGCTCCAGAAGTCATCACTGCTTCGCTTCCAGAGTTACTGTGTGCTCAGCAGGGTCTGATGTTCAGCTGCTGGATAATGAATGAGCAGTTCCCTTGCCCTATGCAAATCTGTCATGAGTCTCTGCAGCGTTTCTGTCTTGCAGTGGATCCATTCCAGGAATCTCATTTCTCCACCACGAGAGATTGGACCAGCAGCCAGGAGCAGTCAATACAACTGTCCCCAGATTGCCCCCAGACTTGTGGGTTTCATAGAATCATAGAATCATAGAATAGTTAGGGTTGGAAAGGACCTCAAGATCATCTAGTTCCAACCCCCATCATCTAGTTCCTACCCCCAACAAGCCAAGTTTGCCCACTTCTCCTTTGATTTACTCCTTTCTATTGTCCATTTGTACATTTGCTCTTTGTATGAACAGCCCCAGTGAAGATTATCCACCATAACGACTAAAATACTCGATGTATCCATGTACACACCGTAAACAGAATTGATGCAAAAGACAAGTGGATGAGAAGAAAAAATAGTTTTCCTGATTCAAACCAGATCCAGGAAGTGGAAGTGAATCATTTCAATCTCCTCTGAGTAGAACCTCTGCTGAATCCGTCTCCAAACGCTGTTCACTGTCAAAAGCTGTTTGATTCTGATGGAGTCCTTCCACATCCCTTTCTATGCAGCTCTAGACATTTCCAGGTGGTGAAAGGCATTTTGATATGGTCATTCTTTTCTTCTTCAGAACCCCACAGACTTTCAAAATCCATTCAAGAGCCATCGCCTTGGGCCTTTTAGGACATCACAGTGATTGCATTTGGCACATACGGCTGATTAGTGGCAAACAAAGTCTGGCTCAGGTCAGAAATCCCTCTTGAGGGCCCTGTTTTGATGAGCTCTGTGTGTGGAGTAGCAACAGAAGAGCATCATGCAGAGGGATGTGGATGCTGGAGGTGAGCTGAGACTGTGCAGAAGTGCCTGGATCTGAATTGAAGCACCAAGTGGGCAGTGGTGTCCTGTGGATCTGCAGGCTCCTGCAGCTGCAAACAGTATTTTGGGGTGGATTTAATTGAATACCCCTCTGGATATTCAACAGGGAGGATGAAATTAAAGGTGGGAGGAGGAAAGTGCAAGCCTGGTTCATTTTCCTGTGGGTGGGATGCCTGGGGAGATCCCTACTGCCTTGCAGCGAGCAGGGAAAGACCTGCCAGTGTTGTACTTATGGTTTAGGAGGAAAACCCAGCTCTGTCCCAGTTCTGCATCCTGCGGTGGTTGGACAGACAACAAGCAAGGCAGAGGCCAGCCAAACCTCCCTTGTGTTGGAACACGAGCCACAGTGGAGAACATGAAGCTAATTCAAAGCTCTTGGGCTCTCCCAAGGATGGCAAGCGACAGCCATGGCAAGAGACAGTAAAACAGCACAGAGAAAAGCCAGCACATCACAGACTGGGTGATGACTCTGGGTGGGTTGAGCACTGGGGCATCCTTATGAGTGGCTGATGGAGCTGGGGAGCTGCTTAGGTGAGCGTGTTGGAGTAGAAGCTGAAGCTTTCAGAGACTGTTTTGGAGTCGCTGCGGGAGGAGCCGTTGGAGGTCATGTCTATGGAGAGGCGCTTGGCTTTGCTGCTCTCCTCCAGCTCCTCTTCAGCCACTCCAACTGCTGAGGACACGGTGGTCTCGATGCGGCTCACCTTGTACATGCTGCTCTGTGTCTGCAGGAACCTGGCTGACTTCATCTCCAGGCCCTCGTACTCACCGGCGCTGATGAACGGGCACCACCGGAACGCGTGTTTGAACCCCACACGAAACCTGAGGGACAGGAGAGATTGGGAGAGGAAAGGGTGAGTGATGCAGGGGGGGCAAAAGGACTTCATAGGAGTGGGAAGACAGAGCTAAAGCACTGCTAAACAACAGCAAAACGCTACTTGTTACTAACGGGAGGAAAAAACCACTGTAAAACACTGAGCCACTCTGGTGAAACTCTCCATCCATACTCTCCTCCATCAGACCCCTTTGTATCTCCTCATCTTCCACCCTGTTACACCAAGATGCTGCCAGAAATCACTCAAAACCCACCTATCATTGAGGCAGCAGTAGATGATGGGGTTGTACATGGTGGAGCTCATGGCCAGCCACATGATAGCCAGGTAGACCTGCTGGATGAACTTCTGCAAGTACCACTCAGGGTTGAAATACTGCAGGGTGAAGTAGATGTGGTAGGGCAGCCAGCACAGCGCGAACGTGCATACCACGATGATCATCATCTTCACTACCTGTGTGGAGAAGAGAAGGCAGGGAAGCAAAGCCATCTGCTGGAAACCCTCCAGTGAGGTGTCACCCTCCAAAGGGGCCACCTCTTTTTGCTTTGGAGACCTTTCTAACCAGGAACGTACGGTCAACATCTTGGTTAAACCATGCATGTTCATGGAGGACACATCCAGAGGACACTGCTCCATTAGCAGCGACCATGCAACAAATCTTGACCTGTTTCCACCCATAACTGACTATTTTTGGCTGTGATTAGTTGGGATGGGGCATGAATTCTGGCTCCTGTTGTGCTCCTTACCTTCCGCTTGGCTGAGACCTGCTCGTGGTAGCGGTCAGAGGAGTCACCGGGTATCTCGCTTGCCCAGAGGGTGATACCGACCACGGTGTAGGCACATCCTATCACCAGAAGTGGCAAGAAGTAGATCAGGATGGTCATGCAGAAGTGGTACCTAGAAAACATGAGGGTGGTTGAATGTGTCTCCCACCTATCCAGTCTTTTCCTTGCAAACCGATCTTGAAGGCAAAGTATTTCACAGGGAAAAAGGGAATGTGGCACAATTCCTGCAGGCACATTGCCTGCACAGCTCAGGATGGGAAGGATTCCCTGCTTTCACCAGGATCTTTTCCAAGCCTCTGCTGCCAGCCTTTGGCATCCCAGCACCCTCCTGGGATGGGATGAAGAGGCCAGTGAAGAACTTCCTAAGGCAAGGATATTTTGGCTGAAAGTGGTTTTATTCTCACTTCTACTCTATTTACACCCCAGAGGTGAACGCTTGCACTTATCACACCTTTATCAGGAGGAAATGACATACAAAGGATGGGAATATTCAGATGGAGAAAGCAAGGCTTTCCCTGCAGAGCAAACACTGGGTCTTGGATGCAATCCTCGTCCACCATCGGTTTAGTTGAGCTCAGGTGGCTCATGACATAACCCCAGTCCCCCAGAATGCTGCCTAAACCCTTGTCATGGGGCTTTATTACAACTTCTCTGTGAATCCAGTTGCTGGCTCAGTTCTCCAGGCTGGTGGAAAGGGCAGGATCATGGCTTCTGTTCACAGCAGGTACAAATAAGTCCCAAATGGAATTTCTGGGTCTGTATTAAATTGTTTAGTACATGCTTGAGGCTGTTTTGTCTCGTGTTTGAAGCTGGTGGAGTGTGGCGGATTACAGCAGCCACCGGGATGCAGTGTGTTCAGTGAAGGAGTTGTGTTAAGGAGAAGCTGCTTTCAAGAGGGAAAAAGATCACATTGTTTTTAGCCAACAGGATGGGGATGAACAGTTTGACCTTGCAGGTTCCTTCCTACCCTCAGGACTTCCATAAACCTCTTTCCCTTGCAGAAAGATGAGCAATAGGGGAACAGGAATGTGCCTGGCGGCACAGCGCAAAGGCTCACGCAAGCTGCCACATCCAGAGGTGATTTTCTTCCAACAGCTTTAGGGTCTTCGCATGGCTTTTGGGGTGCGTGCCCTGCTTGGATACAAGGTGTTGCATGTGTTCAAGGCAGTCCTAGCCCTGTAGCCACATTCCACACTCACACTCACTGATGGAATAATACCCCCAAAGTGTAACGAATGGGTCAGGCCCATGCCTGGTGCAACTCCCAGAGGGAATGGGGTTGGCCCCAGCTCCGTGCTGGATGCCTTCTCCTCTTTGCTTTGTACCTGCACTCTCATTTGGCCTCCTCTTTGCCCAGCACTAATCACATTTGGGCTGGATTTTGGAGCCCTGTTTTCTATTTTGCTAATCAAAGAGGCGTCTCTGTGGCTCCGCAATGAAGATTTCATTGTGGTTCCCGTCTAATGCAAGGTCTTAAACCAGCTGCAAACAGCAGGAATGCCCCAAGGAGCTGTTAGTGCAAGCAAGATGGAGCCTTCTTTCAGAGCTGCCTGGGAATGGTAGGGAAAGGGATGTCCAAAGACACCTTGTTGGCTTCGGACCAATCTCCATGTGGAACCATTCGTCTGTTATTCTGTCTACAAGAATTGTGGGATCAAAGCACTTAGAGAAGCCCGGGGTTGGGAATGTAAAGATCTTCCCTGTGGGGATTTAGGGTCTGGTAAAGGATGGAGCAGCCTGTAGGAGTTATGGGACAGGGACATTGGAGGAGGCGGCTGCCACCTCTTTTTGCCTGGCAGAGCCCAGATGGTCACCGTGGGCTGATGTCTCCTACAGAATACAGTGAATGGAGCAGCTCTTCCCTTTCCCTTAACAAACTGAACTGGCAGCTAATGACATTGGAACACATTGGACATCTATCTTGCACCAAATGCGGGAGATGGAATGGTGCTGAGCAGCTGGAGCGGAATTGGGTTGAGCTCAATTGAATCGAGCTCAATTGCCGGCTCCTGTTGCAGATGAATCTCGCCTGCATCAAGGCCGTTGTCCACTTCCCCCCTTGAGAATGGGCACGTTTTCCCAGTGAAAGCCCCCATGTGCTTATTCCAGTCTCTGATCCCCTCTGCACGCCAAGGCTGTGCTTTCTGGGCTCCATTTGCCATGAGGAAAGACCTCTGGTGTTGGCAGAAGTCCCCTGTTTTCAGTATTGAACTGAAAGATTAACACCATTTTTCCTCACAGCCCAGCTGCCGAGCTGCAAGTCCTGTTCAATCCCCACCAGATTCTTTGGGGTTTGGGTATTTAAAAGCTTTCCCAGCTTTCCTGCCTGCCCTCGTGTGTCTGCAGAGCCCCTGGCTCACTGGAGCACAGGATGCTCAGGCTTGGAAGCGGTGCCTGGCTCCCAGTGCCAAATCACTCATGGGTTAATGGCGACATTTTTCTCTTGAATCAGCTCCTTGAGGACAACTGAAGAGCAAATCATCTGTCCAAGTCAGGCCCTGAGCTTGTGCTGGTTGTTGCTTTGCTCTGGGGAGGCTCAACCCCAACCCAGCCGTGTGGGTTGTCTAAACCAGTGGCATTTCCAACATAAGGAGGATGTGGAGCTGCTGGAGTGAGTGCAGAGGCCCTGGAGCTGCTGCGAGGGCTGGAGCAGCTCTGCTCTGGAGCCAGGCTGAGAGAGCTGGGCTGGGGCAGCCTGGAGAAGAGAAGGCTCCTGAAGGGGAGACCTGAGAGCAGCTCCAGTGCCTAAAGGGGCTGCAGGGAACCTGGAGAGGGGCTTGGGACAAGGGCCTGCAGGGACAGGCCAAGGGGAATGGCTTGAACCTGCCCGAGGGGAGACTGAGCTGAGCTCTTAGGCAGAAGCTCTTCCCTGTGAGGGTGCTGAGGCGCTGGCACAGGGTGCCCAGAGAAGCTGTGGCTGCCCCATCCCTGGCAGTGCTCAAGGCCAGGTTGGACACAGGGGCTTGGAGCAAGCTGCTCCAGTGGAAGGGGTCCCTGCCCGTGGCAGGGATTGGAGCTGGAGGAGCTTTAAGGTCCCTTCCAACCCAAACCATCCCAGGATCTATGAGTTCTTCACACTGTATCTACCACAGCAGCCTGGAATAATTAAGGCTGGAAAACACCTCTGGAGACGAGCTGGGCCAGCCCCAGCTTAGTTCTTGCCATCCCTGCCTTCAATGCGAGTAAATAAGATGATAACGAATGATACCATCCAGCTCTCTGCAACCTGCTCCTTCCTGCTGACTGGCAAACATTAGTCTTGCGCTGAGAACTTCACTGGGCTCAGGTTGGATTTAACCCCTTCTCTGTGCGTGTGTATCCCGTGCTTCGGCTCCAGCCCACTTTCACAGCCCTAATTCATTGCTCCACGAGACTGGAGATCACAAATGCCTCTTTCATCCCCTCCGCTCCTTCTTCCTTAACACTCGACATTTAACTTGCTGCATGACCCGGGGACTCCAAAGAGCACCAGCAGGGCTGCCTGGGCCCTTTGGAAATGCCACATTTAATGAGCTGGCACCTTAATGGGAAGGAAGGAGATTCCTGCTGAGCTCCCACAGCCCAGGCTTTGCTTCCCAGCTGGAGCTGATCCCATAGAGCCCCATTTTGTAACTTGGTTTTGGAGCTGTCGAGTGGATTTTGGGGTATTTGGACTCAGCAAATCCCAAACCATTATTTTTACCTGTTATTGCCTGGCCAAGATCCTTCCCCTCCAGTAAAATCCCATTTACTTCCTGCAGGAATAACTCTTTTCCTAGGAAAGCTTTAGAGACACAGTTTGCAGGAAAGGTGCTGCAAAAGCCAGAGCCATACCTATGTCTATGAATAAGTCATTGGGGTCAGTGCAGACCCCTCATCCACAGCCAAAATATTGCATCTTAGCAGTTTGACTTGAATTTCCCTTAAGGATGAGCATCCAAGAAGGGCAGGGAGCACGGCACAGCGTGGGGCAATGACTGGACTACAAGCAGCATTAAACTCACCTTAATGTGCCCCCAGGATGATAAGGATGGAGATTTTGGTACCATCAACCATGTAGCACTGGCCCTTGCTTGGAGCGAGCTCCTCCAGTGGAAGGTGTCCCTGCCCGTGGCAGGGGGCTGGAACTGGATGAGCTTTAAGCTCCCTTCCAACCCAAACCATTCCATGACCCTACGCTTCCTGCATCCCAAGGAGCTTTGAGCCATTCCCATCCTTCCCCATTCCCCTTTTTTCTCTATACGTTTTTCTGCCCCTGCTGCTGGCAAAGTTCCACTCACGTTTTCCCATAGAGGTTGGTGCTGTGCTCTGGCCACTCCACCAAACACACCAGCCGCCCCGGCAGCTCCTCCATCACCGAGTAGTAACCCTGGGGGAAGGCCAGCAGGAAAGCCAGGAGCCAGATGATGCCAATGACCACCTTGGTGGCGGTGGCCGAGAGCCGGGGTTGCAGCGGGTGTATGATGGCCATGTACCTGCAAGGTGGAGAAAGGAGAGAACAAGACTGGGAAGCCCCAACATCGCAGATTTTGGGACGGGTTTAGGTCTGCCTTGCATGGGGGTTGCACTTTTGACACCCCTAAATGCATCCACAGCATTTCATAGACAGACTGGGCAGAGAAGTGATTGAGAGCAGCCTGAGGAGAAGGACTTGGGGGTGTTGGGTGAGGAGAAGCTCCCCATGACCCGGCTGCAGTGAGCGTTTGAGCCCAGAACCCCCCCGTGTGCTGGGCTGCACCCCCAGAATGTGAGCAGCAGCTCAGGGAGGGGATCCTGCCCCTCTGCTGCGCTCTGGGGAGACCCCCCCTGCAGCCCCGTGTGCAGTGCTGGGGTCCCCAGCATAAGGACATGGAGCTGGTGGAGCAAGGCCAGAGGAGGCCACGAGGATGCTCAGGGGCTGGAGCAGCTCCCGTATGGAGCCAGGCTGAGAACACTGGGGCTGCTCAGCCTGGAGAAGAGAAGCTGTGTGGAGACCTCAGAGCAGCTTCCAGGGTCTGAAGGGGGCTACAAGGATGCTGGAGAGGGGCTCTGCATCAGGGACTGTAGGGATGGGACAAGGGGTGATGGGTTCAGACTGAAACAGGGGGAGTTCAGGGTGGAGATAAGGCAGAAGCTCTTCCCTGTGAGGGTGCTGAGGCGCTGGCACAGGGTGCCCAGAGAAGCTGTGGCTGCCCCATCCCTGGCAGTGCTCAAGGCCAGGTTGGACACAGGGGCTTGGAGCAAGCTGCTCCAGTGGAAGGGGTCCCTGCCCGTGGGAGAGGGTTGGAGCTGGATGAGCTTTAAGGTCCTTTCCAACCAAAACCGTTCCGTGATTCTATGACCCCAAGCAGCAAACCAGCATCAAACAATCCCTTTATGGAATATTCCAATTCACAACTGTCTTACAGCATCTTACCCTCGAGATTTGAATCCCTTTGGAGACACTCATCGATTTCTAGCTGAGAAACAACTTTGCTCACGCAAGCAGCAACCGACTGCTTCTTCAATGACCATTTGCACGCAGGCAGCCACGATGCTGCTGTCTGGCAGCAGCCCCTTTGGCAGCGCCCTGTGGTTTTGCACCCATGTCAAATCCTATCTCTGTGGTAGGCAGCAGTGCCAAGTGTTACAGGAGGAGAACCACAAATAAGAGTGCTGGATCAGTGTGCGATGGGGGATCTAAGGGCCACCTCTGTCTGCCTGGCTCATGGGCTCTTTTCCCTGCGCATCAGTCATCCTCCGTGAGGAAAAGCTCCAGTGGTGACAAGGCAGATGGAATTGATCGCCCTGCAAATCTGGCTGTGCAGACCTGGCAGCAGGCAGCAGCACTGGAGGATTAAGTGAGAACGTCACACGTTTCTGATTTGATTTCCCCCCTTGCTCCATGTCAAGCTTTGGCAAGAGGAGAAACATCGCGGTG
Source organism: Lathamus discolor (assembly GCF_037157495.1). Classification (NCBI taxonomy): domain Eukaryota; kingdom Metazoa; phylum Chordata; class Aves; order Psittaciformes; family Psittacidae; genus Lathamus; species Lathamus discolor. The sequence goes on from NC_088905.1 coordinate 406,604, forward strand.
CTCTGCATTGAGTTATGGCCCGAGGCATTTGCAGCCTCTTCTATTTCTCCCTTTGTCCCTTCTCCTTTCAGTTTTCCCTTGTATTTCTTTTCCTAGATGGAAAAGACTCCCCGTGTTTCATCCTTGGGTGGTCACCTGCAGGGCAGAGCCGTAGGGATTAATACACAACTATGCAGGATGTGCTGCCATCAGCTCTGCCCTAGGGTACCAAACCTTATCAGCTTTGTGCACCTTAAAACCTACCTAATCCACCTGATAATAATCCCTGGAAATCTGTCTGGTACTTTGGGAACTGGTTAGGAAGAGCCAAGGCAATGGGTGTTAGTGCTGCTCATCACAGCAGCTCCTGATGCATCCAGGTCTTCTGGTTTCTGCATCCATGTTTCCCGTCTTCCCCTTGTTGGACTGCGAACAGCTTCCAGGGATCCTGCAGGGACTCATCTCCCTCCTCTTCCTCATCCTTGGTGTTGGCTGAGCCCCTTGTTACTGGGTTTGCTGAGCTGGAGGACGTCCGGGTGGGCTCCATCATGGGCTTCACAACAACAAGAAGTCCACGTGCCCAAGTTTGCTGCTGATGCTTGACTCAGTGGTTCAAATGGTGGAAAATGAGGGGTTTCCACAAAAGCTGGGCCATTTCTGTTGGAATCTTCGCTTGGAGAAACATCTGAGGCTGAGAGCTCCAGAAAGCAAAGCCAGTGCTTGACTGCAGCCACCCAGAAATGCTTCTACATCTCCAACTTCCTTTCTGCCAGTGCGTTTCAGAGGACTTTCTTCATAGGTTTAAAGCACTTTGCAGCTGCAGAAGCCCTCATGGCTCATAAAACATCCAAAGAATGACTGCAAGAATGAACTAAACCCCAACCTCATCATCAGGTGCAACCCATTATTGGGTTGTGCAAGAGCTGCCCAGCTCCTTGAGGAGACTTTGCCTGCCTCTTCCCCATCATGTCTGATGCTTTAAACCAACCACGTTTAAAGGGCTTGGCACCAAAGCACACAACTTCACACCAGACACTATTGGTGACGTCGGAAATGCTGTTTGCTGCTGTTTAAACAGTTTATTGTGGTTTGGGGGGTGTTACCATGACGATGGGATGGCATCTGAGCACAGCCTTGTACCAGGGTAGCTCTGAGCGGGTGGGTTATTAAATAGATACTGCACTTGAGGCAGTGTAGCCATCGATTAATTGCATCTGGAAAGCTGGAGTCTGCCTGGATAACTGACACTGCTCAATTGTTTCCACCCTCATGGAGATGAGATTAATATAATAGCAAACATTTATGAAGCCTTTTTCATCCCAGAGTTTCCTTATCTGCTTCATTAACTGATAAGGATACGGCAGATAAGGGATGAGTAACCAGGAGGATGCAGGGTTTCTGCTGTGGGATTTATTGCACAGTGATTGCCCATCCTGAGCAAAGAGGGTTTAGTGCAGAGCCAGTCCCAGGGGAGTCTGCAACCAAGTCAGAGCAGATGCCCTGGGCTGAGATGGGTCAAATATGCCCAGCACAGTCCTGGGTCCTTCCTGAGTGCTTGAGTGAGGCCAGAGGAGACCATGGAGATGCTGTGAGCGTGGCAAGGGATTGGGACTGGATGACTTTTAAGGTCCCTTCCAATACAAACCATTCCAGGATTCTACCTAAGAAACAAGAAGCTTCTCCATAGAGAACCCCTTCCTTTTCTGCTTTCCACAGGGACTGTGTCACAGCAGCGTGGATGCAGTCATTGTCCCTTGAGTAGGTTTGTGTATGGAGGCTTGGCCTTGTCCTGCTGGCCCCAAATTCCTAGTGTCTGAATGACAGCAGAGGAGGGAAACTGAGCCCTGCTGCTGCTTGAAACATGATGCTGGGGATGGAGGTGCCACAAGCAGCTGCTTCCTCCTATTTATTGCTTTGACATCAACCAGTGACCATGCAAACCGAGATGGACAGTGAGCTCCTGCCCTGTGTGATGCTCAGTGCTCTGCAAAGCATCTTCATCCTCAGCATGGGATGGGAGAGGAGGACCCAAAGCAGAACCCAGCCCCACTGAGAGACTCTGCGGATGCTGATATTCGAGGCCCCTTATCAAGCAGTGAGTCCTGGCACTGGTTTACAGCTCTAGGGTGAAGGGGGAGAACAAATATCACCTCAGATGCAGGGCTGGTGACCCATGAGACCCAGCGCACTCAGTGCATGAGTGGTTCCCTCTGGGTATTGAGTAATTAAGGATAAATTAAGGAATAAACTAAGAAAGCCATCAAATAAACCAAGTATCTCCCCAAACTCCTGCGGTGGCTTGTGCCAGCACCCAACTTGCAGATGAGCACCATGATCACATCAAGGCACGTCTAAAACCTGACTGTCCTGTGCCTCCGAGCCACCAACCTGTCACTAAACCATCTCACTCCTGTATTTATTGCCATGGGTATTTCAAACTCCCAAAGGAAAGGGGGAAAAAAAGGTGTAACTCAGTTTGGGACAGGCTGAATTAATATCCAGTGGGTATGGGGGGGGTTTAATTCCAGTTAATACCCATCGGAATCAGAGCCTACTGCTGGGAGCAGGGGCATAAACCAGCCTTGCATTCCCTTGTCCATCCCCATCCCACGGCTTTCCAGCCGCAGCTGGGAAAGCAATGCTGTGAGCCAGCTCCATGCTGGCTATCCAGCAGCTTCCCAGGGCTTTTGCAGCATTCAGTGATGCCGGATTTTTTGGGAATGCCGAAATCTGCTTTGGTTATTGCTACCTGGTGCATAGGGAATGCCTCAGGGCAGCTGGTGCAGGGGCTGCCAACCCTAAACCCACTTCCTTTCGCTTCCCTCTTCCCCTTCCAATCTTCCACATTACATCCCAGGATCACACAGCGCCGGGCACTGATCAAAACCTTGCTCTGCAAAGCCCACAGGTCCATTAAGTCAAGATTAAACCCAACCCCCTGGTGTTATATTTGGGTGTAAATGCCTAATTACTCTGTCTGTGCACTGATGTAAGTTCTCCTCTCCAGAGGGTTTCTTTCTGCAGCAATCACCTCCCGGGGAAGGCAGGGGTTGAATGTGTTCCTCTTGTTCAGCTGCTTCAGCCAACCTGGGAGTTCAGGCTTACAAGCAGTAAATAATGCTCAGAGCCACTCTTTTCTGCCGCAGATAATATGGGGTTGGGGAGATGTTACCAACTGCAGGCAGTGATTGGAGGGGCTGCAGTGGGAAATGAAGGTTTAAGGGTTTGCGGTGTCCTCTGCAGGTTGATGGATCTTCAGACACCTCCCTCGCAGGGAAGAGCTTCTGCCTAAGAGCTCAGCTCAGTCTCCCCTCGGGCAGGTTCAAGCCATTCCCCTTGGCCTGGCCCTACAGGCCCTTGTCCCAAGCCCCTCTCCAGGTTCCCTGCAGCCCCTTTAGGCACTGGAGCTGCTCTCAGGTCTCCCCTTCAGGAGCCTTCTCTTCTCCAGGCTGCCCCAGCCCAGCTCTCAGCCTGTCAATGAGCAACAGGAACACGCTGCTCTGGGAGCTGCAGGAGGTCAGCCCCACCGTACGTCATTTTTAGGGCTGCTTTAGAGCAGAGGATGCTCCGCAGAGAAAGGGACATCTCTGCATCAAACAGCCCCCGTGCTGCAATGTCTGCACCCTCGTGGCAGGGCTTGACCTTCTTGCCAGGGTTTGTTCCGTCTGCGGTGTTTGCAGCTTAGATCACCACAAGTTTTGACATCAGAGAGGGGTTTTTTTGCCTGATTCTCTCTTGGTTAGAGAACCTGGGAAGTGGGTTTGATTCCTGAGCAAGTCATCCAGGCTCTTCACCTTTGCCTGCATTCCTGGCTTTCCATCATTCCTCCATCCCATGTTTGCTCATGGTGAGGGTGATGCTCAGGGAGGAATCCAAGCCCCAAGGAGAGAGAAAACATCCAGTGTGCCTAATGACGGTCATCCCGTGAACCACGGATACTGCAACATGGGTACATGGCAATGCTGGGCTCCCACTTTTCCTGGAATACTGGGAAAACCAGGGATTTTCTCTCTTTCAAGTGAATTGGGAGGAGTTGGAAGCCAGAAGGGGATTATGTGATGTCCTCTAGTACTGACACATCCCACAATGTAGGACATGGCGAACTTTATGGTGCCAAAGCGAGCTGTTGGGCCCCTACTTGCGCAGGATGCTGAAAAGCATCATGGCTTTTCCTGAGCCGATTTACCAGCTGCCAGCCTTGACTCCTGAATTTCCTGCTGTTGTTGCAGGGCTCAGAGTAACACTCGCTATAGGATTCGCTTCTTTTTATGTTCTCAGTGCCCAGGCTCCAATAGGTCCTGGGGAAAGAGCTGATGCTCTATCTGCAAGCAAAAGCCATTGGGAGAGTGAAACCCACTTCCCCACTTCTCCCAATGGCTCCGTTATGGTTATGGATCCATACCCAACGGATCTTTCCAAGGTGGTTTTACATCTCCCATAAGGATGCTGGCAGAAAGCACAAGTGGGGATGGTTTAGGGGAGCAATCTGCACACTGAGGCTCCTCTGGGACATCCAAAGGCTCTCATAGATGGCTCAATGCACTTGGGAACATGAAGCACAGTCAATTCTGCTTCTCTTTTTGGGTGGAAATCAGTTCTGCAGTCATGTTTGACTTCAGATGTAGGTCCTGGTTGTGAATACAACCCATTTTGCTGAGCCTACCTGGCTCTGCTGCTCCAAATCCAGGTACTTGCTTTACTTGTTCCTACACTGCTTTTTCCTGCTTGCCAGGACAAATTCTTCCCTTTAGGTTCCTGGAACAAGTTCCTGCGTTTCCTACATTTCAGTTACCATTGTCAAGACTCAGGCACAGGAAAACAAGGAATTTTCCAGGGTTTGGATATGTTGGGTGCTGATTGCCTGGGGTGGGGCAGAGAATGGGCTTTGCTGCCTTCACCTCCCCAGCTTCCCCCCTCGGGGGAAATGTGGGGATGAGGGATGCAGGAGGTAGCTCTGGGCAGGAGTTTTGCAGCTTCTTTTGAGCCCTTCTTGGTGGGTTTGCCATGGGCAAACCAAGCCTCTGTTAAGGTCTGCAGTTCCAAAACAGAAACCTGGAAATGCCAATTCCAGCCCCAAATCCAGCCCCGGGCTCCCAGCCTTTGCTCCCTATTGCACACAGCTTCTCCTGGCAGCTTTGCTTGTCTGGTTATTCCAGGGTGCAGACCAAAGGCTCAAACCCAAAGCACTGAAAGGGAATCATCTCTTTAATTCATCCTAACCTGAGAGGGGCTTTGCTGGCTGGTCCCCAACATCCTTACAGCACAGATGCTCCCGAAACAGAGCCAGCAACAACGGTGAGGACAGAGCCGCGTTGGTAGCACTCATCTCTTCATGTATTATTGCCTTAATTCTCTGTTACGAGAGCTTGGCTATGTCGGATTTACAATGGGGAGAGGGTGTTGTAACCACCCCAGAGCAAAACAAAACCTGAGCCTGGTTTTAATGGCTACAGAGCATCACCCATCCCGAGCTGCTTCCCAAGCTGTCAATTGTATTCATCATAGGGAAACATCCGTGCCAGTTAGCACGGTGCTTAGATATGAGCTAGAAATGTGCTGGCATACGGCAGTGCAAAGCTCTCCCCTCCCCTCGCATGTATCCCCAGCCAAAATGTCTTTCAGTTCCTTGGAAGCAGGACCAAAAAGAGGCATTGCAGAGCCGAGCTGTCTTTGGGAAAGATGATGTGTTGGAAAAGTCTGTTGTGCTTCAAAGGCCAGTGTTCCAGAGGGAATTGCGGAGCTGCCCGAGAGCTGTGATTTATCTCTAGTGCTGGAGTGAAAATGCCATCAGATCCAAGATTTCTTCGAGGGGGAGAAAAGAGGCGAGCTCACGCTGGAGGTGCACGGCTGCTTTGTGTCCCTCAGCATATAGAATCCCAGAATCCCAGCCTGGTTTGGGTTGGAAGGGACCTTAAAGCTCCTCCAGCTCCAACCCCTGCCATGGGCAGGGACCCCTTCCACTGGAGCAGCTTGCTCCAAGCCCCTGTGTCCAACCTGGCCTTGAGCACTGCCAGGGATGCTCCGCAGGGAAAAGGCAGCATCCCTGAGCCATCACAGCTTCCTCTGCTCTTGACCCCACTGATGCAATCAAGGTGGGTTTGCTTGAGGACACCCACCCACCAAAGCAAGGGGCTTTTCCAAGCCCGAGCTTCCCTCCAAGGCTCCTTAGAAGGTTCCCAACCCAGACTGGGAGACACGGAACAGCTCCTGCAGCGCATCCGACACTGGTGTCTTTTATGTCATTTTGTGCTCAATATCCAGTTCTCTTTTAAAGTAGGAAGTTGGGAAAGGGATGGATGGCTCTGCAGAGGAGCTGGGAAGGGAGAGGACAGTGATGCTACACATGCACACCCAAGACATGCTACAAGGAGTTACAAAGCCTTTCCTCGAGCTCATTTCACCGAGCTGACAAAGGATCCCCAAAGCCTCCTGCTACCAGGGCAGGGAGATGGGTTATTTCTAGTGCTCTTTCACCAAAACGAGCTATATTTTACTTGCAGGACTTCCCCATAACCAGAGGTTCTGGGGACCTGAGCACAGCGCCCTGGAGAAGGAAGAGCTGGGTGCTAGGGAGGGTTTGGGGTTTGCTGCTTAGAACTCACCTATCCAGGGCGATGGCCGTCATGGAGTAGATACTGGCAAAGACAGCAGCGATGGGGAAGAAGTTGTGGAACTTGCAGTAGAGCAGCCCATAGTACCACTCGTTGTGGATGGCGTAGGTGAAGTTCACCACCGTGTTGAAGGCAGACATGGAGGCTTCGGCGAAAGCCAGGTTCACCAAGAAGTAGTTGGTGACGGTGCGCATCCTCTTGTGAGCCAGGATGATCCACATCACCACCACGTTCCCCACCACTGACACCACCACGATGAGGGCGTAGGCAACAGCCCACAGGGCCACTTGCCACGGGGGCTGCACGAACTGGTTCACAAAGGACTCGTTCAGGGAGGCATTGAGCAGCTCCAAGTGCTTCAGCTCCTCTTCCAGAGGCAGAGCGTTATCCATCGCACCGCGGCACGGCCGCAACAGGCACAGGGATGCTGCAGGGCGCAGGTCCCTCCTGGTTTGGGGTGAAGAAGGATCAGGGTAATCAGATGCTCTGAAGTGCAGGTCCCTCCTGGTCTGGGGTGCAGCAGGATTAGGGTGCACAGATGCAGTCGGGTGCAGGTCCCTCCTGGTCTGGGGTGCAGCAGGATTAGGGTGTACAGATGCAGTCGGGTGCAGGTCCCTCCTGGTCTGGGGTACAGTAGGATCAGGGTACAAGTTTGGGGCACACAGCCGGTTTGGGGTGCAGGTCCCTCCTGGTTTAGAGTGCAGCCATTCTGGTTCAGGACATGGGTACCTCCAGTTCAGGGGATGGCTGTTGTGGGGTGCACAGTTGGTTTAGGGCATTGGTGTCTCTTGGTTCAGGGTGCAGCCACTTTGGGGTGTAGGATCCTTCTGGTTCAGGGTGCAGTTGGTTTGGGGTGCATGGCTGGCTCAGGGTGCTGGTCCCTGCTGTCTCTGGGTGCAGCTGGAGCAGGGGGTCCGGCCACGTCAAGGCACTCCACAGGTTTGGGGCGCAGGTCCCTCCCGGTTCAGGACCAGTTTGGGATGTGGGTCTTCCCAGTTCAGGACCGGAGCAGGATGTGTGTCCTTCCCAGTTCGGGTCCGGAGCAAGATGCAGGTTTCTGCCAGTTTGGGCACAGCTGGTTTGGGATGTGGGTCCTCTCTGCGTTCGGGACCAGAGCAGGCTGCAGCATGCAGGATGCAGGTCCCCCCTGGGCTTGGGACCAGAGCAGGATGAGGATCCTTCCTAGTTCAGGACCAAACCGGGATGCGGGAAGCGGGATGCAGGTCCTTCCCGGTTCTGGACCGGAGCAGGGCGCAGGTCCCCCCCGGGTCGGGGTGCCACCGGCTCGGGATGCAGGTGTCTCCCGGTTCAAGGTGCGGGACGCGGGCTCCTCTCGGTTCAGGACCGCAGCAGGATGGGTCCCTCCGGGCTCGGGCTGCAGCCGGTGGCGCGGAGCCGGCTGCGGCGGGCGAGGCACGATCGGGGCTTTTATAAGCGACGCGGGCGGTGCCAGGGAGCGGGTGGGCAGAGCCGGCCCGGAGAGCCCTCCCCCGGCCCCGCGGCCCCGGCCCCGCTCCTGCCCTGGGCTCTGCGGGCCCTGGAGCTGCGGCCCCGGCCAGGGCAGGAGCCCCTCGGTTCCCCCGACCGCTCTGCGTCCCCTTCCCCTTCCGATTCTTCCCGTGCTTTGCGCCTTTTTTGGGGGGGGGGGGGGGTGTTGCTGGGGCCGAGCCCGCTCTCAGAGGCTTGAAACACGCTGGCAATTGTAAAGCTCACGCATTTGGTGTAGTGCATTCATATATCACAGATACCACAGCCGGGGGATCCTCCAAGCGGCTTTACGCTGCGGTCGGTGAGTGCTTTGCATCCCTGATTGAACAAAGCAAACGTGTGACTATGTGGAAAAGGGAAAGGTCTTCCCGACAGGACGTTTCCCTTTAGTGCCCCTTCTCCTCTCAAGAGCCTTTTCTCCCAAGAATAAGCCATTGGAATCTGATTAAACTGCAAAGAAGGATTCGCACCCTCCCACAGCCCAGGTTTATAATAGCCACCAGACAGGGGTGATTTTGACTTCCTCCTCCAGTGCTGTGTTGTTGCCAAGTGCGGGCAATAACAGCTCTGTTGATGCCTGCCAGGAGAGCTGGTTTTCCCTCAGGATGCACCAGGGTGATGGCGAGGAAAATCACCCAGGAAAGCTGAGCGTGGCCCACCTTAAACGGTGTTCTTGGGATGCAGCGTCCCAAACGGATGGAAGAGGAGCAGTGAGCTGGAGGAACCGCTCATGCAGAAAGCTGCAGATCCTCCAAAACCAGAGAAATCTGGGTTTGAATCACTGAGTGTCGTGGATGGAGGGTGCTCGGCTCTCGTGCAGGATCAAGCCCTTAGGGAAGCCTGAAGGACTGGAAACCCTGAGTCCCCAACACCAGGTCAGTAGCTGAGGGGCTCTGAGCTTTTCAACCCGAGGACGGATGAAGGAGAGGATGAATGGATCCCAACCAGCCGCTTCCTGGGTGACCACAGAGGGGTCCAGGCCGGTGGCCGAGCGCTCCTCCCGCATCCGGATGCTCCTGGACCACTCGATGGCAGCATTGCCTAAAAATGCAGGAGGAGGAAGGGGTGAGCAGGGAAGGCTCCCTGGGACGGCATTCCCAATTCCCTCCCGTTGCCAGGCTGAGCAGGGGCATTGCTGTTAACTTCGGCCAAGGGCGAACCCCAAAGGAGGGGATGATGCCTGTGGCCCCTCATCCCACCCCAGCAAACCCTTTCCCATTCCCCAGCACCCCAAGAGCACTGCAGGCCTGAGAGCGTGCATGTCCCTGCCTCCTGCCTCAGTTTCCCCATTAGGAAAAAGGAGGTGATGCCTTTGCATGCTCCCGTTGAAAAGAACCAGCTCTTCTTTTCCCTGTGCTGCTGCCATGAGAGGAATGGAAATGCAGGATAATGGCTTGACCAAAGCAGGATCTGGAAGGGGCGTGTGTGGGATCAGCACGTTCAGGTGCTGAGCATTGGGTAGTTTGGGGGCGATTTCACTCAAAGGATGCGTTTCCTTTCTTTTGGAAGCGATTCCATCCAAAGGAAAAGAATGAGTGAATCGATGCCAGGACGGAACCCTGCGGGAGGGAGAACACGTATTTCTTGCTCAGCAAAACCAGATCATTACAAGCTTTTAACAAGTAATGAACGTTGTGGGCCCCTGTGAAGATGCCAGAGCTATTCTGGGCGCCAATGCTCTGCCCTGTTCCAACAGGACCCTCCTCCCTTTCCCTTAGGACACGTGTATACCTTCGTGTGTATCATCAGCCCTGTCAGAGCACACAGAAAGCCTTTGTGATGGGCAGCTGCAGGGAACCTTGCCTTTTCCTGTTGTGTTTTCCAGAAGGACGGGAGCCTCTCACGCTAGAGGTTTCCCAGCAGGGTCCCCTGGGCTGGTGTGATGTTGAGTGCATGCAAAGTGTGGCTGCAGGGAGGCAAAACTGGCCTCGTCCATCAAGGAACCGGGAGAGATGGTGGTTTTCCAGCTTCTGAGGGTTCGGCTTCTCCATCCACCCTGGCTTGGACCCCACCTACCCACTGCATAAAGCTGGATGTGAGCAACACCAGGATCAGGTTCAAGACAATATCATATCATGGGATGGGTTGGGTTGGAAGGGACCTTAAAGCTCACCCAGTCCCAACCCCTGCCACGGGCAGGGACCCCTTCCACTGGAGCAGCTTGCTCCAAGCCCCTGTGTCCAACCTGGCCTTGAGCACTGCCAGGGATGGGGCAGCCACAGCTTCTCTGGGCACCCTGTGCCAGCACCCTCACAAGGAAGAGCTTCTGCTCCCCATCTTCCCATGTGTGAGGGCCTTGGTTTGATGTTGAGCAGAGCTGAGCTCTGCTTTGGGGGCTGTGTTTACAGCTTGGAGTGGTTTGGTAGTTAATGGTGCCCTTCCTTCTCCCAGGTACCTTTGTGCTGTGAGACCTTCTGCTCTGGGGACTCTCAAGCAGGGCGGATGGAGGTGCCGTGGCTCTGAGCTGTGATGGCTTTGGTAAGTGGAAGGCTGATGTTCTTCAGCAGGAGGGGGACGATGTCTCCTTGTTTGGGTTTATTTCCCCAGGGGGGAAGCCTGCACCACGCAAGGGGTGCCTGGGGTTGAGTATCCTTTGTGTCGGACATTGCTGAGGTGGGGTGAAATCCTTGCCAAGTCCTTAAGGGCAGTTTCCTGACCTTGCAGAATGTGGATGTTCCATAGGCGGTGGGACACAAGTTGCCCCTAGAAGCTGTGGCTGCCCCATCCCTGGCAGTGCTCAAGGCCAGGTTGGACACAGGGGCTTGGAGCAAGCTGCTCCAGTGGAAGGGGTCCCTGCCCGTGGCAGGGGTTGGAGCTGGAGGAGCTTTAAGGTCCCTTCAACCCAAACCAGTCTGGGATGCTTGGGTTGATTGTGTGCTCTGTAAGTCATCTCCTGTGCCATCGAAAACTGTGTTTTAAGCTGGCAATCACCAGTGTAACTCTTAAGCTGGTGAATAAGGGGGTGCTGTGTGTTTGCTGCATGGTGGTGTGGACTTCTGCAGCTTCCTAGACCAAAGGAGCCCTCAAGTATGGATTTAAGCCCATATATCAACTACAAAGACCCTAGAAGTGTTGCATTGCAGCATCCCTCTTGCAACTGGGACCTTGTGTGACCGCAGCAGCTCTAGGCTGTAGAAGCAAGAGAAGAAGGAGGATAAACTGGGGGGTTTCTTGCAGCTCTGCAGCGCTGTGGAGCCCTGAGGCTGTAGGTAGTGATGGGCAAACCCCACAGCAGCAAAACGAACCACAGGGGTTTGTTGCTGTGCAATGCGTGACACCAGGATAATCAAGGCAAGGGAAGTGCTGGTCCAGGAGGGGCTCATGGTGGGTTCCTGAAGGAGCCATCCCAAACTTGCAGTGATGAGTTTGATTTAGCCCCTGGCTGTGAGGCTGAGATGTCCTCTCCTGGCTGGGGGCAATTCCATGCTGATTTAACCCAGCTTGTGGTACTTCTGCGGTTTAAACACAGGTTCTCACCAGCAACACTTGGCCCAGAGTGTTCATCCCTCTCCATCCCCTCATTTGCTTGCTTTATGCCCCATCTTGAGTGGAAAAAGGCTCAGATTTAAGCTTAGCTTTATTATTTTAGACATGGCACGTCCAAGCAAAGCAACTGCTTTGGATGAGTGGGTGAACAACTCATCTTCATGCTCTTCAAAAGCCTTTGTGCATGTTCAAAAGCCTTTCCCCTGCCCCAGGCAAAATGTCTCTGCTTTGAACATCAGAGCCGGCAGAGCAGCAGCTTGGGGGCTGCAGGGCTTTGGATTTGGGCAGGATTTAGCCCAAGCCCAGGGGTAGCTGCTGCCTGCCCTGCCCCAAAGGTCCTGCTTTGTGTTAACTGCCCAACAGCCATTACTAGGATGGGGATGAGCCTGGACCAGCCATGTCCAGGGGCAATGTGGTGTGGGAGAGCTGCTGAGAGGAGTCCAAAGGACCAGGAGGGGCTGCCCCTTGTCTCTCTCTGTTGATGCCGCTTTATGAGCTGGGATGGGAAATAAAGGTTAATGGGATCAAACCTAACCTCTGTGCAGGTTGAAGGGGTGAAGATGGTGGAGCTGGTGCTGGTTTGCAAATGCCCAATCATGCAGGGACCAGCCAGCCTTCTCCTGGGGCTTTTGCCCTGGATCGAAAGAGCAATTCCCAATGGAAGGAGAAGGGGAGGTGGTGTTTGCATTGCCCTGAATGCTGGGCTCTTCCATGCAGCTCGTGCTTCTCTCTGGCAGCTTGCTCCAACTTCTCCCTTCTATTCAGAGCCTCCTGCTGCTTTTTGACACATCTTCAGCCCCAAATCATTGAAGCCTGGTGCAGGTCTTAGTGATGCTCCTGGCTTTGCAAGGGGTGGCCAGTAGTAAAGCAAAACACCCCAGAGCAGACCTGGCTTGGGGATGTGTTTCCACCCTGGGGGAGATGCGTTTCCTCCTCTTTTTCCCCCAGAACTGATAGGTTTGGGCTTGTCCCACCTCTGTCTTGTTGCCCTTGAAATCAGGGAAGATTTGGGTTGGATATAAGGAAGAAGTTCTTCCCTGTGAGGGCAAATTGAACAGCAGGGTTGTAAAGTTTGTTGATCCTGCATGCCCAAGGCTGGTGAGCCCTGGCAAGCTCCATCCAGATGATGGCTCCCGTTATTGCTTGCCAGGTAAAAGAGAAGATAGCATCACTGCTCCCTTGTGATGTTCGTGGCTACAAACGATCCTCTCCTCCAGGAACACCCCCTTTGCTACCTCGCCCTACCTATCAATGACTTAATGAGCTGGGCCCTAACCAAGCAGCAGCTAACGAAGCTATTCTCGATTCCCAGAACCTCTTAACTCATCCTCTTTGCAAGGATCCAATATTAAGAGAGGCTCAGATTGACTTTTGCTGGAGGACTCTGGAGAGAGTGAGACGCTTCCTTGCAGGAGGCTATTTCCATACTAAACTCCAGCCTCCTAGCCCCAGGGGCTGGAGAGAGCTGAGTTGTGCAAATAAAAGCAGCAAGAGATGCTTTGAGCTGAGGAATACAGTTTTCTCAGAGTCTTTTTGTATGCAAACCACTGACTCTTGTTTTAATGGCTCTTTTTTGTGTGTGGTTTAATTGGCTGGTATTGTTCTACCCTAAAAATAACTCTATAAAGCCCTTCTGCCACAGCAGATCCATTGCCCACGTGTATTTCAGCTCCAGCTTGCTTTCCTGGTTGGGCTTTCTCGTTGTTCCTTCATGGTGGAAGTACGGAAGCTGCTGGGAAACAATATCCCAGGAGATAAAGTGGGTTTTGCAATGCCAAGCTGTTAGGGAAGGGATGTTTGCTGTGGACATCCTCCATTTGGAGGCAATGGGATGTGTGTGGGAAGGATGCTGTCCTGAAATTGAGGCTTAGCATCCTCAAAAGAGATGCTGGGGCTCAAGGAAGACCAGAGCTTCAGGTGGATTTGTGTGAAGACAACAGGGCTGGAGCCATTTAGAGTGGACTTGTGGTGATGGGTACCTCATTGCAAAAGGTACAGGTCCTCTCCACCTGAGCCTTAAATGGATAAATCATAAAGAAAACTTGCCCCAAGTGCTTTAGCATGAGCGAAACTGCATCTTTGCTGCTTCCAGAACGAAGTGGTTGATCTGTTTTAGCTGTGGTTGTTCCCTTCTTTTAACTTCTCCTCAAATGCAGTTTGTGCTGATGGCCTGGATTGAGTTGAGATCATGCGAGCCCAGCCAGAAATGTGGTGGCCAAATCGAATGAGGGGTGAGCAACGGTTTGAGCAGGAAAACTCTTCTGTTACAGGTCCAAAGTCAATAATAGAAGGAAAGAGGAATAATTCTTGACAGCAGCTGATGGGGAGAGAGGAGTTAACCCTTGAATTACTGATGTGGAAAAGTGAGGAGCTGCTGCAGGGCAGGAATGTCTCAAGGAGGAAAACCAAAGGGACTTCTGGTACTGGGAATGAGATTAGGTTTTGGTTTTCTTTTGTCTTCTCAAAATCACCCCTTGGAAGGCAGAAGGGAACTGAGGTGATGCTCTGAAGGCAGAAGGGTCTGCTGCATTAAATGAAGTAATGAAGGACAAAGGTATGATGCTCACGCCAGCGTTCACCACTATGTAATTGAAGGTACAAAGCAGTGCTCAGTAGCTTCTGAGCATCCTGGGGGGGTCATTTCTGCTCCTGATACTCTACAGCTCCTTGTGTCTGGCGCCCAGAGCCATGTGTGCTGCTGTCTCCATGTTGCCTACCCCAGTTACTATTTAGTACCAAGAGCAAGGAGGAAACAGTTTTGGAGAGCAAAGCTTTATGCAACAGCCAAAGCAGTGCACAATGTCTGTGGACACAGGGAATGTGGTGGGGAAAAGGGTTGAGGAGCACTGAGGGATGCTGCTGGTGGCACGTTCCTGCTGCTGTTGCCTGCAGGGAATGGCACTGGGAGCACACTGTGAAAGGCCAACTCTGTTTTGGGATTTAAACCATCTCAGCAGCCCAATGGGTTTTGTTGTGTTCGGCACCTGATTAAGCTACTCTTAACCCAAGTGATCCCAGGCTGGGTTTAAGGCAAGGCTGACCTTGCCCCATTGGCATTGAGCCACCCGAAGGAACAGATTCAGTTAAAATGGGGTGGTTTTGGGGTACATCAAGCTGTTGGGACAAATATTTTTGGCAAAATAGGCAGGTTCCCTGTAGAAAAGTGTTGGGAGAACTCAGGACAGAGTAAGAAAGGTCTGATGTGATCATTTGTACGGCCTGGCCCCTATTCCAGCTTCTCTATCAAGGACAGACCTCTCTGCAACTCCTTTGTCTCCCTCTTGCAAGCTGTGGGCATCTTGGAGATGGGAACTTCTGGGATCTGAACTCATCTTGGCTGTTACCATCCTGATGAATTCAGTAACCTGGACATGGCTGGGGGGGGAATGAAAGTCCCTATTGCTGGAAGCAGCCTCTCAACCAAAGCTGCAGGATGCAGGAGTTCAGGTGTTCTCACTGGAGGTGGGCTCAGCTCTTAAATCCCTTCTCTTCTGAGAAGCTCTTTATCTGTTTTTCATAGAATCATAGAATAGTCAGGGCTGGAAAGGACCTCAAGATCATCCAGTTCCAACCCCCTGCCATGGGCAGGGACACCTCACACTAAACCAGGGCACCCAAGGCTTCATCCAACCTGGCCTTGAACACCGCCAGGGATGGAGCATTCACAGCCTCCCCGGGCAACCCATTCCAGTGCCTCAGCACCCTAACAGGAAAGAATTTCCTCCTTAGATCCAATCTAAACTTCCCCTGTTTCAGTTTTAACCCATTACCCCACGCAGCCTTCTCTTCTTCAGGCTGAACAGCCCCAACTTCCTCAGCCTGTCTTCATACGGGAGGTGCTCCAGCCCCTGAGCATCCTCGTGGCCTCCTCTGGACTTGTTCCAACAGTTCCATGTCCTTTTTATGTTGCTTGTCAGGGCCCTTTAGATAGGAAGCTGTGGGGTCCATTTGGAAAGCCCAAGGAATTGCCAGCCACATCCTCCGTGCTGGTGTGCAGAGACCAAAGAGAGGAATAAATCTCAGTCTTGTAGTCTTGGCAGCAAGAGCTACAGCAACAAATCCCAGGCTATGCATGAGTTTATTGGCATTGTCCTGTACCTGTGGACAAGGAGATTTGTGGGATTTGGGGAATTGCTGCAGCTTTTGCAAAGCTGCTTTTAATTTTTAGGCAGACGACTTCGGAGGTTGCTCAGCAGCTGTTTTAACCCAGCATAGGGCCAGAGGAGGAGCAGACCTGGGCAACACCGTGGCAGGAAAGCTTAATGGGTACAAAAGTGGGATGTGATGGCAGCTCATCTTCTCTTGTCGTGGAATCCTGGAATAGTTTGGGCTGGAAGAGACCTTAAAGCTCCTCCAGCTCCAACCCCTGCCACGGGCAGGGACCCCTTCCACTGGAGCAGCTTGCTCCAAGCCCCTGTGTCCAACCTGGCCTTGAGCACTGCCAGGGATGGGGCAGCCACAGCTTCTCTGGGCACCCTGTGCCAGCGCCTCAGCACCCTCACAGGGAAGAGCTTCTGCCTAAGAGCTCAGCTCAGTCTCCCCTCGGGCAGGTTCAAGCCATTCCCCTTGGCCTGTCCCTACAGGCCCTTGTCCCAAGCCCCTCTCCAGGTTTCCTGCAGCCCCTTTAGGCACTGGAGCTGCTCTCAGGTCTCCCCTTCAGGAGCCTTCTCTTCTCCAGGCTGCCCCAGCCCAGCTCTCTCAGCCTGGCTCCAGAGCAGAGCTGCTCCAGCCCCTGCAGCATCTCCATGGCCTCCTCTGCACTCGCTCCAGCAGCTCCACGTCCCTCTGGTGCTGTTGCCCCGGAGCTGGATACAGGATGACGGCACCTTTGTCGAGGTGTCTTTGTCTTGCAGACCCCTGCCTTCAGCACTGACAGAAGGAAAAACCTCTCCACTTGGCTTCAGCCCATTGCTGCTTGGCTCACAGCACGCCAAGAAGCAGCCGCGTGCCTCTGCTGCTCTCTGCTCGCTATAACTCTTTGTTACGGTGCGAGTGCTGCGTGTTTCCAAGTGTTGGTCTTCTCTTTATTAAATGATGGCTTTATTTGGCCCTCGCCCCGTGTGCCAGAAGTGCTCTAAATGAAGAGCTGGGATTATCCATAACGCAAACAGCTTCGCTCTGCAGCCTGCGCGCAAATGAAATGAAGGCGGCTCAATTGGATGATTGCTCTGAGCAATTGAAACCCAAATCCGTTTTGCTGGGTTTGAGTCTCTCCTTTCCTCCTCTGCGTTGTTTGGGTGTGTGTTTGCAAGTGGGTGCTCAAAGATCGTGTGTTTTGAAGTCATTACAAGCCCATTCGGAGATGTGCATCACTGTGGCTCCTTGTTGTGATGTTGCAGGAGTGGAGGGGAGGATGCGGAGCTTCCTGGCCTTGCTGCAAGGGAAATTTAGGGCTGGGATTCTTGGCATGAGGGCTCTGTGTGTGTCTTCCCTAAAGAGTTTGCAGGTCAGCTCCTTGAAGGGGGCTACAAGGATGCTGGAGAGGGGCTCTTCATCAGGGACTGTAGGGATGGGACAAGGGGTGATGGGTTCAGACTGAAACAGGGGGAGTTCAGGTTGGAGATAAGGCAGAAGCTCTTCCCTGTGAGGGTGCTGAGGCGCTGGCACAGGGTGCCCAGAGAAGCTGTGGCTGCCCCATCCCTGGCAGTGCTCAAGGCCAGGTCGGATGGAGTCTTGGGTGACGTGGTTTAGTGTGAGGTGTCCTTGCCCATGGCAGGGGATTAGAACTGAATGATCTTGAGTTCCTTTCCAACCCAAACCATTCAATGATTCTATGGGTAGAATTGTTCTGAGCTCTAGCGGGGATGGGGTTTGCTCTCTGCTGGCAGCGTCCTACCCAGAGCGTGCCTGCCCTGAGTTCCCACGGCCAGCTCCTGGTTAGTTACAGCTTCCTGCAGATTGCTTTTTTTACACCAAACCCCACCAGTTATAAATAGCTGAGTGGTGCAAGGACAGCCTGGGATTCCCTCCCAAAAAGCATTTCCTAAGGGCGTTTGAGGAATTGCCAAGCTGTACATGTGCTGGGTGCTGTGAGACGAGTGCTGCGATTTCCAGGCGGGTTCTGCTTTAATGTGCTTTGCTCTTAAAAGAGAAGGTGCTTGGGCTCTTTCCAAAGAGAAGCGGCGTTGAGAGGTTGTCCTTGGAGATCCTGGCTGCAGCGTGGGGGATGGCACCTGTAGGTGAGTTTGTGTTTTCCATGTAGCCCCAGGTCCAGCTCTGGGGCAGCAGCACAAGAGCTGGACCTGGGGCTGCTGCAGCGAGTTCAGCGGAGGCCCCAGAGATGCAGAGGGCTGGAGCAGCTCTGCTCTGGAGCCAGGCTGAGAGAGCTGGGCTGGGGCAGCCTGGAGAAGAGAAGGCTCCTGAAGGGGAGACCTGAGAGCAGCTCCAGTGCCTAAAGGGGCTGCAGGGAACCTGGAGAGGGGCTTGGGACAAGGGCCTGTAGGGCCAGGCCAAGGGGAATGGCTTGAACCTGCCCGAGGGGAGACTGAGCTGAGCTCTTAGGCAGAAGCTCTTCCCTGTGAGGGTGCTGAGGCGCTGGCACAGGGTGCCCAGAGAAGCTGTGGCTGCCCCATCCCTGGCAGTGCTCAAGAACAGGCTGGACACAGGGCTTGGAGCAAGCTGCTCCAGTGGAAGGGGTCCCTGCCCGGGGCAGGGGCTGGAGCTGGAGGAGCTTTAATGTGCTTTCCAACTCAAACCAGTCTGGGATTCTCGTAGGATTTTAATGGGTCCAAAAGATGAGGCTGTGTTTTGGGTGGAATTCTGTGGCCTGCGTGGATGGAAGTAAAGTGGCTTTAAGCCACGCATTTGCTGTTCTGGGAATGTGAAGGTAAAACGTGCTCTCAGAATCTTTATGGCTTATAATTGGATTTATACCCCATTGCTGCAAAGGAAAAGCACAGGAAGGGCTGTTGCACACTGCTGGTCAAGGCAGGGCAATGGCCAAGGGTCCTGCCAGCACCTCAGTGCCATCCCAGGAGCACACAGGCTTTGCCTTCTCTCCGTCGGTGCAGGCTGCTGGAGGAAGGGCTTGATTAGATAATTGCATCATGAGCAGCTCCCACAACTGTCAGGATGGATAAAGCTCCCGAAGGCAGGAGATAGAAAAGACCTTGATTATTTCCATGATTTCGAAGCTAGGAAAGGCCACTGGGTTGGGAAAGGGTTGAAGGGAAGGCGGAAATGGCTGGAGGATGGAGGCAGAGGGGGGCTGGGGTTGATTTATAGACAGACGCAGTCATCGTTGGATGTTTTCCACTTTGGTTTTGCCCCCTGAGGAAGCGCAGGTGGCGGATATTGCATTGGTCGTCGCATCCCTCAGTGCCCCGCTGGGGTTTGGGGCCAGCAAAGCTGCTCTGTCCTTGGCCCCAGCCTGCTTTTGTTTCCTTTGTACACGACCGGGTTTGTTTGTGTCTTGTTTTCAGTTGGGTTCCTCCCTGTGGCTGCTGCTTTTCCTGCAGCAAATGAGTCAATTGTGCAATGAGTTCAAGCTGAGACCGCTGCTGGGACCAAGCACATCTAGGGCAAAATAGCATTGTAAAGGGAAACAACCGCAGGAGCACCTGATCCAGCCCCATTCAGGATTAGGCAGGGATGCTAGGATTAATGCCAATCGCTGTTCTTTTGGAAAAGAGGGTTTTTTGGTCGCAGGAGGCATCGCACACACAGATCTGCCCTTGCGGCTGCGCAGTGCTGAGTTCAGTGGCTGTGTTTTACCCACCAAGGTTTGATTAGTGCTGACATCAACGACTTGCAGCTCTGATTTATCTCAGTAACTGGGGCTTTTGTCCAACTGGTCATTAATGGCAATTAACACCCTTGGTGCTGCACCCTTGGCATCACCCCCCAAATAAACCACTGCTAACAGTAGTTTTCTACCTAGAACACACTTTCCTTATCATGGATTTAATAGTTGGCAGTATGGCCAAACTGATGTGCTTGTCCAGAGGCTTGTCAGGATTTAATGTCCTCGGTTTAAGCAAGAACAAGGGATTTATAACACCTTTGGAGCTTTTATTACCCCAGTAAAGGAGGTGGCTTCTGGTACTGGTGCTATCCATCCACACTGGGTTGCAATGGGAATGCTGGTGGAAAGGCTGCTCAGGTGACTTGCTTTATGTTGTGCATTTCTGCCTCCCCTAGTAAACGCTTCTAAAGCTCTATCTGCAGGTTGTTTGGTGCTTGTTCTCCCAGCTGTGTGAGCTCTGTGCTTGCATTGATTGAGTGAGCATCATTGCCTGCAGCAGGTATATGGAGTGGTGAAGCTATTGCTAAAGCAGCTGCTGGTGGTTTGGGGTGTAAGAGGGGAAAAAAGCCTTAAGGAAATTTGAGTTATAGTGATACAAGGATTGACCCCACAACTTGTTAAAGTTGTAAAGTAGGTATGCTCTTATTCAGCACTGAGGTGCATGGGGATAGCTCCTCCAAAGTATGCACACCCAGGGTCATTTTTCCCTCTACATTTATTCTCTTAAGGAATACATATGCATTAGATTACTCGATATGCCTATACATATTTAGTATCTGTCCCCGCTTCGTATTATAATGAGCTAGAAGGTCCTTTGCGCCTGCGCAGTCCCCCCCTCTGGTCATGGGCAGGGGTCTCAAGATGAAGTAAATGAGTCTTCCTCTTCTTAAACTTTTCACCTTTTAGTCTTCACGCATGGCCTTAGGGTTTGGTCGGTGCCCCAGCCATAAACCATCTGCTTCTCCCCCTTATAAGTAGAATCAGGCATCTGCTTTTCCTTATCAATAGCTGCTTATCAATAGAACCAGCTGTCTGCTTTTCCTTATCAATAGAACCAGTAGTTAGTGCCTTTGTTCTGCTTAGTAGGCATGATAGGTATTTACAACGGACAATACTTTTGTTTAAGCAAGTGAATTCCTCTAGCCCCCTTGTACATTGGTCAACCCTCTGCATCAATAGTTTGAGGGTGAAATTCAGTCCTGGCTGATATTTAAGTGTTACGGGTAAAGCTTGAAGTTGGCTCCAGCTCTTGTAGCCCCAGCTGGTCTCTATCTTCTAGGTGTGGAAGGTGCAAGGGTTTGGGGGCAACAAGACTGTTGTCCATGGGTTAAATACTGCTGGTTTTGACCTGATTCCATCACTGCTCCACTATCCTCTGGCACAGACTCTGCAGCCCACGTGAGCCCACCCAACCACCTCTGTGGAAGGGGAATGGAGACGGAGCGCTTCTCTTCCTTCAATCTATAGTAGGAATACAGTAGGTCTCTTTGGAGACCTGCTGCTAGCAAGAATCTGAATTAAACTTACTGATGGCGCATCTCAAAATGGGTTTAAACTAGCAAATTGGTGCTGTCTGGGGGGGCTTTCCCCTCCCTGGGACAGAGGCTGCAGGAAGATGACTTCGAGGGAGGATGGCTATTCTTAGCAATAAGCTATTCAGTCTGAATTTCCTTATGCTTGGCCCGGAAATATCTCAGAGCTTGACTGACACATCCAAGGAAGCAGCAACTGAGGGATTAAAAGGATTTATGCATTTACCATAGAGAAACGGGGGTTGGCCTTTAACTGCACTCAATGAATGGATGCTGGGCAGCTGTGGGTTCATGTGCTTTCTGTTCTGCTGAGGATGTGTGTGGTAATAACTGGGGCTTTTGGTATCTTCTCCGAGCTTCCCATTTATTTGGGAGGCTCTAAACCTTATATGAGCAGCACTAAATAGGAGTTAAAAGGCGCTGAAAAGCGACATGATCCTTTATTGCTCACTTTTTGTTACTGCTCTGCTGTCTCTGTGCAGGTTTCGGGCTGTGCCCACCAGAAAAAGCAACGTTTTGGAGGTGGAATAAATCTTCTCCATTTATCTGGCCGGCAGACATTCTCTTCTCTCCGGATTCGCTGTTCTTTCTGCTCCCACACACACACAGATTTTACAACAGGTTTCTGGCTGCGAATCCCTTCTCCTGCCAGGATATCAAGTGAGTGGATCCTGCTACTACTTGGTGCAAGGAGGAGCTGTTGAGAGCTGGTATCGCCCAGCTTTGGGCTGGCTTTTAACAGCGCGTATGGTGAGAAACGGCAACTTTGGCATCACACCAGGATGACGAGGTGGTGGCCAGTAGCTCCCATTGGTCCATGGCATGCAGAGGTTTTGGGTTTGTGGCTTATTTGATTTAGAACCATTTCACATCTGTGACTTGTACTAAGATACATGTCTCCTACTCGTGGCCAGGGTTGTTTCTACCATGAGATAGTGGCTTTTCTCTCCCTGGTTGAGCAGGGTGCTCAATGCCGCAGTTGTAGAGGGTTAAGGCTGCTTTCTGTGCTACTTGGACTGAAGTTTGGCTTTTGGCTCCTAAGGACAACTTAGCAAAGGGACTGGCTTTTCCCCTATTGTATTTGCTTGTGGTACCTTCTGATGCTCCTCCAAGGTGTGTTAAAGCATCTTATGCTGGCTACAGGAGGGAGCTGAATCTGGGAGGATTCCTTAGCTCACGAGCTTGTGTCATGTGTCTTGTGATGGCCTGAAGCATAAAAGCTTTCAAATCCACCTAAGGAACAAGTTTTTGAGGGGGGAGTAGTCACCATTAGGTTTATTTCAGCCATTGTGTGGTTCTGCTTTTGTTCTGAAGCTCCATAACAGGCATTGGAAGAGGTTGCCCCTTCCGACCTGTGAGAGACTGATCTGAAATCAGATTCCAAGTCCATTGTCCCACTATAAGAAGCTGAGGTGGGATTCCACGGTTCATTGTCTAAGAGATGGGTGCGAGGAGCTGAAATGGGACTCCACCATCCATTGCCTAAGAGATGGGTGGGAGGAGCTGGGATAAGCCTCTTCCATCCATTCATTGTCTCTAGTGTTGGTGTGAGGACTCCCACCACCTCCAATGACTATTACGGACCCCAGGGACATGGCTGGATGCACATTGGTGACTATCTCTCTGCCCCCCGAATCCCTGCTTCATTTCCATCCTGTTTCCGATCTGCTTTATAGCTGTCTTGTTTATCTCATTTCCCTCGTTATAATAATTGTCTTTTTGTACTAAACCAACTGCTCAGTTCCGGTCCTTGACCTCGTCTGCATCTTCACTTCACTCTTGGGACCACGAAGGAAACGGGACCCACAGGGGTTTTCTCCAGTTGGACCCTGACATTAAATTGGCGTCAGGGAGAGGGTCCCTTGCAGTGAAAATGTCCGGTAAAGTGTGAGGGGTTCCATGTGTGCCTCCGAGCGACTTAACGGGTGGGTTTTGTTGAAGCAAAACGTGCTGCCTCCCCGAGCAGATTGCCCCCTTCAGAAATGAACGGCAGTGAAGCTGCCCCTCAGGGCAGAGATGTGTTGTGTGGTCTTTTAGAGAAACAAAAGGCTCTGCCAGGGGTGAACGGGCAAAGGAAAATGGGCATAATAGTGTAAAAGGGTGAATATATGCCCTGTTAAAGGATGCAGAGCTGTGGCCCAGGAAGGGTAAATCTGTGCCGTGCTGGGCGCCAGCTTGGCTGCTGCAGTAGAGGCTGGAGAGCAGCAACAAACAGTGAATCTCAGTGCATAAAAACTACAAGCCCTGGTCCATCCCTGCTGGACCAGGTAGTTCAGAGAACAAAGAGAAGAATCAGGTGAACTACTTGCTATTAGCCCTGAAAGAGCAGCTCCTGGCAGAGAAAAGCACCTCTCCCTGATCTGAGGAAACAACCGAATACCCCCAAAGTGACCTAGAAGAGGAGAGATTAAGGTTGGAAAAGTTAAACCTTCCTGCCGGAACAGATTTACACAGGGTGAGAGGATGAATTCCCACAGATTACCACCAAGGAGGTTCTGTTACTGCCATGGAATTAGATAATCTTGAGGAGGAATTGGGTCGGACTCCAAAAGAATCAGAAATGGAATATGTTTGGAGAGCATCCCTGTCTGGGGGATATCAGATTTTACTAAGTGAGAAGGAAGCTGAGAGATATTGGGGGACCACCGAGCACCCTGGTCCTCAACTCAAAGAGCAGCTTATTGGGATGGAGGACTTCACCCTTTGGAAAGGGGAGATCCCCTCACCATCACAGGGTCAGTCAGACCCTGACACAACCCTGTCCTGGTTTGAGCTGCAACAGTTCTTTTGTATTCTGTGATTAGTATGTCATTCGAATCTGGTTTTCCCTGTTCTCCATCCTTATGGCTGAATTAACACCATCACTGTTGCATCGAAGACACGAAGTTCAGCTCCAGAACATGGAAAAGAAACTAAAAAGTCTTATTTTAAGCTGTTGAAGTAGCATTTCTGTTTCTAGGTCTCAAGTGCCTGGGAAATTGCTACGCTGGGAGACTTTTGGGTAGAAGGAAGGCTTAAAGCAGAGCTGTGTTATTACAGGCACATAAATGAATTGACTCTAATTGCAGACTGTAGGGCTGTGCCCCACCTCTGGAAAGCACACTGCTTCCTTGAGACCCTGCAGAGGAAAACCTAGCCCTGAAGCGCTGGGTGTGCAGCCCATGAACTGGAGCAATCACTCGGCTCTGCTCAACCCAACCTCTTGTTCCAGCATGTGGGGTTTCAAGAGGGAAAAGGCCCATTTCCATGTTATTTGAGGTGCTCGGCAAGCAAGGACAAGGGAATGCATGGCTCATGACTTTTACGTTTCTCCTATAGGTTCTTACTGTCCTTATATAGCATGCTCTATCATCAGTGGTGGCTTTGGGTAGCAGGTCCCTGTTGCCAATGCTGGGCAGTAGTACTGAGCTGCCTGGGTCTTTGATACGCTTGGGAGGGTATTTTTTAGGTACCTAATTTCTTGAAGGCTTGAGAATGAGCAGGGTTCCATGGCTGGGCTGAGCAGTGTTTGTCTGTCATCAGGGCTGCAAATCGGGCTTTTGTGGTTGGGCAAAACCCAGAAACTATTCTGGTGTTTGAGCCAGAGGCTCAGAATTGAGGGGGTTTAGTCCATTAGAGGCTTTGGTTTGTCACTATTCCGGTATGATGGAGTGTGCTGGTCCAGGGTTGGTTGTGTGCTGATGGGAAGGAGTTTGGAAAGAGCTACGAATCACCTTACAAACCACGGCCTCAATGGATCTTCCCCAGTTCCCAGGTTATATATAAGCAATTTAACCACACATTGAGCATCCGAGCGGCAAAATCTCTCTGCAATATCTGCTGTGACTTAGTGCAGAAAGATGCCGCTCTCTGTGATGCTGGTTGATGTTGGATCCATCCTCCCTATCGTGACAGCATGGATGATCCTGCAGCAGAGTCTTTGCTGGAAAAGTCAAGCAAATCACTCGAGGAACGTTTGTTGGGGATGGAATTAGGGCTGGTTGATGGTGGTGGCTCCCAGGTTGAGTGAATCCTAACAAGCTTTGAGACTTCCAGAAGCTTTTGGGTTTTAAAAGAAGAAAATCTGCACAATTCAGGAGGGGAGAACAAACAAGGCAAATATCTGCTCAGAATAACTTGTGAGTGATGAAACCCATCTCACTCCACTTGAGAAGGGAAGGGGAAGGTTTTCTTTCCCCAAGCTGCTGGGTGATTTCTGCAGCCCAGTGGCTTTATTATTCAATGTATTTGGCCAGGTATCTTGTCTCAGTGGATTAAAACAGGGAATAAACCAGGCTGGAAAAGACCTTTAAGATCACGTCCAACCTTTACCGCAGCACTGCCAAGGCCACCACTAACCCCTGCCACTGAATATCCACAGCAGAGATTAAACCTCAGCACACATGAGGAATGGGTATAACGGGAAAAGCACCACACATCCATCCTCATTTCTCAGGTGGAGACATAGGTCTGGACCCCACACAGACCATAGGGTCGAGGTGCAGGGGGGCTATTTGTAGGTTTTGGTTAGTTTTAGTGTTGGGGACCCATGGAACGGATTCATTTGCTGTGAGTGAATTACTGAGGCTTCCTAATGGAGTGAAATGCTGTGATTCATTGTTTTGGAAAGGGTCTTTGGGGCTGTGGCTTCCCAAGTGGGTTTTACCCAGCGCTGCGGGGTATATAGAAAAAGGAATCAAATCCCTGTTTTTCTGACTTTTATGAGCTAATAAATCATCTTTTTAGAAACAAAAAAGCCAGGAAAAGTCAAAGCTGCCACCGATGAGCTACAACTTCATCTTTGTTGTGCTATTAACTTCTGTGCTGGCAAAACCTGATGTCTTGGGGCTATAAGCCCAGCAGTCTCTGTACATTTTGGCGTGTGCTAGCCCAAATTATGAGTGTTATTTTGCTGAAGTTCTGTCAGATGTCCCACCGTGTCCATTTTTAACCCAGCTGAGCTCTGTGCATTTGCATCCATCAGCTCCAGCACTGAGGCTCAGCAGAGGAATGGGCTAGGATGGAGACACCCAGATAGTTGAAACTGGAGGAATGGGAGGGAAAAATGAAGTGACCCCAGTGAATGGGGACCTCTGGAAGGAAGCAGAAACTTGGGGAACACGTGAACTTAATCCCCAGCGGAAGGCAATGCTGTCCTACCTTCTCTAATGAAATTGCAGGGTTCCGAGCTGCGGAGGCCAGGAGGATCAGTCACTTCCCGAGGAGATAATAAACTTCCCAAAGGATATATTAAAGCAGCTTTGTGGAGGACTGCTCTGTCCCATGCTATTAGAAGTGATGCTCTGCAGACTGCTGCTGACCCAGAGAGATGCTCAAGTGTGACTGAACCACAGGAGCAAGCGCAGTCCTCATCCCCGCATCACTTTTCCCACCAGCATGGGCACGGTGGCTGCAGCGTGCTGCTGATCCTGGCACCTCCAAGGCCCTCTCCCCATCCTCCTCATGTAATCAGTGTTTTACAAATCGGCAAATTGCACACTGATGCTTTGGGTTTATTCCTGCTCATCATCTTCCAGCATCACTTGCTTATTATCTTAACTCCTCGGAGCCGTTTCTCCTCCCACCCCTGCTGCTCACTTTGTTCTTTATAGCTGCCTCACTCGCAGTCCTAGCAAACCAGCTGTGCTGTGCTTTGCAGCAGCATGAAAGACCCCCCACTTTAATCACTGCCTGCCCAGGAAAGGAAAATAGAGGCCAAGCTGTCATTTGAGTAATGCAATTGTACCACGGAAGGTCTTTTCATTTGCTGCTGGTTATTAAACAGGTTGGTGCTTTCAGCTGCTGCAGGAGGGGGCAGTGACACTGAGGGAAGTGTGGATTGTGAGTTCTGGTGCTTAAATATAGCTTGGACTCGGTGTGTAGGGTTTCATTAGGAAGTTGGCAGCTTGGTTTA
The DNA here is from genome assembly GCF_037157495.1 of Lathamus discolor. Lineage (NCBI taxonomy): Eukaryota > Metazoa > Chordata > Aves > Psittaciformes > Psittacidae > Lathamus > Lathamus discolor. The sequence goes on from NC_088905.1 coordinate 433,337, forward strand.
GTCATGGCCCAATAAAGAGAAACAACCTCTGTGTGTGGCTCGAGCATCGGGTGTAAGAAGTGCTTGGCTAATTTGCAGATCCATGGAGTCCCAGCCTGATTTGGGTTGAAGGGACCTTAAAGCTCACCCAGCTCCAGTCCCTGCCACGGGCAGGGACCCCTTCCACTGGAGCAGCTTGCTCCAAGCCCCTGTGTCCAACCTGGCCTTGAGCACTGCCAGGCATGGGGCAGCCACAGCTTCTCTGGGCACCCTGTGCCAGCGCCTCAGCACCCTTACAGGGAAGAGCTTCTGCCTAAGAGCTCATCCCAGTCTCCCCTCGGGCAGGTTCAAGCCATTCCCCTTGGCCTGGCCCTACAGGCCCTTGTCCCAAGCCCCTCTCCAGGTTTCCTGCAGCCCCTTTAGGCACTGGAGCTGCTCTCAGGTCTCCCCTTCAGGAGCCTTCTCTTAAGGTCCCCTCCATCCTTGTGGCACAATTTCATGTGCAACGCTAACGCTGGCTCGGTTGAGTGGCAGTCGGGTTCCTGGCCTTGCTGGGCTCCCTGTGCAGTGATTTGTAATTAATATGCTGGGAGCCCTGCTTGGGGGGAAGAAACAGCATCTTTATTGCAGGCACTTGGTATGCTGGCTGCATGCAGAGCAGACTGAAGCACCGCCATGGGCACATTAACAGCACAGCTTGGTCCCTCGGAGGGTTTAGAGAGTTCTCCTGCAGCCCCTCAGGGTTTGGTTTTAGTGGCTTGTTATAGGAAACTTTCTGCCTTTAAAGCCTGGGGTGGTTTGTGGGGTGGGCAGGGAATCCTCTGTGCATCCTGCAGTGGAAAAACTCCCTCCAGGAGCAGCATCACCTCCTCAAATGGCCTCAAACCCCTGAAGTTTGGCTGCTGGGTGATGGTTTGAACAGTCACTGCTGGTCCTGAGCACTAAACACCAGCTGAGTCATTTCTTCCAGTGGTTAATGATTGCCTGGGCCTGATGCTGCCAGAAACGATGTCACGTTAATGATTGAAACCCCTAAATAAGGGTTTACTCCTTCCCCATGTGCAAAGTCACCCTCTGACCTTCCCAAGCTCCAGCAGCATTGCCAGAGAGGGGAGCATATTCAGGAATAAACCCATCCTGTTCCCATCACCCTTCCTGCTCCCTCCAAACCCTGACAGCATCGTGCTGCTGCAATAGTAAATCGAGCAAAGCTTCATAGTCCTGTTTAAATGCAGGATTTATTCCACTCTGTGTTAAGCTTTAAGAGCTACTCCTTCCTCTCCCTTGTGTCCATCTGGGTTGTGCATTGCCCAGCCATTATATATTAATACGAGTAAATGGCTGCTTTCGGGTCCTGTCTTTCTAACTGAGTGCATCTCTAGAGAGGGAAGCAGTAAGTGTCCATATGCACTTGTGCTGCAGGAAGAGCACTCGTTCTTCATGATCTCCTTTGCAGAAAGAAATGTACGGTATAAAATGTTGCTCACTTGGAGAAAATCAGTTAATGTAAAGATCTTTGGGTGCCTGGTGTAGGGAAAATGCCGAATTCCTGCCGGTGCATGTGAGGGTGGGAGCTGGAGCAGGACTTTCCAGTGCTTTTGCCCATGTGCTTTTGTTTGAATGAAGGCATTTAAGCTCCCCCAGGGAAGAAGCTCTTCCCTGTGAGGGTGCTGAGGCGCTGGCACAGGGTGCCCAGAGAAGCTGTGGCTGCCCCATCCCTGGCAGTGCTCAAGGCCAGGTTGGACACAGGGGCTTGGAGCAAGCTGCTCTATGGAAGGTGTCCCTGCCCGTTGTCAGGGGTTGGAGCTGGATGAGCTTTAAGGTCGCTTCCAATCCAAACCATTCCAGGATTCCATGAGTTTTTAAGGGGAATAAGGCATCCCTGACTCACCTATGGGACTGCTGCACACCTGCGATGCTCCCAGCCAGAGTTCCAACGGACAGAACTTTGGCAAGGCACCCTTCCTTTAGGAGTGCACTGATGGTGTTGTATAGAGGTACCTGGAGGGTTTTATTCCTGTTCCCATCCCTGCAGGCACAACTATTTATAGGAGTGAGTTGTGTGGCGTAATTAACCGCGTGCGGAATATCGGGTGTTAATTACGAGCTGATGGGGAAATGGTGCTGGGGAAGAGCCTGTGATGCGATGCGCTCGCAGCGTTCTGCCCTGATTTACGCTGCCAGAGGGCTGGGGTTTGCCTGTGACTCACTGGAGAAGGGCAGAGAGCCTGAAATTGCTGTTCAAACTTCCAATGAGCCGAATGGTGAAATACGGCTTCAAATTAACATGGAAATTGTAGGCACCATTTATGGACCTGACGGTTTTAAGTGTGGTTTAAATTTGCTGCTTTGGACGTCTCTTAGCTGTGTCACTGCCTGGTTGCGAGGGGAATAGTCTTTTCCCCTTGCTCTGTCGCACAGTAAGTTGAGCTCTGAATTAGAGTGCGGCAACCATCCTATCGATAGGCGAACGCACAGCAGGTTACTCACCAAGTGCTGTGATTTCTCTGTGCAACGGGTCGAAAACAAGCCCTGAGTCCCCTGTGCCAGGCAGTGTCAAACCTGCCAGAGGTTAAAACCGCAATCACGGGGGCAAGTGGGTATAGCTCTTTGAACTGACTGTTCTCCTGGCTGGGGCTCCCTTCCATAGCACAGGAAGGGTGGAGGAAGGAAATCCCATCTACCCACACGTCTTTTGTTCAACGCTGGCCATTGGGGGTTCTTATTCCAGGCAAAGGTTGGTAAAACCATGGAGCTGTTGGGGTGAGTGCAGAGGAGGCCACGGAGCTGCTGCGAGGGCTGGAGCAGCTCTGCTCTGGAGCCAGGCTGAGAGAGCTGGGCTGGGGCAGCCTGGACAAGAGAAGGCTCCTGAAGGGGAGACCTGGGATGTCTGCTGTTACCTGTGCAGCCTATACACTCGTCTGCCATATCTGCTATAAGCTGGGTTAAACACAGCTCCTGCATCAGCCCTGAGTCACTGTTATTTCTTCAAACCCTGCTTTAAATTCTCCATTTGGCTTCCCCAGAGAGAAGCAGCATCTTCCTCCCAGGAGGGTTTGAACCACTTCCCAGGCCACGAGCTGCATTACAGATGATTACAGATTCTTCCTCCCATCTTTGACCCACAATGAGTCAAGCTGCAGATACAAAGAGTGCTCCTCTGCATCCTCAGAGACCATCTGCAGATGCAGCTTTTCCAGCCTTCTCTTTTTGCTCTTAGTTAAACATCAGTTCTACACTCTCTAGTGCTATGGTTGTAGAGCCATACAGCTGCTTCCAGGAGCCATGCGGTCTCCTGGTGCTTGTTTCTTGCTCCCCACACCTTTTCTTCCAAGCATTAAACCACACTGAGCCTGGGTGTAATCGTTTCTCTTTCCTTCTTCCTACTCATACAGTGGCTGAGCAGCTCAAGGTGGTGTGAAAGGGAGGTGTTGCACGCAGTAGCAAGATACAACAGGTACATACGGACATTGCTGGGCTCTGAGCGACTGCCTGGGGGGCACCTATCCCTGTTCTGGCTGGATTTTGGGCTGCCACTTCCCCCTTTGCTGCTGCAGGATTGCAGCGGGCTCTTTCAGCCCCCATTGCAATACATTTGCTGTTAAAAACTTGCTAGGGAATCAAATCGTACACCAATAGTTGGGGTAATTACTGGAGTAAAGCTACTTCAACCTGCTCCAGTGGAACGCGTCCCTGCCCGTGGCGAGGGACTGGAACGGGATGAGCTTTAAGCTCCCTTCCAGCTGTGATTCGGTGCGGTTCAACAGAGCTCTGCCGTGCAGCAACCTCAGCAAAGGGTTAACGCGGCCGCTCGTGCCGCTGCTGCCTCCCCACTGATTGCTCTCTGCTCCTGCCAAGCGGAAGTTGGAGCAGCAGCCCAAGTTCAAGGCTTGCTGTGTGCATGAGTCCGAGCTGCCTGGAGCAGGCAGGGGCCGGCGGGCAGCGAGCCGAACCCCTCCAGCTGGAGCCGCAGCGATGGCTCCAGCCGCCGAGTGCCGGAATTCCCACCTCTATTACTACAGCATCAAATTTGCTCTGTCCACCTACGCCACCCTCTTCTCGGTAGGTGCTCCGGTTGCTTTTGTGTCCTTCCTGGTGTTTCCCCCCCCACCCCACCCCTCACCGTGTAGCTGGGGTTTTACTTTTCAGCATCCACATTTCCCCTTTCAAGGCATCAAATCCTTGGGGTAAAACCTGGTGCTGTGAAGCCACTTGTGCTTGGCGCTAGCTGGGTCCAGAATGGGAATTTGGGGTGAAACAAAGGGGTTTAGTGGATCTAAGATCGCCTCCTTGGGACTGCCCTTCCCTAGAACCTCTCTTATAAATCCCTTGTGGCAGCGAGTTGCATTTGGAGCAGAAACAAGGAAATTCCATGGTTTTATCACACAAGAACCCATTGGGTGGTGTTGCCAGCTGGATCCCCCCTGCCCCTCTCAGCCTTTGCCTTTGCTTTGTTCAACAGGGACAGGGCATGGATGTAGGCATGGAGCGGCGGTTGTTTCGGCCAGGTTGGTGATATGAAGAGGTCAAACTAAAGCTTGTTTTTAAGCAGTGTTGAACCACTGAGCTCCATTTGGGGTCCAGCTTCTCTGGCAACTGGGAGGTGTGAGCACATGTCAGAAAGGGGAGAGGAGCACAATAAATGCCCCATGTGCATCCTCAGTGAATGCATGAGAGACGGAGGCAGCATCTTCCTGCAGTTCATCTTGCATAACCCAGCCCATGTTTACTGATATTTCGTGCTGAGGTTTAAATAATCCTCTTTGTCCCTGCATGGCTGCCTGCTGGGTGTGTAGGGTGGAACGTGCACCTCATTGTATAGGTGTCACAGCAGAAATACCTACGTGACTTCCCAGGCAGGCTGTGAGCGTTAACCAGGGTCAGAAGCACTTGGAAAAGGCTTTTTATTTCCTTATTAATTAGTTTCTTTTTAATGAATGAGCTCAGTTGGGAGGGCAGCGCTCGCTCTTGTTGGCTGGAGATGGTGAAGCCATTGTGTCCCTGCACCAAATGACGTGTGCCCATCACAGGGCATGAAGGAGAATAAGGCATAAAGAAAGAGAATAAGAATAAGGTGTTCTTTGTAGAATATCCCACTGATTTCTTCATACCTGCTGGGTAGGATGGTTTCCAATGGGAGAGGAGATTCAAGCATCTCCCATTGGGTGGCCAGGACCCTCATGTGCCTCTCGCTGCACCCAGTGACACCAAAACCACCCAGATTCTTTAACCCACTTGTGGCTGTGGTTTGAGTTTTGAGCTAAAGACAGTGCAATATTTGTTCTTATAAGATGAACCCTATGAGTGTGGGTTTGGATTCTCTAAAGAGCTGAGTTTTGCTCAGGTGGAGGTTTCCCCAGATGCTTTTAAGGGATGGGGAGCTGATGCAGGGTCATCTGTTCCCTTTTCATCTGAACCCAGGTCGGGGCTGCACTTTGCAAGCGTAGATGAACGATGGGACAATCTTGATGCCAGATGCTTATTAATTGCTGGGATGTTTTTGGGAGCTCAGTGGGACAAGGCTTAATTCCCCAGTGACTGGGAAATAGCTGCAAAAACCCCATTCTGAATCACTCTGACCCAGCCTGGGATGCTCCTTGCATGGGGACACTCACATTGAATCCATGCCGATACAGGGGAACTTCAGGGTGGAGATAAGGCACCTGTGAGGGTGCTGAGGCGCTGGCACAGGGTGCCCAGAGAAGCTGTGGCTGCCCCATCCCTGGCAGTGCTCAAGGCCAGGTTGGACACAGGGGCTTGGAGCAAGCTGCTCCAGTGGAAGGGGTCCCTGCCCGTGGCAGGGGTTGGAGCTGGATGAGCTTTAAGGTCCCTTCCAACACAAACCAGGCGGGGACTCAATGACTGCTCAGCTCCTGTGAGCTTTTCATCCGCATGACCTACTTCTGGCCTCATTTGCACATGTCGATGTATTAATTTAACCCTTCAGAGCCCTGTAAACCAGATGTGACCAGGGCTGGGCTTCCCTCTGGCTGAATGCATTCAATAGGAAATGATGGTATGGGAGCTTCTCGCTTGTATTGCATGAAGGCTTTTAACCCTCCCCGAGTAAAGATTCAGTGGAACAAGACTTGAGTTGGAACACCACGAAGGACTGAGGAGGTTTGGGGTGAGATGCATCACTGGTTTATAGCTCAGTGTTGTCCCAGCCTGCAGAAAACTGGATCTAGTGCTGCTAGATCTTTTACAGTGCTTTCCTGTAGAGAAAGCATTGATTTATAGGTGGGATAAGCCAGAGAGTGGCTTTAAACCAAACACAGAGCAAACAGCAGAGGTGTTTGAGCATTGCAGGTTGGAGCAGCTGGTTTTATACAGGTAGGTTTAATGCTCATTGTCGAGGATTCAGTGGAGCATAGATTTGAAGAGCTGCTTCTTTCCTTGTTTTACTTCTGCAATAAAATTGAGAACTGCTGGTTTAACTGACCCTTATAAACCCGTATTTTTCACATTCCTACATGCCATCAGCAGTTAAGCATTCTATGATGTACTTAATCACTGCGTTATTAATCCCATGATTCTATCTTTCAATGACTAAAAGCATTCCGCACTTTCCTGTATCGTGCCTTCTCACCTGTACGTTACAACCGAACCTCCTGAGGAGGAGCAGGAGAGCCCTGTCTGCCCATTTGGTCTTCAAAATGTGGGAAGAAGGATTCTCCTATGAGCTAGGATTTGGAAAACAAGAGTTTTCCCCTTGGTTTTGCACCTCTGGTCATCTTGGATGGAGGATAACGCGATGCCCCATTCCCTGTGCTCCTCCCTGGACCGCTGTGCTCTGAGTCATCGTCATCTGGCTGATGGGGTCTGCGTGGGTTTGAAGCCACCGTCATCATGACTCTTTGGTGTTCCCAAGTAAGGAGAAATCTGCCTGGTGTTAGTGTGGCCTTGACTCATCCACTGAACACCATTCAAAGTTGTGTTAACGTCCCCTTGGGTTCATGGTACTTGTTGGCACAGAGTAACTCCTGTTACTTGAGTCTTTCTGGGCCTTGGAGAAGGGGAATGTGGCATCTCTTAGGTGTGCAGTGGGGTTTTAAGTCAGGGTAGGACTGTGCATGTCGTTTGTTAGCACTGGGAGGACTATGCAGGTCTCTTGTGAGTGTGGGGACCTGCCTCTGTGCCAAAGTCAGGTCAATGCAAGGATCAGAAGCAATCGCAAGCACAAGCCCATGGCTTGAAGCTGGGACTTTGCAAAGCTCTTTTAAAGCTCAAGCCACCCATTTGAAACCCCTCAACCTTCTCAGCAACCCTGAGCTGTGTATTCTAGTATTTCCTATTCACTAATTGCCTTTCATCCCCACTTCTTGACCTCCAGATCTCTAAATGACTCTACAATCAGTGGGACAGGGGTTTCCAGCTTTACCTCTTCTCTTTCCCATGTCCCTAACTTGCCACCCCACCTCTTTCCTTGCCATTAGATGAAGAAATACATGGAGAAGAAAAGCAGCATCTCCGTTATCCCACTAAGTTGGAGTTGGAGGTGCACAAAAAGCCTTGCTGTCCTCCATCCCTTGCCCGCTCAGCTCCTACAAGCTCCAAGCAGCAATAACATCAAGCAGGGCTGAAATTAAAACTGAAGGTGATTCCTTCCCAGCTTAGAAGAGGAGAATTGATGCAGGATGCATTTATCATGAGGGCTGGTGGAGCTGCAACCACCCCCTTGGCTTTCCCTGTGGTGATGGTGTGGTTGTTATGAGATAGAAATGGGGTGATCAGCTTCTTGGTGGAGGGTAAGTGTAGGTTTGCTTGTTCCCTGAGCTGCATTGCAGAGCAGTTGTAATTGCTGCTGCCTATCCTGGTGTTTGCACTTTGTTGAGGTGATCACCAGGCAATTAATATGTAACTACAGAGGATTTACCAGCAGACTTCATTATGTGCCTTCCCATGTCATCGAGTGTGGGTGGTAGGAAAGGGTTGTGATGCCAGGAATCAAGAATATCCGTGCTGATTGAATTTGCACAGCAAAACTAACCCCCAGAGAACCCCAGTGATGGAAACCAGGGCAGCCAGGCTACGCAAGGCATGATGCAAACTTCTCCTGCCGCTTCTGATGCTCATCTCCGGCCAATGGGTGATGGCATGAGCAGGTTTTGGTGGAATACATCATTATTCCCCTTGCAGTTTTTTACAGGCTTTGGTGTCACTGCTTTGCTCCAAATCCATCATTTTTTCCACAGCAGTGTTGCTTTTCAGGGAATGCTGCCCTTTCTCCCCAGCTCTTTTCCATCCAAATCCCTCTGCCACTTATCTTGCAACAGCATCGCTCTTTGCTCGCTCTTCCAAACCTTGTTATACTGCAGCGAGCCTTCCTTTGCAATCTGCCTTTGCTGGGAGATGTGCCAGGATATCCATTCCCTTCCTCTTGGTGTGTGTTGCTTTGCAAGATGCTTTCTTGTGCTTTGAGTAGAAGCAACTGTTGGGTTTTATTTTAATTGGAGAGTGCTTTTTAGGCGGCGGGGCTTGGAGATGGGTTGGGGTCCAGCCTGCAGCACTAATCCTTAGCAAAGGGGATGGGTGACCTTTTGAACTAGAAGCTAAGCAAAGAGAGAGCTGAGATACTCATAGAATTATGGAATGGTTTGAGTTGAAGGGACCTTAAAGCTCATCCAGCTCCAATCCCCTGCCATTGGCAGGGACCCCTTCACTGGAGCAGCTTGCTCCAAGCCCCTGTGTCCAACCTGGCCTTGAGCACTGCCAGGGATGGGGCAGCCACAGCTTCTCTGGGCACCCTGTGCCAGCACCTCAGAACCCTCACAGGGTGCATTTCCCCATTGCATTTGCAAGGTAAGTAAGCAGTGCATGCCCTCCTTCAAAAAAGAAGGGTGTTAAGCACAGCACTGGTTAAGCACATCCCTTACCGAAGGGGATGGCCATGGTGATGCTGAGTGGAAGAACCAGCACCACTCTGCAGCAGCTTCATGCGTGCCATGTGCTTTAAGCTTTTTAAAGGTACTTTCCACCCTGGAAAAGCTATTTTTAAGCAACTTCTGTCCATCCTTAAAACCTTCCTCAGTTTCTTTCTCTTGCCAACCAGTGAAGTCCATCCCATGCATTCTGCTTCCTCAGCCCCAGAGCATCCAGCCCTGGTACCCCCTCTGGGTTTGCTCCATGCACTTGCCATGATCTCTTCCCTTACTCTCATCACAAATGGATTAATTAAAACGGGGAAAGTGGTTCTGATTGGCATGTGGGATTAGCAGGGTACCCATGGTGTGCCTTAATGTCTACCCCCTGCCTTCCAAACCAAATATATTTCCTGGGACACCGTATAAGGGATAAACATTAAATCAACCCTAATCCCAACGCACCAACCTGATGCTTAAAATAGAGTCTAAAGATGAAGCTGTGATTAAAAGCCTGTGATCAGAAATAAGCCTTCAAATAACTAAAGTGGCTGTAAAATACCACAAGTCTACATTTCACTTTCTGAGAGATTTCAGTGCCTTTATAGATGAGATGGAGCCTGGAAGCTGACAGTGATTGATAGACACGAACTAGCTACACAAACACACCAGAGCTGGTGTCCAGGTGGATTAGAGAGGAAAAATATCAACCCCTCAATAAAGCAAAGACTGTGCATGAAAATGAAGGATTGGGTTGTTGGCATGGATTAGCAGGAAGAGTGAGTGAGCTCGTTAGGAGCAGAGAAGCCTCTTGGAAAGGTGAAAGGAAAAGGAGTGAAAAGAGGTGTTCTGTTCCCTCTGGAGATGCAGTTTTTGATCTCAGGGGTCTGTGGCTGGGGGCTTTCTTCCGGGACGTGATTTGGGATGGGGATGGTGCAAAAAGCAGCAGGAAAATGGCTCCGGATCCTCCTCCATTTCCTTGCTGACCTTTTCAGGTGTCAGCTCGGTGCTGGCTGAGGAGCAGCTCACCTCGAAGCGCTTCAATGGGAACAGCTCCTGACAGCACGAGGGGCTTGGGGCAACGGCGCTGGCTTTGATGTGGAAGGATCTGAAGGGTTGCAAACAGCCCTTTTTGGAGCCTGCTTTATCCCTGCATCATTAGGCTCGTTTTCAATCAGAGCTGTTTCATCGAAGAGGGAGAGAGGGGAGGAACGGTGCCCTAAATAATCCGTTGTTTTTCTTTATGGCACTTTTCATCCAGGGATCAAAAGCGCTTTGTAACTGTGCCGTGAGCTTCATGTCTGATTGTTGGTGCTGGCGTGTGAAGAGAGGGTGAGCGGGTTTGGGTGCAATTCGGTGCTCAAGCCAGGAGGGAAATGAGTCCTTTAGGGGATGGTTCTGTCTAAGGGTGGAGTTTGGGAGGGCTGTGTGTTGGTGTTAATCAGCGCTGGTCCATCAAAGGGCCAAGTGGAGCACTCAGACAGACCATAACGGTACAAGCAGAGAGGGGAGAGGAAAAACCAAGCAAAACCTGGCTTAAAGCTTAAACCCGTGTTGATCACACTGCAATTACACATCCCCTTCTCAGCCAGAGGAAGAGCAACCCAGCCCTGAGCAAAGGGGATGTTCCGAGTGCTGACAGCACCATTTGGGATTGGATGCTTAATGTCCTGGAGCTAAGTGGGTTTTCCGTGGCTGCCTGGAACAACTTCCACCTCTGTGTCTCCCTTGAAGCCTCCATCTTTCCTCACTGGAATCCGAATTGCATCCTGTGCTTCCCTTGCAGATCCTTGGCCTCACGATCCTGTGCGTTGGGATTTACGCCGAAGTGGAGAGGCAAAAGCACAAGACCTTGGAAGGGATCTTCCTGGCTCCGGCCATCATCCTCCTGCTGCTGGGCTTCACCATGTTTGGGGTCTCCTTCGTTGGCATGGTGGGGAGCCTCAGGGACAACCGGACGCTGCTCAAGACGGTAAGGCCATTGCCACACTCCCAGTGAAGCCTAGTTTTGCTGTTATCCATGGCTGAATGCCTCCCAACATCTGCTGGAAGTGCTGCTGCCTTCCTCCTGGGGTAACAAGGGAGTTGTTTCTGGGGCTGCGATCTCATCTGTGGTGGAGCAAAGTCTCCAGCATCAAGTCTCTTTTAGCTGTGATAATGACAATAGCAAATAGCTCTGTTTCCTTGAGCAAGGGAGGTTGTAGCAGGGGCAAATGTTAGCCGCTGAAGTCCAGACTGGAAGTGATCCAGGAAACCAGGGCAAAGCTGTTCACTCCTAGCCTGCTTTCCAGGGGGTTTGTTGGTGTTTTGAGCATCCAACCACCGGTCCTCATCGCCTGCCTTTGCTCAGGAGCAACATCATCTGCTTCCGCCAAGGAGCAGGAGTGTTTAATCACGGAATCCCAGACTGATTTGTGCTGGAAGGGACTTAAAAGCTCATCCAGTTCCAACCCCTGCCACGGGCAGGGACCCCTTCCACTGGAGCAGCTTGCTCCAAGCCTCTGTGTCCAACCTGGCCTTGAGCACTGCCAGGGATGGGGCAGCCACAGCTTCTCTGGGCACCCTGTGCCAGTGCCTCAGCACCCTCCCAGGGAAGAGCTTCTGCCTAAGAGCTCAGCTCAGTCTCCCCTCGGGCAGGTTCAAGCCATTCCCCTTGGCCTGGCCCTACAGGCCCTTGTCCCAAGCCCCTCTCCAGGTTCCCTGCAGCCCCTTTAGGCACTGGAGCTGCTCTCAGGTCTCCCCTTCAGGAGCCTTCTCTTCTCCAGGCTGCCCCAGCCCAGCTCTCTCAGCCTGGCTCCAGAGCAGAGCTGCTCCAGCCCTCGCAGCAGCTCCGTGGCCTCCTCTGGCCTCGCTCCAGCAGCTCCAGGTCCCTCTTGTGCTGCTGCCCCAGAGCTGGATCAGGGCTGCAGGGGGGGTCTCCCCAGAGCACAGCAGAGGGGCAGGATCCCTCTGAGCTGCTGCTCATGCTCCTTTTATAGCTCAATTCCCTCTATTTAGATGAGGGCAAAGCTCTTCCATTACCCTCACCAGGGCCATCATTTGCTCATCAGCTCCATGACAGCTCTGTGGGCAACTTGGTTGTTTCCAATGCTCCCTTGGTGAAGAAGTTGCTTTTGGATGAGTAATCTGTGCTGGTCCGTGGAGCCTTCCTGCTGGCACGCGTGTGCCTGGCATTGCTAATGGCTTGTGTAGCACCTTCATCTCCCACTGCTTTGGGTCGATTGGTTTATTAAAACCAAACACTCTTATGCTGACTTGCAAGGTTGCTCTTAGAAACTGAGTTTTTTCCCATTGGATCTCTATTGCAGATGCCCTGTGCTCTGTTTGGGAGCTATCCCCCAACCCTGGGTGTTTGGAGGAGTCTCCAAGTGAGTGGCCAAGGACACCATGTCCCAAGTAATACTTGTGGTGTTCAGATAGCCCTGGGAGCTTGCTTGCTTAAGGGTTAATTTGTTATTAATTCCCTATCAACTGACTCTTCTTCCTGTTCGGATGCTCTATGGTAACAGTGGGAATTTGCCAGGACTCAGTTATACCTCTAACATACAGCATTCTCTTTCCTGTGCATCGGAACAGCTGGGAAAGCTCTGTATTTCTTTATGATCTAAGCCTAGAAAACAGCTTTCTGCCAAAGCTGAAGTTATGTTGCTTGTGGAGAGCACTTCATCTTCTTTTCCATTCATCCGCCTTTAAAGCGATGCCCCATTGTGTTCATTCTCCCCAGGCTTATTCCAAAGCAGGATAAGTAATTCAAATTCCCAATAATATTTTTTCTTCCTGTGCTAATACTCATGAATAGTGGTTAATCCTCTATTTCCACAACCCAGACTCAATTTGGAAGTGGAAAACTGACACATCAAAGGATAGGAAATCTCCTTGGAGCGATGCAGGGCGACAGAAACTCAAGCTCCTTCACTGTATTTCACAGGTTGTCGACTGAATCAATGGGCACAGCTGAGAAAAAGAAATAATCCTGCCCATTTGGGTTGCCTTTTTCTCCCTGTGGATATAAGCAGCTTCACGCCTGCCATGTGGAATAAATACAGCAATACCTGGGCAAGTCGTCGCGCACAGTAACACTTGCATCCCTTTTGATGAGGACATGAGAGGTGATGTTTGTCTTGCATCAAAATGTGTTGTATTCCTGGGCTGTGGGGTTTTGGGCTTGCTCAAGGCTCCTCAGCTGCCTTTAGCTGGCTGCAGAGCAGCGCAGTTGGTCCAATACTACATCAATGCCTATTTTCCAGCAGCAACTAAAGAAAGTGATATTTCATAGAATCGTAGAATCGTGTAGGTTGCCTTTAAGATCATTGAGTCCAAGCATTAACACAGAACTGCCAAATCCACCACTAAACCATGGATCCACTGAACTGAGATCCATTTCTGACAATGGGTCCGGTCTAATTCCCAGTCTTGGAGCTGCAGCGCTCTATCCCCCATGGATGTATTCAGCTTGGTGGGCATCAGCATGAGGAGAAGAGCGTGACAGGAGTGAAGCATTTCGGAAATGCTCTTGATGATGAGATAAATAAGGGTGTTCTTTGTGCACATATCTCACAAATAAGGGAGATGTCTGTGGTCTCCATGGAGGCGGAACTTGTGATGTTGCCTCTTCTTGTAGAAAACAGCATTGCAAGCTCATAGCAGACCAAAGAAAGGCACTTAAAGAGCATCGATAAGAGCCCAGCCTTTGCCCACTCAAAGGGATTGCAGATCTTTACAGGAGCAACCTTGGAATAGCGTTTTCCTGGTGGAGATGTAGCTTATCCCAGCAAAAATGCTTTGTCCTTGTACCTTAAAACAGCTCCCTGGTGAGACCGGGGTGTGTTGGAAAGACCATGGCATGGTTTTATGGTTCTGAATTACTCGATTCTTTCTTGTGCTCTTACCTGCTCAGGTCATATTGGCAAGACTATGTGGCTAAGCCTGGGTTTCCCCACTGTGTTTATGTTGGAATTGTCCATGAAATGCATCAGCGTTTCCATCCATCACCCAAAAGTGGGTGCTAGTGCCAGGAATTCATTGGGGGTTTTGCTGTGTGATGACCTCTCTCATGCAGCAGCCTCTTGCGGTGTGGGAGACTGGGGCTTGCTTTCATCTGTGCTTGCTTCACACCAGTTTTCTGCTGGTTTTTACTGGGAGAACTCTTGAAAAGCCATTATTGATTAGTGGGGTTTGTAATCTGTTCACCTTGGGGGGGAATCTGGACCACAGAGGGGGGAGCTCTGCCTCTAGAATCAACCTAGTTGGTTCTATGAGACCCAAAACCAGACCCAGAACAGACCCTGGAGATTGTATCATGAGGCAGCATCGAAACACAGATACTGATGCTGAATCAAGATCAGTGCATGAATCCCTTTGAGCTCTTAGGAGCTGCAGATGAACTGCAGCTGCTGAAATGCTTTTGCAGGGAACCCAAGCTAATGATGAGCACAAAACCACCCCAAACTTCAAATGGCTTTGAAAAATGACAAATCTCTTCATCTAAAAATATGTTCTGTTAATGTGGAGAGCAGACATGAAATTCCTCTCTCCTTAGGAGCAAATACTTCAATGCCCTATGAAAATCCATCAGGTAGCACTTGAGATTAATAACCTACTCCTTTCCCCCCTGAAATGCTGTGGGTGGAGGTGCACACATGCTTGTTAAATCCTCATTCATCTCAGTCTCTTACTGCTGAAAGATGGATTTTTATGTTCCTTAGCCCCCTGGAGACAAATCTGCTGACATTTCTCTTGGACAAGACAGTCAGGAAAGCTCCCAAATTTACTACTTGATGTATTATTCCAATATCCCCTGCAAGGTTTTAATCTTTTCCTTATCAATCTTATTGTCTCCAGTCAACTGTCACTGTCACACATAACCTGACTCCTACCCGGCACAAGCCAGATTATCATGTCTTTAGTGACATCTGTAATAACACAAGCAAAATCAGTTCAATAAAGCCACTGCTTGCTTGCAATTCTCACCTCCAGTTTATTAGAAGCCTGGGGACTTTGGCTGCTGGTGTATGGAATCGATGTTACACACACTTGGATTTAATAGGTGGGTGAAGAGTTGCTCTTTGGAAATCAAGTTTCTTCCATCACCATTAACGTCTGCAAGGCTTGAAGAGCTGCAGGCTGCCTGATGGAGATGGCTTCCCTTTGCTTTCGGGGTAATTTAGCAACTAGACTGCAAAAATCAATGTTTCTATTGCTCAATTAGAGGGCTGGGGAGAGCTGGGATGGGTTGGTCTCAGAACTGGGAATGCAGTGGGAGAGGCTGCTCCAGCAATTGGGTTTTGCAGTTGAATATGCTCGAATTTTCTCCATTTCATGGCTTTTAAAGAACTGGTTGTACTAGAAATGTACCATCTGTCGCTCAGCATTTCCTACCTGGGAGCTCGGAATCCGTGTGTTCATCCCATGGATAGTTTAGCTTCCAAAAAGTCATGGATACCACAGATTTACAGAGGTGGTTTCAATAGAGTTGGTTTTCTTTTATGGCAGAATGGAAGAGAGATGAGGATCCAGGCAGGCCAAAGGTTTTTGGGGTCCTGCCTTGGGTTTGCCAAAATTGGCCATCCCAAGGCAGGATCTGACCTTGGGTTTGTGGCAGTAAGTGATTGGTTGCTACCACAGTGCTTATGGTGTTTTGTATGTATACACGCACACATAAAACCCAACAGAAATCTATATAAATAGATGTAGAAAAAGGTGTATTTCTATTTGTACTGTTATTTCCAATTGCCAACAACAGCAGGACGTGAAAATCAAAGCCCAGCACCTGCCATCAGCTTCACCACTCATTTTCTTTGCAATTGGGGTATTTTTACTCTCAAGGTCGACCCACGATGCGACTTCCTGAGCTGGGCTTGAAATGTGCCTTTCCCCCTCCCTCTCCAGCCCATGATTGCATGTGTAAATAGAGAGACGAAATGCTGCAAGAATGGCAGATATATCAGGTTTGAAGAGGGGAGTGAGAAATGGTTGGCAATCACAGAGCTATTGTGTGGATGGAGAATTGTCCTTCTTCTGGGAAGATAAATTCCCCCCTCGAAGAGAGTCAGCTCCTACAGTGATTTGAAGCTTGGGGGGCCTGAATGAAAGCAATCAGAGCAACACACGTGTGAAGGAGCACTTGGAGGTCTGAGCTGCTCCAAGCAGCTGGGGTTCTTTCCAATCTTGCAGGGAAAGGGGCAAAAAACCCCCTGGAAAACCTCTATTCCAGCAGTGCTGTGCAAAGCATCCCTCTGCCACATCACCAGGGCTAATTCATGACCCTACAGGAGCCACTGAAAGTCAGTTTTAAGTCAGAGGCAGTAAAAATACCACTAAGTAGCCCTTTCCCCTTATTTCTCTCTTGAGTTGGGAAGAATTGGGTAAAATAGGTGTAAAGAGTTAATATTTAGTGGGTGCATCGCTTGCATTTCAACCACTTGGATATTTGATGTGGGTAAATTCTTTGTGGTTTCATGGTGCTGGACTGAGAGCAGAGGATTTGCATGGGGTATCCAGCTCCTTTACGGACCCCAGAGTGTGCTTGTCACCAGGCCAGCAAAAAGAAACCACCCATTTAGGATCTGCAGTAAAGAGTCAGATTTACAAGACCAGAAGGCGGTGTTCAGGGCCAGGCTGGACACAGGGGCTTGCAGCAAGCTGCTCCAGTGGAAGGGGTCCCTGCCCGTGGCAGAGGGCTGGAGCTGCATTACTACATTAGCCAGTCCAATAGTACCGGCAGTGCATTAATGGGGCTTCACAGCATCTGGAAAGCCCAGTAAAGGGCTGGCATCACAAACTCCTTCCCTAAAATTCTCCAAGCAGGGTTATTTATGGATGTCTCTCAAGTTATCTACGTTCTAATACGAGTTTTTAAGAAATAGAAGTTACAGCTCATGCTGCATTGTTATTCCCAAAGGAGAACTGCTGGTGGGTCCGCAGCATCCCTCAAAGTCAATGCTACCCATGGCACGATGAAGGGATGCTGGGGAGCACTGGGATAAGGCGGAGGAGAGGGTTTTGCAGTGTCTGAGATGATATTAATAGCCTCCGAGTGGTTTAATCTGCGTTAGGATTTTCAGCACAGTCGAGGATTGAGCTGATTGTGCTGCTGAAGTATTTCCCCTGTTTGGGAGGAAGCTGCAGGAACAGACATCTTTAGAAAGAGGGAAAATCTGATTGCTTGGTCCTCAAACTGGAATAAATTAGATGTAAAAGGATCCATTGCTCATGGAATGGATGGAGGCGGACGTCTGAGAGGCAACATCCACCCCTGCCTATAAAAACCTGCTTTTCTTTGGGTTTTGGGGAGCAGGAGTACTTTCTAGCTGCAGCATCCATCCTGGTCTTGAGATGGGAGCAGAGGGTAGCAAGGCTGTAGCCAAGGAAGGGTTAACAGCAGCCAAAACCAGACCCAACTGCAGCCTTTAAAAGCCCCAAAGGGGGAAACCCAGCACTTCTGCCAGGTGTAAGGGGCAGATTTGGTCTTCGAAGGGGCAGAGCAGGTATCTGTGGGGCTCAGCTGAGGTAAGGCTGGTACCCGGGCTCTCTCAGGGAGTCCCACTTGATTAGTTGCAAGGCTCCTGACTCTTTTGGGGACTGAAATGGGGCTTCTTGGTTATTTAGCTCCTGAAATGTGTATTCTGACTCCAGACTGGGCAAATGCAGGCATGAAACCCAGAGAGGGGTTATGACTCCCAGCCTGGGTGCATGGGCCGGAGGGGCACGTTGCATGGTTTATATGAGTAAGGGTGTCCTGGGCAGAGAGGGTTATTCCTGTACTGCTAGAACAGAAGATGTTCTGCAAAAGTGGCTTCATCTGGGCTTTGTTGTCCTTGTTTTATCTGTGTAGGAGACGTTGCTGACAGCTTGGGGTGTTTTTCTCTCCTTCCTTCAAAGCAACACTGAAAGCTGTTTCTGTGTGGGAATAAACAGTGATTTGGGCTTTCATGAGGAAGGGCTGCTTGCAACTGGCTGTCAGAAGAGAAGTGAACCCTTAGAAAGGGCCACTCTGTGTGGGAGAAAGCTCTAACGTGTCATTAGGAAGAAACAGCTCTTTCAAAGCAGCGCTTAAAGTCCCAGCCTCAGGAGAAACGCCACCGGATTCGTGTTTCTGGGCTCAATTTAAGCCGTGATCCCAAGGAAAGCAGAGGCGGCGGCAGGAGCTTGGTGAGGGGATGAGTTAGTGGCCTCACAGGTAGAGGGAAGGATTCATCACACGCCTCTGCATCAGCGGAACGTTCGCGCTGTTCCCATTTATCAAGAGGGAACAACCAGTTCCTGCTCTGGATGTCCCAAAATAGGATGCAGCCTCAGAAGCACCATCCTGTAAAGTCCTGTGCATATAAACCAGAGGGATGCAGGCTTTAAAGGAAGAGAAATGAGGTTGCACAAGTTTCTTTTCTTCTTGGGGTGGGAAATCCATTTTTTCTATCCCTTGATGACCACCTCTATATTAATAGGTCCAAAGCCTTTCCTTGTATTGGCTTCAATAGGGCTGACTTAGCTCCTTTGCTGGAGAAGCATCTCTAGGAATGGATCAAAATGAAGTTTTGGGAAGGTTATTTGCATGAATACCCGTTCCCATAGGGGTTTAATGGTGACTATAGGGCCTTGAATGAGGATAAAGTTATATCCACCCTTCACAGAAGGGGTTCAAACCCCTCCATTCCTCCTCCATTTGCTCCCATGGGGTCTCATTATGTGGGGCTTATAGAGTCTACTTTTAAGTACAACCAGTAACTCGTTCTCAGCAAACCCCCCACCTGATTTCTTGAATTAGGCAGCTTTTATGATCTGCCTGTGCTATTTGAATGCAAAGCTCATCAAGAGGGCAGAAGGATAAACAGAGCATCCCTCTTCCATCCAAAATCCCATTGGAGCCACATGTGGGCTGGGCATGCCTGAATCTCCCATGGCCATTGGGTGTCTCGAGTGCATCTGAGCACAGGAGTGATGCTCAAACTCTATCCATGGCTCAAAGCTCCTTCCCTGGGCTGGTGATGAACAACTGTATGTGTGGTTTATTCATCCCTTGGTGCCTGCAACTCATCCCTGACCCACATTCATCCTTTCTGCTTGGTGAGGACATGTTTGAGCTGGGAACTGTGGGCAGATGCACGCTGCCTATGGTCTGGAAATGAAGCAGCAGATGGTTTGCACCCCAGTAACACCCTGGAAGTGTTAACTCTGGACCAACTCTGTATTTCAAGTAGGTTTTAAGCTTCAGGGAGATGAAACTTGACTAACTGGTGTATGGAGGTGGCAGAAAACCAAACACACAGAGAACGTATGGGAAGAGATCACTCCAGGCAAGCTATACATTGCTTGTGTAAAATAACCCTAACCCTATTCTGGGGAATAACTTGCTGGTTATTCCCCAAACTCTAGGAATCCCTCTTAAAACCTGAGCGTGGTCCCTGGGAGCTTTCCTTCTGGGCTCGTTTGGGCTTCAGCAGAGATTGATGATGAACAAAAGAGCTCTGGAGACTTGTTAGAGGAGGGAAGGAGCAGCCTGATCATGGCAATGGGGGTGATTAATCTTTTGTCAAGGTATTTGAGGGAATGAAGCACCATAATTTGTTGTGAGCCTTGGGATTGATGAGCTGCCTGCTGCGGGTCTTAATTTAGTGAGGATTGAGCAACTTTTCCCTCATCCATCTGTCTCGAGCAACATGAAGGTTTTATTGGGGAGTTTCCCTGTTCGAGCTGGGCAGTGTTTTGTGATGGGTCTGATTCTTGGGCACCTTCCTGGTCCCTCCTCTACAGGGATGCATTTGACACTGTCCCACACGACATCCTTGTCTCTAAACTGGAGAGACATCAATTTGATGGATGGACCACTCGGTGGATAAAGAACTGGCTGGACGGCCGCACACAAGGAGTTGTGGTCAATGGCTCCATGTCCGGCTGGAGACCGGTAACGAGTGGTGTCCCTCAGGGATCGGTGTTGGGACCGCTCTTGTTCCACACCTTCATGGCTGACATGGACAGTGGGATTGATGCGCCCTCAGCAAGTTTGCCGATGACACCAAGCTGTGTGGCCCGGCTGATCCGCTGGAGGGAAGGGATGGGATCCAGAGGGACCTCGACACGCTTGTGAGGTGGCTGATGCCAACCTTATGGAGTTCAACCACGCCAAGTGCAAGGTCCTGCACCTGGGTTGGAGCAATCCCAGCACAGCTGCAGGTTGGGCAGAGAAGAGATTCAGAGCGGCCCAAGGAGAAGGACCGGGGGTGCTGGTCGATGGAAAATGAACATGAGCCGGCTGCAGTGTGTGCTCGCAGCCCAGAAACCAACCGCATCCTGGGCTGCATCCAAAGGAGCGTGACCAGCAGGGCGAAGGAGGTGATCCTGCCCCTCTGCTCTGCTCTTGTGAGACCTCACCTGGGGCATTGTGTGCAGTTCTGGTGTCCTCAGCATAAAAAGGGCATGGAACTGCTGGAACAAGTCCAGAGGAGGCCACGAGGATGCTCAGGGGCTGGAGCATCTCCCGTATGGAGCCAGGCTGAGAACATTGGGGCTGCTCAGCCTGGAGAAGAGAAGCTGCGTGGAGACCTCAGAGCAGCTTCCAGGGTCTGAAGGGGGCTACAGGGATGCTGGAGAGGGGCTCTGCATCAGGGACTGCAGTGAGAGGACAAGGGGTAACGGGTTAAACCTGAAACAGGGGAAGTTTAGATTGGATATGAGGAGGAAATTCTTTCCTGTGAGGGTGGTGAGGCACTGGAATGGATTGCCCAGGGAGGTTGTGAATGCTCCATCCCTGGCAGTGTTCAAGGCCAGGTTGGACAGAGCCTTGGGTGCCCTGGTTTAGTGTGAGGTGTCCCTGCCCATGGCAGGGGGTTGGAACTGGACGATCTTAAGGTCATTTCCAGCCCTGAGTATTCCATGATTCTATGTGAGCAAAGAAGCCTGGCCAAAAAGTCACCACTTCCATGTAAAGGCTGAATTTTGGCAGAAAGTGGGGGAAAAACCAGCTCCTCAGTGTACTGCTTCGTGGTTTTGAACCTTACAGCAGCTAAAGCTGGGGTTAAATGCTCCCTAATGTGGAGTTTTGCTCTTGATTTTGCTGCTGAAGTCTTTTTAAGGAACAAAATGCTGATATATTTAGTCTGGCAGACAGCGAGGGCTGCAATGCACTAGGTAAAAGAGACTACCGTGGATCTTGCCAGCTCCTAAATGTGCATTACAGTTGCTGGTGGTTGATGCAATCCTTATGGATGCACAATCAGTGCCACTTCCTGCTATGTCCATGTAGCAGTGAGGATTTTCATGCTCTTTTCAGCCCTTTTTTGAGGGGAGAAGAACTGGTTTTTGCTCAGACTGCTCCGTTTTCAAGGATTATGCTGGAGAGCCAAGGTGGTGATGGCTTTTCTTGCAAATCCTCTGTAAATTATAAGGGAAATCATGGGCTTTCTGAAGGCATGAGGGTTATGGATTGTCGGGTGGCCAGGGGGAGCTGGGCATCAGCTGTGTGACTTCCCAGTTTCCCTCTTGCAATAGACTGCAGTCAGCATCTGCTGTGTCTTTGTTCCCAAATAATGCTCCATTTTCCCCCTGTTCATAAAGAGTGTGAGCTCAGCTCTTTTCTGGGCTTGCTTTCTTGGAAAACAGTGGGGTTTGCTACCTGTGACCCTCATCTGATGGAGCATCTGAAAGCTACATTGAGGCATCAGTTTTCAGGCATCATTCAGGCATCAGGTGGTTACAGACAGCACCCTGTGGACTTGTGCCCAACATACCCACGTTTGTTTGTAACTCAGATACCAAACCTGGATATTAGAGATTAGCCTTGATTTCAATAGGCACAAAGCAGGCTGAGTTGTATTGCATAAACCTTGCCTTTTATGTCTTGGCTTGTATGGCTGTAGGGCAGAAATGGAGACCAAAAGGAGGAAATAGTCAGGGACAAAATCAGTGCACAGTGAGCAACGGCCGAAGCACTGGAAAAAGCAGGAAAACCATCCTGCACCAAGGGTTAAACCCCTGATTTCGGGGAAGAGTTGGTGCTTTCAGAGGGGTTTGGCAACAGAGCTGGGCTGGCTCAGCCTGGAGAAGGCTCCTGAAGGGGAGACCTGAGAGCAGCTCCAGTGCCTAAAGGGGCTGCAGGAAACCTGGAGAGGGGCTTGGGACAAGGGCCTGTAGGGACAGGACAAAAGGGAATGGCTTTAACCTGCCAGAGGGGAGACTGAGATGAGCTCTTAGGCAGAAGCTCTTCCCTGTGAGGGTGCTGAGGCGCTGGCACAGGGTGCCCAGAGAAGCTGTGGCTGCCCCATCCCTGGCAGTGCTCAAGGCCAGGTTGGACACAGGGGCTTGGAGCAAGCTGCTCCAGTGGAAGGGGTCCCTGCCCGTGGCAGGGGATGGAACTGGATGAGCTTTAATGTCCCTTCCAACCCAACCCATCCCATGATTCTATGATTCACTCTTATTTATTTTTTTGGGTTT
This sequence comes from Lathamus discolor, assembly GCF_037157495.1. NCBI lineage: Eukaryota > Metazoa > Chordata > Aves > Psittaciformes > Psittacidae > Lathamus > Lathamus discolor. The sequence goes on from NC_088905.1 coordinate 455,602, forward strand.
TAACTAAAGCCGAGGAACAAATACATTTTCAAACCTGAATTTCTCTGTTTTGCTGCCATGTTGCAAGATGCAGCCATGTCCTGCTTGGTAAAGCCGTGAGCCGTGTCACTTCGGGCTTCCTCCTGAAGCAACCCCTGTTTCTAGTGCTTTAGCTCCGTGCAGAGCTTTGTGTATCATCTCTTCCTATGAGATACCAGGTGCTTGGTTAATTATAGTCCTTAATTATGGGATTCCTGAATGATACCTGGCCTGTTAGGAGCTGATTTAGCTGCTTTAGGAGCTGATTTAGCTGGTGGTGAAGTGGTGCTCCTCCAGTGGGACCACACGAGCTGACTCTTACCAAAAACACATCACGAGGCTCCTTGATGGGTGGTTAATTAAAAACCCAGCTGGTTTGGTGAACGAAGTGGTGTTTTCCTGCAACAGTGCTTTGGTTTTGCCAAGCTTGGGGAATAATTGAGGGGCATGCAGGTACCTGTGCGGCCTTTGGAAATGGGGTGTTTGAATAAACCAATGGCCAAACGGAATATCCCAGCAATAAATTACCTTTCCCTCCCCCTTTTATTATTTCTTTTAACTTGCTTTAGGATTTTTCCTAAGGTTTCCATGGTAACTTTCCACCTTCTTTTTTTCTGGCGAGTCTCAAAAGTTGCTGATGGACTTGGGGAGACCAGTGTGGGCTGAGCAGTGCCTTGCTCTCCATCCTCGGCAAAGCTGGATGTGAGACCTATCACGTTAGGATCCTGGTGGGTTTGGTCTGCAAGAACCTTCCTGTTCAAGTCATTTGCACCATCAGGGCATTGATTTCCAGCCTGAATGTTGCCACAATCAACCCTCAGAGGCATGAAATACTGCCTGTACTCTGAAGGCACCTTAAGGGGAGCCTTAGAGCAGCTCCAGTGCCTAAAGGGGCTGCAGGAAACCTGGAGAAGGGCTTTGGACAAGGGCCTGTAGGAACAGGCCAAGGGGAATGGCTTTAAACTGGCAGAAAATAGAATTAGGTTAAATACCCAAACTATTCCATGTTTCTATAATATTTTCTTCTGTTGCATCCATTTTACCCGTTTCCCTGTGCAGATCTTGGCCATTCGAATTGCATCTGATTTCTTTTTTCAGTCTTCCCTTCCCTGATTAGGACTGAGATCCTTAGAAGAGATCTACAGGTCCCTGGGGAGCTTATAATGAAATTTATCTGATTTTTAAGTGTTTTGAAGCAGCTTTTGGTTTCCAGGTCTCCCTCGTTGTGGTTAACCACTGACAGGCAGCCCAGCCTGACTTGGAGCAGGGCTAATCCTTCCCTTTCTCTTTTCAGTTCTTCTGGGTTCTTCTGGCGATCTTTCTCACGGAGCTGCTGCTGCTGTTCATTGAAATCATCTTTGAAAACAAGGTGGGTGCAGTCAGCAGGCCTCAGGGTGCTGAGCGGTGACAAACTGCAACCGCATGTGCCATCAGCGGGGAGAGCCATAGAATCCCCACCTGGTTTGGGTTGGAAGGGGGCTTAAAGCTCCTCCAGCTCCAACCCCTGCCACGGGCAGGGACCCCTTCCACTGGAGCAGCTTGCTCCAAGCCCCTGTGTCCAACCTGGCCTTGAGCACTGCCAGGGATGGGGCAGCCACAGCTTCTCTGGGCACTCTTTGAGCTCCTCACCTCAAGCATGGTAACTGCCGGCTTGCGTTTGCAAGGTCAAGTTTGAGTTAGAGCTGATGGCGAATGCTTTCAGCGTGTGTCCTTCCTGGCTGCCCGCCTTCTGCTGAAGGAACCCTGCCATGTTCAATTTAATCACACCCCTGCAATCGATCAAGCTGTTAAATTGCTAATCTCAATCTCTGCTGGCTCACTGGATGTACGAGGTGGGAGAACAGCGCCTGAAACACCTCCTTTAGGGCTCTAAAAATTGATTCCCCTGTGCACAAAGATGCTTTCAAACCCATCAAGATTGGGCCTTATGCGCTTGGTCAGCCCCAAAGACAGGTTGGGGTTGCGAATTATGTGCTTAGGGAACGCCAAAGGCAATTTGGGATTTGGGTGATGTGCTTGGTGAGCGCCAATGCCAGGCTGGGGTTGGAAGGGATGTGCTTGGAGAGCCTCAAAGTTGAAAGGAGGCAATAGGGAAGGACACTGCCTTTTGGATGCTGCAGTCAACTCCATCCAGCAGCTTCCCAGAGCTCTCCAAAACCTTCTTATCCCTGAAAACCACAGTGTACTGATGGAGAGATGTTCTTTGAGGAAAATCAGATTGCGTGGGTCCTCACATATAGAAAATCAATGTGTGCTGCCACACAGAGGCTGTATTTTGTGGAGTTAATCTTTAAGTCCTCTGCTTTGTTCCACCTTTGAACCTCATGATGATGCTCAGCACCATCCTGCACTGCAGGAATGCAATTGGAAAACACTGGTACCATTAGGAGAGGGGATTGCAGCTTTGTAACTAAACTCCTGGATTGAGTAGAAACCATTAAAGTCTGAATTGTCCCTTAATTTAAATGTATTGGGCAATATCAAAACCTAATTAAAAATCAAACAATGAGGGAGAGAGAAAAGAGATCCGACAAGTGATGAATCCACTTGCCCTGAAATCGTTTCAGAGGCACAAATCTGCATTTGGAACAATGGTTGTTTATTAAACTTGTTGAAAACACATTTAATTGGATTTTTATATTAAATAAGCAGGGACGAGGAATTAATTTAGTAGCCTTGGAGCTACTGAGCATTGAAATGGGCTCCATTCATATGCAAATGGCTTTGGGGAGATTACTGGAGATAATGGGTTTGGTGTCCTGGAAGGGAAGAGGATGGAGAGGTCTCATAGACAAGAACTGAATGATTTAACCCTGTGACATCTACCTCCCACCTTAAAACCAAGGTTTAATTCCAGAGGCTGCCTCCAGGCTGGCATCTTGGAGGGCAATGGGATTGCGGGATGAGATGAGCCTATCTGGGCTAAACCAAGCAGAGAACGGCAAAACCCGGGTGTTGCCCATTGTGTTGGGCTTAGAGGTGGGCAACCCAGGGATGAGCATTTGAACAAACTCAGATGGGAGCAATTCCTTCCAGGTTTTTCACATCCCTTCGGCTGCTCCCTCGCTTTGTCTGCCGCTCTGACGTGCCTTCATTTCTCTTTCTTTCTCCCCGTTCCCGGTTTGCCCAACCTCTAATTTTCATGTCAGAGTGAATTATGAAAAACAACGTTTTCTTCCCCCCCCTCCTTTCCCCTGCTTCCAGCTCAGATAAAACAAGCTCCTTTTCCCTTCATTAATAGTTCTGCTTGGCGCTTTGTCAGGAGTCAACGGCAAACCTGTGCCGGGCTCTGCGCAGGCCATTCCGAGCCTTCATTCCCAGCTCACTAATAAGCCTCCCAGGCATCTGTAAAAGACATTTTCGATTCAATTAGCGTTTAATGTGAAGTGCCTGAATGTGTCAAAGTGTCCTTAGAGATAGGGCTGAAGGAGCAGCAGGGACAGCCCCAGTCTTGGCTGCACCGGTCCCTTTCAGGGTGTGATTGAATTGCAGAATGAGTTGTTGGGGTCAGGAGTGATTGAGGGCTCTGATGAGGTCTCTGCCCCTGCCTGTAGCTCATCCCATGGATAAATCACCCTGCAGCCAGCCGTGTTGTTTGTCACAGTCCCTTCCACCTCCTCCAGTCCTACTGCAGTAGAACACCCTCCCTGCCAGTGATTAAAATCCAATGGGATTGGAGAGTGAGGGAGTCACCTTAATAATGAAATGCAATAGGAATAATCAGGTGGGTCTGCTTGCATGTGCAGGAAACCTGGAGGTGCGATGGGTGCTGCTCACCTTGAGAGCTCAGAAATGATGCTGCTAACTCTAAATGATGAATTTTGCCCCAAGATGCTTGTCCCAGCATGTGGGTTCAGTTCTTACTGCAGTAACAGCAAGGCAATACTTGCTGTGGAAAATCCTTCATGTTTTGCATGCTTTTCCTTGTGACTTTTGATGTGCAAGCCATGTTTTGGGTTTTGCTCTGTCTCCAGATGAATGCAGTTTTCCACTCCAACATCCAAGAGGGCATCAGGCACTACTACGATGACCTTGACTTCAAGAACATCTTGGATTTTGTACAAGAAAAGGTTTGGCTGTGGATGAGGCATTAAGGGGGCCTGGGGGTGAGGGAATGGTCAATCTGTGTCTCACTGAAGCATAAGTGATAGTTTCTGTTGTGTTTTTAGAGTTTATTCCCATCCCTGGGCTACTTTGCTTGATCCGTCTCAAATATCTTGATCTTTTGAGGTTGACATTGCTCTGTTTGCACAGTTTTGCCTTGTGCTGCTCTCCAAGCTCATCCTACAGGGATCTGGTGAGTTACTCTGCTGCAAAGAGCATCTTCTTCTCCACACCATGGTATGGACCATACCGGGGTATTTCTATTTCCCGATCTCAATGAGAAACTGGTGTCCAACACCTGAAAGCTTTTGGTCACTACCCCAACATGCATAGAGAAAGATTCAGGAGTAAACCAACATGTGCTAGAGCTGCTTCAGGGCTACAATGAGCTTAGACAGGCACCTTAGGAAAGTCTCTTTACTTGCGATGTCCTCAGTAGCTGCCCAAGCCCTTGTCTCAATGGGAAAATTAGAGATAAGGTGTTTTCATGCAGTAGCTGGAAGGAGAGGAGACCCCTTCGTGAGCAGCACCAGGAGCAAGAGCTATGTCGAGGCTAATTTTGGGGCTTGGCACAGTCTGCTTCAACTTCTTTAGGTGTGTAGCTGCATATCCTGTCTCATATCGACAGCTTGCAGCCTGCCAGGAGTTGGCAGGATCAATGTCCCATCCTCAAGCCAACCTGCAGGTCGATGAAATAGTCCTCATGCTATTTTAAGCTGACTTTTGCTATGCTACAGCTGCATTTCATACACCGTGTAGTTTGTTTGAGGTCCTAAATATTAAATGAAGTGTTGAATTAGCTGTTAAATTAAGTGTTAAATACGTGTTCCTAGTTGGCCACCATTGAGCCCTGGTTAGATGTGTTTCTCTTGAAAGCCAAGGTTTAGCTTCAGCAAAGTAGTGATGCATCACCTTGAGCATTAAACAGCCAAGGAAAGTCAGGATTTGAAGGTATCCTCCACACCATTAAGTGTGTGTTGGTTGGCTCTGATCTATCATTTGGTTTTCCCAATTTCCTGGGCATTTGGTGTATTTTGGTTTGCTCACGTTTTGCTGAGGATATTTGGTTCACCCGTTCTTTGTGTAATTGTGGGAGTGAAGCACTTGGCTCAAAGCATTTGGTGAATGAAAATAGAAGGGGAAAAAAACCCCAAACTTGAGATCTGGAGGAAAATGGCAGTGATGTTCTATTTGCTGAACTGGTTTGGGAGAGCAGAACCAGGCTTTGTCAGCAAAGCTGCTTTCAGATGAACTTTGAATGTTCTCACCTTGGCCAGATTTCTCTCCTTTCATTATTGCTTGAAGCATCATAAATCTGTGAATCTTATCTCTCACTTTGAAGAAAAGGAGATTGTGAAGCTCCTTTGATGTAGCTGGAACTTAAGGCCAGTGGTACCCTCCCCTCTCTTGGCTTCAAAACCTTCTTTTGACTCTTGGAGTCATCGCTACCGAATGGAGCGCATTAAGAAGCCTGGGAGTGCTCTGAAGGTCTCAAGAAATGACTGATTCTGAGGAAGATTTGCATCTTTCCAAGCTTTACTCCATCCTTTCGAAGAGGATGCTATAATTCGGACCTCTCTGAATGATAAATGAGCAGTAGAAAGTCCATGCTGGAGCCATCCTCAATGAACCTTGCCAAGGAGGTTAGACCACAAATCTCCAGGTAAAGCAGATAGAACTGCAGGAAGGTTTCTGTGTCTCCAAGCAAGTGAGGATCAGGCACTTATCTTTTAATCTCACCCTATTTTTACATTTTTTCCCTATCTACTTCTTCACTTGGACGTTATTAAAAGTTTTCAGGGAAAGATCTTCATCTCAAAGTCTCTGTTCTCAAAGAACTTCTGGCCACTTAGAGTGTTGATAAGTCTTCAACAGCAGCATCTTTTATCTTGTGAGAAGGAGCTTTACAAGAACATGCAGCTCTGTGCTATGAGCTTTTCTGTTTATTATTCAGGAGCACCAACAATGTCAGTGATTGAAATGCAGAGTTGTTTCATCCTGAGGGACTGGGGAGAAGCAACGCAGAGGAATAATGGCTTTGAAGAAAAGGGGGATTGGGTTTATGGGACCTGAGCAGCCCATTTCCCTTTGAGATGCTGAAAACTTGCAGCCGGTCTAGATGGACTGTACCCAGACCTGCTCTTTTGCTAAAACACAAACTCAGAGCAGCCTGTTATCATTTTGGGGTAATTTTTGCCTTTTTCCTTATTAAAATCCTTGCCTATGCATCAGTTAGCTGGTACACAGGCAAAACCACACTATGCTCTTTAGGATTTGAATTTTGCTTCAACTGCCTCTCAAATGATGCTGTAAGCTGGAGCCAGAGGTCTTCGCACACTGACCCCAGTATTGTACAGTAAAAAGAACCAGTAATTAGCCATACATTCGTATTTTACATGCCAGGATGCAAATAGTGTGGTTTTACCTGTTGACACCTCCTCAGTCTGACTGCCTGTGAGCAAATAGATATGGAAATGCATTGCCCTCAAGGAAATGATAGTTAGGTTTTTATCCCTCTTTTTTTGCTGCATCGCTGCCTTTGCAGCCCTTGGATGTGAGGCTGGAGACCACGATGACTCAAAAGCCCGGGTTTGCCTCAAGTCAGTAACTGGAGCTCTCCAGTTCTCCTCTCTATCCTTCTTTAATGGGTTGCTAAGAACAGGTAGAAGAGGAGAGTTCATGTTGCTTCTCTGCGCATAGGATTTGAATTTCAAAGCGCTGCTGTAGCTGCTGTTCTTGTTCGAACCCGAGTGGCTCCAAACTCAAAGTAAGGCTCGAAGCGATGGATGAGGGTGTTGGGCTTGCAAAGCTCTTCCTGGGGAAGATTAAAGGCAGCTTTCACCAGCATGGCTCGATCGAGGATGATGGTTTTAGCTGTTGCAAGTCTGCATCTCACTGGTGCTGACAGTGGTCCATAACACTGAGAGCTCCTCAGATGCAACCTGCAAGGCTCCTTCCATGGGCTATCTTTAATTTTTCCTCTTGTTATGCTCCTTTGAGCTCCAGGAGCCTGCATGAAAGTAAAACCCACACTGAAGTCTGCCCCAGCTTATATATACAACAGTAGTTGTGGCTAAACCTGTCTTTGCAGAGAAGAAACCACCCGTATGAGGCTTCCTGGCAGCTAGAAAGCCTCACTGTAAGGATTTTGGACCCATTTTTGTGCAGTTATAAAAGCATGCTTCACAGCATGGGGATATCAAATGGGTAGCACTAACATATAGCCCTTGAGGTGTTTTTCTCCCCTTCTTTCTAGCTCACTCCTCAAGCTGACCTCCCTCACTGATCCAAGTAAGATTAAAAGCAATAGAGGAATTAAAGGGAGGAAGTTAGAAACCAGTTGTAAATGTGTGGGTTGGCTGCTGCTGGCTGTATCTGCCCGTTTGGGCATGGGAGGAGGCCAGGAGAGCCCCAAAAGCTGGTAGCTTGTCTCCTGTTGGCCAAGTATTGCCACCAGCCCATCAGCAGCAAGGGGAGCAGATGCTCCCAGGGTAAAACCTCTCTCCAGACCTACTCCTTGTTAGTGTGCTGCTTAAAGGAATGGGGAGAACGTGTTTTTTCTCTGTTTTACCCAGCATACTCACCTCTCCTGCTCACTTCAGGCTTTTCTTTAAGGGAAGCATGTAAAGATTCAAGCTTGTTTATCAAGAGGAGAGATGACTCTGTGTTATAATAAGCCCATTTTTATTCTGTGGAGAACAGAAAATGACTTTCATTAAACTTCTTTTTTTTTTCTTCGTTGTGTGAGCAGAAGAAAAAAGCATCTTTTTTCCTTTGTAGCTGTAGCATTTGATCTCTAATTTAACTTGACGGGAAGAGAAATCCCTGTTAGACTGTGAAGCTTTATTAGCATTTTGTCAACTGGCACCAACCAGCTGAGCTGCCTTCAAGGGCTAAGAAATACATCCATTCAAGGTGCTGAAAGAGCCAGATCTCCTGCACATCCCAGGAATAGGGTAGATTAGTCACCTGTAATTAAATCAGTGAAGCATGAATGAGCCTGATCTTTCCTAGGTGAAAGCAGGGGCGTCGCCAATACATGCGTGGAGGCATCTCTAACTGCTGCACACCTCTAAAACAGGGCTAAACACCCACTTTTCTGCATTTATACAGTGCCTTCAACTTCCCATTCAGGGTCTTGGAAAGCAGGAGACAACTGGAGTTGTCAATGGTGTTGCAAAGGGGTGTGGGGAGATGTGTCGATGGGCTGGAGGGATTGGGGTTGGTTCAGCTGCACATCTCATGCTCTCCTTTTCTTCTCTTGGCAGTTTTCTTGCTGTGGTGGGGACGAGTACCGGGACTGGGAGGTTAACCAGTATCACTCCTGCAATGGCAGCGGGCCGCTGGCGTGCGGAGTGCCCTACACGTGCTGTATCAGGAAGGTAAGGCAGCCAAGGCATGAAAGTGGGTCTATTTCAATCAGTATTTCAGCAAAACACCTTCTTCCAATGTGTTGTTCCTGCAGATTTCTGTGCTGCAGCATCTTGCAGAGTGGTTTGAGAGCACATCAGTGCGAGACACTAAAGAAGCTACGAAATGTAGCCTAGAGTCTTGCAATGGTTTGGGTTGGAAGGGACCTTGAAGTTCACCCAGTTCCAACCCCCTGCCACAGGCGGGGACACCTTCTACTAGACCAGGTTGCTCCAAACTGCGTCCAACCTGGCCTTGAATATACATGTACATATGGGCTACACGATTTTAATAGGCTCTGCTGTTTTAATGCAGAATAAATACCAAAGCACTGGGCGATTAGTTGCATTCATATCATGCTGAGGAGTTGTTAGAAATGTTGAGTTCCTGGTTTTCATCCTAATGTGTGACACAAAACGGTTTGGAGGATCCTTTTGCAAAGAAATAACAGCATCTTTAAATGACTTGGCTGCCTCCCAGCATTGATCTGAATGAGCTGATGCCCTTTCCTCTTCTGTCCAAGAGGACATATTTCTCCAAGAGGACCTGAAAGGAGGCTGTAATGAGGTGAGGTTGCCCTCTTCTCCCAAGTAAAAATGATGGGACAAGTTGGGTTGGATGGAGATGGAGAGAGCAGGGAGTGGATTTTCAGAGCCATTAGGGTCTCCTGTGCTGATTTTCAGAGCTGAACATCAAGACACCCCCCACCAAGCAGTGCTTTTCTGCCGACATTAAGCTAAGTGCTCTGACACCCTCTTGTTGAGTACAACCGTCCACCTCATTGCAATCAATCTAACACATGCTGTGGATAAAATGCCAGGAGCTTGGCCAAGGCAGGGGGGGGAAAGTGCAAATATCCCTGGTTGCTGCGACCAGAAATGCCATAAATGGTGCTAAAATAGTATTTGCTGAACCTAATCCTGGTTACAAAACCTCCTCAAGGTTCAGGGCATCAGGAGCATCAACGTTGCCTCTGGCTTTATTAATAATAACAATGCCCTGGGTTTTAATAACTGCACAAGGAAAACAGATCATCAATCTTCCATTTTTGTTGGGTTTTTAATGGAAAAAGAGGGAAATCTGAGGTGTTTTAATTATCAGTTGAAGCCTGACATGCAAATCAGCTGCAAATATAATCGTCATCCCTAATCAGGGTCTTGATTAAGAACCCTAAAGCTCCTGAAAATGGAATTAGAAATTCATGTGTTTGCCCTTTTTGCACCATGAGTGAGGATGTGTTGGAGAGAGTCAAGAGCATTTTTCAGTATTTTTAGGCTCCTCGTGGTTTTGGGTGACAATTTGGTAAACAAAAGACCTCAGTGCAGAAGGAAATACTGGAGAGAGAGGCAATCACAGATGATTCCTAGAGTAGGGTAAGAAATAAGGCCAGTTTTCGGCTTCCCGTTGCAATGAGCTGGGTGTGGAGGATGCTCGAGTGAAGCCCTGGAGCAGCCAGCTCCTGGGAGGGAAAGTCCACAGTAAATCCTCTCCATTAGTCTCAAGAATTAAAGCACATGAATGTGGCTCTGGCAACCAGAGAGGTTTTATGGGAAGCGAGACCTCACCCAATGCATCTAAATCTCCATAAGAAATAAACCCTGTTCTTGGGTTCTTGCACCACAGTAAGCAGGTAGATAGATGTGGCCTCGTTCTTCAGAGATCTGATTTTGGCACTGCAGGGAGTGCTAGTGAAGAAATCAGCCTGACACAGTAGCAATAGTACATGAAATAGATTAAAGGAGCCAGCTCCCTTGGGAGATTTGTGCTGTCTGCAACACAAAACAAGCTAATAGCAGTGTAGTTTAACCAGCAGAGTGAACATCCCATAATTGCATTTACCATAAGCTCCTACATGTCTATTTGGAGCTATTTGCTGATATTACGAAGGTGTCCTGGGGGTTTTCCTTGCTGGCTGAGAAGGTGGGAGAAGCACCTCCCTTCCAGTATCTGAAGGGGGCCTACAGGGATGCTGGAGAGGGACTCTTCTCTAGGGACTGTAGTGATAGGACAAGGGGTAGCGGGTTAAAACTTAAAGAGGGGAAGATTAGATTGGATATAAGGAAGGAGCTCTTTACTGTAAGGGTGGTGAGGCACTGGAATGGGTTGCCCAGGGAAGCTGTGAATGCTCCATCCCTGGCGGTGTTCAAGGCCAGGTTGGACAGAGTCCCTGCCCATGGCAGGGGGTTGGAACTAGATGATCTTGAGGTCCTTTCCAACCCTAACTATTCTATGATTCTATGATTCTATGACATGGTTTAGTGTGAGGTGTCCCTGCCCATGACAAGGGGGTTGGAACTGGATGATCTTAAGGTCCTTTCCAACCCTAACTATTCTGTGATTCTATGAGAAGGTACCCATGTGTGATACTCTGGCCATACCTGGCTGGGTCTCAGCGACACACAAGCCCCACTGAAAACCCTTTCCACCAAAGTCTGTTACTTGAGGACTGAAGAGAAGATCTTGCATTGGTCATGCAGGTGGAAGGATAACCAGGGACCACCTGGGAACATGTAGGAATTCTTTTGCATGAGGCAAAGATGAACATGATGGTCTCCCTACTGTGAATAAGCTTTTTATCAACCAGTTATAAATTCACTGGGTTTTAGGGAGAGAAACCCTTCTTTTGTGTCCTTCTTCTCTATTTGTGCCTTCATGAATGAAAGAGGGTGAAGCATCTAAGCAAATGTCTTGGAAGACCTTTGAGATTGATGTAGAAGTGCCAGAAGGGATCATTTAGAAGCTGAATATTGTGGAAGTGACAAAAGATGCTGAGAGGAGCAAGCCATGAGATACAGCCCCATCCATGCGGGATGCAGGTGGATACTGTCTCCATCTGGAGCTATGGAGCCATGCTGAGAGAGCTGGGCTGGTTCAGCCTGGAGAAGGCTTCTTAAGGGGAGACCTTAGAGCAGCTCCCAGTGCCTAAGGCACCTGCACCTGCTTGAGGATGTGAAACTGGATCCTTATCTCTAACAGCTTTTTCTGCCTGGTTTTCCAATGTATTTGTGCCTTCCCAGGGAAGGAGCAGCAGAGCTGTGCCTCTGCCAAGTGCAGTGTCTCCAAATGCTTTGTCAAGTGTCACCGCTGACACTTGGCACTGCTTTTGAGCAGAAAAGCAGTTGGTTAAATAGAAAGTGCAAAGCTTGCACTCCTCTGCCCTCCGTGGCTTTTAAATGTCTGCGTGTTGCTCTTTTGTGATCTCTGAAGTCATCAAAATGCATTCTGGAAGAATAAAGGCTTTTGACTTGGTTTGTGTTAGAAATCCAATTCAGCTCTGGCTTTCTCTTCTATGCAAGCCCTTGACAAAAGTCAAGCAAGACTGAACCCTCGCTTTCCCATCTTCCAACACTTCTCCCAAATAAAAGGAGCTGAGGGAATTACTTGAACAAATTGGCAGGACTGGAGGTGACTGAGAAACCCTTCATTATTTAACAGAAGGAAGAAAAGGGATGAATTTGTGCCGTAACCAGATGTGCTCAGACAACCGAAAGCAATAGTGTTTCACCAGCAGGAGTCCATGGAAGGGAGTCTGAAAAGCAAGGACAACTGAAAGCTGTCAAGACAAATGGTTCCTGTTTTTAATGTAAAGCACATGGACATGTACACATTCTTTATACCACTCCAGGTGACAGCATTTACGTTGCAACTCCCCCTTATGCTGAAGGCTTCCCATTTCATGATCCCAACCCTGGAAGAGACGTCTCCCAGCGATGCTAATGGGCGCTTTGCTGCTGATCTCCAGATTTCCCTGCAAGTCTTTCATATGCCCAGGGACTAATAAGTCCCCTTAACGATGCCCAATGTGTAAATAGTGCCTTGAAGTACTGAGAGATGGGATTTTTGTTAGCACTGTCAGTAATGTGGTACGTACGGAAGCTCTTGGTAGGGTGGCACTGCAGTAATTTCCCTGCCAATTCTAAGAGGAACACGTTGCAGCTTTAGGGCTGGAGTCTGCCTGGAGGTGCACGTTTCTTTATGTTGTGTCTTGCAGGAGAGCATAATCCACATCTAAATGAATGTGCACATTTCTCTCTTTCATCTCTGTGCCTCCAGTGTGTGGGATGTTTTTGGTTTGTTGTTCAGGAGCTTTTACTGGTTGTCAAAACCACCTCTCTGAAAGCATCATAATTTCAGCGCACGATTATTTGATGGGCACAGAGTAGAAATAATGTAGTGTCACGGAAGCTGCTGTTTGAGCCATGGAACAAGCCAAAAACCAAACCCATCATGGATCAATTCCAAGTGTCCAACTAGCTCAGGATGTACTGGGGCTACTCTGGCTTTGCTTTCTTTTAGGATGAGCAAGAATCAGTTTTGTAACCCAAAAGGTATTGTTTTCCATCTGGGAGAAGCAGAGGAAATACTTTTGAGGTACTGAGCAGCAGCTGGGGTTTCTCTCATAGCTGTAACTCTTGAAACATTCTTGTTGGGCAAAAGATCTAAGCCTTCAGGATGTCTAAAACCTCCACAAAAAGGTGGCAGACTTTGGGTAATCCCCTCTTGATTTCTGGAGAGCCCAATATACTTAATCCCTGTGCAATTCCCTTTATTATGAAGGAGAGACGTGACTGAAGCTGTTAGAAAAGGTGACTGGAATTAAACAAGAAGGAAATGAGGGCAATGTTTTGCAAGAGCTGCTTTGCTAAATGCTCGTGTGATGTGGAGGTGGTCCTGGCTCGAATCACTGGAAAAGTGTTAGAGAGACCTGGACATCCCCCGGAGCATCAGAACCTGGAGAGAAAAGTGATTAAAAAATAAGATCAAACGAAAACCCCAACAACTTACTGCCGACGTGCGTGGTTTCAGCATTGCATTTGGGCAGCAAAGTGAGGTTTGGGAGTAACTGCTTGGTCAAGGCAACTGGGTGAGATCTTCTGTCTCTTGTTATCCTTATTTCTTCTGTTTCCCCTTTGGCTTCCCCCAGGCTAAGTCTGTTCATCAATTCTCTGTTCACCAATTCTCTGTTCACAGGTCCCTGGAGAAGTCATTAACACCCTGTGTGGATACAGGACGCTTGATAAAGAGGTAAGATTGGCTTTTTCCTTCATATATATGAGACTTGCTTCTCCTTCCCCCAACCCAAACAGTTACCTGAAGGTGAGCTCTTCCACACCAAGGATGGCTGCTGCTGCAACTGCATGTAAATTCATTTCTATTGCTTTTCTCTGGCATCTCAGGGGGTTGCTCAGGCTTGCAGAGCACAGGCAAGCTCAAGCCATGTTTGGATGGTGGCCTTCTGGATCAGCTCCAAGAAATGCTGGTCGTCAGTTGGGTATTGAGGCTTGGTGGTAGGAGAGAAGCTGATTTTGAGGCCTTCAGAGATAACCACAGGACTCTGCTGTAGCAGAGAGCTGCAGTGTCTCCTGTGTAGCTCCCAGGGACAGCTTTTTGTCAAGAAAACCTAGGGAAAGGTCCAGTCCAAGAATTCAATTCCCAAACACTTCCCATGCCACTCCTCTGGCTTGCAAGAAGGAGCAAACACATGAAATTGCATCTCCCCCCCAACCCAACATCTCAATGATGCTTTTCTCTGCTCTTCCAGCGCCTGGAGCTGCTCAACATCATCCATGTACGAGGCTGCATCCATGCTGTTGGGCTCTGGCTCAAAGACAACTTTGAGGCCACTTTGGGCATCGTTTGCTCCCTGCTGCTTCCTCAGGTACGTGGTGGATCCTGTTGGAGTCCTCTCGGCTTCTTTCCCTGTGCTGGAAGAAAAGAATTCATTTCTAGTTAATTCCCCTCCATTTACGTCTGAGATTTGTGTCTTGGGTGGCATATGTGCCAGCACTTTCTAGAGCATCCTTAGCAAAATTCATAGCTTATGAATTCTGGCTGCCTCATAACACACTCCTGAAATCTAATTATTGACCAAGTAATAGCATCTAAGAGCAAGGCATGCGTAGGTTAGCAAACCCTTTTATGTTTGCTTTTACAGCTCTCTTCCAATGGAGCATAAATATTAACCAAAATAAACCATAGTCATAAATCTAGCAGAATTTGTAATGCCTCATAAACCCCCCTTGCCATTAATGATGCCTGAAAATCCACACAATTTTCCAGCATAGGTAATTAAGCTCTTCATCATAGAATCATAGAACGGTTTACGTTGGAAAGGACCTTAAAGCTCATCCAGTTCCAACCCCCTGCCACAGGCAGGGACACCTTTCATTAGATGAGGTTGCCCCAAGCCCTGTCCAACCTGGCCTTGAGCACTGACCAGGGATGGGGCATTCACAGTCACAGAGTTACAGATGCTCAATGTGGAGAGGAGTTTTGCGGCTGTCCCTTTGCAACACTGTAAGGGAAGAGGTGAATATCTCGGATCTATCCAGAATTATCCCTGTCAAAACTGCGATGATTTAGTGTTGAATTTGATCCTTTTTCTGATTCCTTTTGGGGCTCCCAAGCAAAACCTTTCTTTTTATCACATTGGATGTAATATTGGGTTTGCCCTGTAGGTGTATAGTTATGCTTTCCAAATTTATTTAAATGGGAATGAAATGATTTTATCTTTTTATGTGTTTCTGCTTGCAGTGAAAAGCAGAATAGTGGTGGAATAAAGCAGAATCTCTTGGAGAAATACGTGGCACTTTGAGCTCATATTTCAAAGGATGAGCTTCCCTTTTCAAGTCTCACGTGGTCCAAATGGAAAACCGAGGTGGGGGGACAATTTTGTACCCAATCCTAACGGTGATGATCCACATTTCTAAAGTGCTTTCTCCAAAGCATGTGAATGAGCAATGGACTTCTGCTGTGCTACCACTAGGAAATGCAGCGGGCACAGAAAAGAGGCGAGGAAGTGCCGGGATAGAGGCAACCACTTCCATCTGCCTCACAGGATGTCAAGAGCCCATTACAGGAGCTGCCTGTTGTGTTACCCATTAACCTGCCAACATGATGCTTTTAATTGGGAAGGATGGGGAGAAGAACCAGAGAGGGCAATGAGCCTTGATGAATATCAAGTGCTTTTGAGCAAGTGTTGTGATTTTTCTGTCATGCCGTTAAATGCTCTTCAGATGAAGAACCTTGTTCTTCCCATCTGCTCACCATTTCTGGGCTTTAAATATAAATCAGATTCGATTCTGTCAAGTTTTGGAGGGAATGAAGTTATAAATGGCCATCTGTGTTGCCAGGAGCTGTCAGCCCAGACGCAGCTTCATCCCCAGCAGCTGCCAGCAGAAAGCTGGGGGGAGAATATTGCCCTTGAATTGCTGATCCAAGGGGAAAGGGGTTGGCACTGGTGGTGTGGAGAGGCGACAGTGCCTTGAGCTTTGGGAAGAATAAGTGTATTGAGCTGTCCCACCTTTGTCCTTTGGGTCTTTGTCACATCCCGCGCATGAGGCATGAGGCATGGCCTCTCTGTGTTGCAGCAAACCACTTTGGTGGAAAACTCGCAGGATGCCAGGGAGAAGGTTGGGATCGTGATCCGCATCCTGAGCCCAGCTTTGGGTTTTGCCCAGTTTTCCTCAGTGTCGCAATTCCTTAGGATCAAACTTCAACCTCCATGATGGCGAGCAACTCGAGGGCTCAAACGCTGGGGCTTTGAGCTTTGCTGATGTTCATCATCCCAACACCTGAGCTTTGTGCTTGGATTTGGGATAAGCAACCTGTTCTTGTGCAGAAAGAAGGACCCAAGGCGTGTGGGCATCTAACTGGGCTTTGGGAAAGCTGTAAAGCTGCTGGGTCCTGTTGGGTGCTGAACTGATTGAAAGGGTTAAGAGGCAGGTACATCATGAAGCAGCTCGGCTCTATCCCAGCTGGTGCAAGGCACGGGGAATGTGTAATTTTATGATTGCTCCTAAATCATTCATGCCTCTGCCTTTTTTAAGCAAGCCATCAAGCAATGGATGAAGCATTTGAGGAGCGGGGAGTGTTCATTTGTCTTACTTCACTCAGAGCAAAGCATGAATACACCAACTTGATTACTCTTCTGCCTCTGCAGAGTACCTTTAATTCTCTATATCCTTCTTCCTATGTTTCATTCTCCAGTACCAATCCCATCTCCTCACTGCTCTTCTCAGCCAAACTGTGATGCATTTCATATCACTCTCAACAAGACATTTCAATTTAGTTGCTGGCACTCAGTGGCAAATCCTTGCTATGGCCTCGTACTCCTTGTGTTTAATTATGAAGGAAGCCCAAATCCTGCAGCCAAGCAGAGAAATCTCTTTCCTACCGGCTGCATCCATACGTTACATCTATCTGGAGTATCCAAGGAGTTTCCAGTGTGTATAAAACCCATTTGTTGTTAAATTGCCAAAGAACCTCATGCTTTGCTCTTTCCCCTTTGCCATGCCCAGGTGTTCCTTCAGCAGCTTTTATATTGACCTCAGGGAAAAGCATCTCTGACTTTTCCACTCCTGTGTCTTTGCAGGGCATGTTTTCTGATGGTATTTCATCTTCCTTAGCAAGGAGAAGGTGCTGCCACTGTAATAAGCTAGAAACAATTGCACAAAAAGCTCTTCAACCCCTTTTTCTCCCTTCTAAAGAAGCAGAAAGTGGCACAAGGGTGATTAGAAAGAAAAAATCTCTGAAAGGTCACTGCTGAGGGTTAATATCTATGGACTCTGCAGTGCAACCACCAAGCTCTGGAGGGAATTAAGTTATAAATGGCCAGGAGCTGTCAGCCCAGTGCAGTAAATTGTTGCTGCCTCTGTTTCACTTCGGTTTTTCATCAGTCTCCAAAGCTCTACGTTGAGAGCAGTTGCAGAGTAACAAGGCATCAGTGCAGAGGTAGATGTTCCCTCCTCAGAGTATAAATCCAGAAGATCAACTCTTTCACTCCTCATAAATGCAGCATCAGACTTGCAACGTGCATTTTGCAGGTTGGGTTCTTCATCTCTTGGGGACAGTGATGTTAAACATTTCCTTGTGCAGAGGGCTTTGTATTGCCAAAGTTCCCTTTGTCTTTACAAGATTCATTTGTGTTTTGTTTGCTTTTTAATCTCTTAGCTGCGCAAGTGGCTGGAAGGCGATATATTCTCTAGTGGCTGATGTGTGCTTAATGTAGTAGAAAAGAGGAATAAAAGGGATTTTTCCCTCTGCAGTCCATGACCTCTGTGCACGCCTGGTCTATAAATATCAATTTATGGAAGGAAAAATCAATAATCAAAGAAATGCTTGCTTTTTACTTGATTAGCTCCGGGGAAGCTTGACGTGCTTTGACTTTTCTGTTTAGCAGGATCCAGTTTTACAGCCACTCACACAGGCAAGGAGCTCTGGAGCCAGGAAGGTATGTTTGGATGGGAAGCAAGGCAGGAATTCTCAAATAGCATCATCTACAGGGTGGTTTCCTTCATAGACGTCACTGCAGGGAATCCCTGATTTTGGGTGTCACCAAAATACAAATAGCATTACCTGTGCAAATTGCAATATATAGATATAGTGCAATTGCTATTGCAATAAATATATGTATAGACATGGAGATGCTGGGAGGGCTGGAGCAGCTCTGCTCTGGAGCCGGGCTGAGAGAGTTGCGCTGGGGCAGCCTGGAGAAGAGAAGGCTCCTGAAGGGGAGACCTGAGAGCAGCTCCAGTGCCTAAAGGGGCTGCAGGAAACCTGGAGAGGGGCTTGGGACAAGGGCCTGTAGGGACAGGCCAAGGGGAACGGCTTGAACCTGCCCAAGGGGAGACTGAGATGAGCTCTTAGGCAGAAGCTCTTCCCTGTGAGGGTGCTGAGGCGCTGGCCCAGGGTGCCCAGAGAAGCTGTGGCTGCCCCATCCCTGGCAGTGCTCAAGGCCAGGTTGGACACAGGGGCTTGGAGCAAGCTGCTCCAGTGGAAGGGGTCCCTGCCCGTGGCAGGGGTTGGAGCTGGATGAACTTTAAGGTCCCTTCCAACCCAACCCAGTCTGATTGTATGAGTCTGTTGTCACTTCCCTGCATGAATTGTTGATTTCCTTGATGTGCAAAGGTCTTTGGATTTATTTCACATGCACAACTGTTCTTGCATGCGCAAAGAGCAGCTTCTCAGTGCTCTGGTACCCCCTTGAGCAAACCCTCTGCATTGAAATGCCTCAGAAAGCAGCAGATTAGGGCCGTTCCGAGGCAGGGCTGGCTTCTCCTCTGAATGCCAGCCAAGGAGAACAGGCGATAATCTAACTTTAAATGAGCTACAAGCAGCAAAGTCCCAAGCAGCTGCTCTCCCCTTGCTTGGTGTTGATTACCATCACAAGGAGGAGGGGGAAATTGGGGACAAAAGCAGCTTTTTCATTTTTTAGCCTCATATTTCATTCATTATCTTAACATTCTCCTCCACAATAATAGCTCCCTTCATATTGCAGTGCAATAAAATCAGCACTCACGTTAGAAATCTCTTTACTTCTGGAAAACACGGTGCCCTTGGTGCCAGAGATATTGAATGCATCTATATTCCTGACAGCTTTTTCCGTTTTCATTAAGTGAAAGAGGGTATTTAGAGGCAAGCTGGGATGGATGCTGGTTCATAACTCAGAGGAGAGTGAAAGCTGTGGGATGCAGGATGCTGATTGAGGACTCGGGCTAATTTTATTCCATTCAAGAAATCCCCAGTACCTCGGACGTGGCATCGCCATTGGGAGGAGCAGGAGGGATGATGTCTCCAAAGCTGCTTTTGAAGAATTGGATTCATTTGCATTCAATTTATTGTCAACACAAACCTTTTCTGAATTACTGTTTTGTTTAGAAGGGAAAGAAATGACGTCTTGCCTTTGAACTTGGCGTTGCAAAAGGGTTTACTTGCTTGGTCTTGGATCAGCAGTGGGGTTTTAATCTGCCAAGTGATGACATGTTAATAGCAGTAAATAATGCTAAAGCTTGACATACATTTAAATAGCATTTAAAAACTTCATAAATCCTTAAAGGCTCTGCTGTTGCATATGGATTAGCACAATCTGATTACCCAGATCCATGTGGGAGCTGTTGCTCTGGGCAATTCCTGCTGTTCATGGAGAGATGGAGCCATCTCCAAGCCTTGGCCTCCTCCATCCCTAATTTGAGCTTTCTGCACCTTCTGGGGACCAAAGAGGCAATGGATATGGGATAGGAGAGCAGGATCCTGGCTGGAATTTCCATGGCAGAGTCTCTGGGTTTGTTGTTTTTGGTTCTCCACCAAAAGCAAGCTCCATCCCAGGTGAGCGTGAGGTTGCACAGCCCAGTTTTGGTCCCTTCCCTGCTCACAGGGAGTGAATGCATCCCGAGCAGTTTGAGACGGGATGAATGCTGTCTCCATACACAGGCTGAAATGATTCACAGCCTATTCAGGAAGGAGTTGCCTGCTGAGATGGGTATATAATATTCCAGGCAGCAGCGAATATTCTGAGGGCAGCAGGGAGCTAAACAGATACAGACACCAAAGTTACCGGTGCTGTAAGATAACTTGATTTCAGGCCATTTGGATAACAAAAGGTGATGCTAAGATCATTCCAGGCTTCAGTTTTTCATTCAGCATTTGCAGTTGCCTTTCCCAGCACCCTAATGGCAGGAATCCAGCGTTTCTGTAATTCCCGCTGTCGGGGAAGCCCTGTGAGCAGTGACCACACAGCAGCCTCCAGCACCTTCTGTGTTCTTTTGGTGATGAAATCCTGTTATCAGTAATTAGGTGGGATGTCAAATAAGCAGGATTCTCTTTGAGGACACCTAACTGCAATTAGGAAAGTGGGAATGGGGCAAGCTCCAACTGAGGACTTAAAGGAAGGACTCTCCATGTTGGGAGGGCATCTTAAAGGAGGTCATATTCTGCTTCTTCTGAATTGTTGATCCTGGGATTCACCTCCAGGAGAACTTGGGAAGGAAAAATAAATACTGAGCTGCTTTAGCGTGGTTTCTGTGCATTGTGCTCATGTGGATGGCAGGATGTTGGAGCACTGTCTCCAGCTCTGGTGTCCCCAGCATAAGGACATGGAGCCATGAGGCCATGAGGATGCTCAGGGACTGGAGCAGCTTCCAGGGTCTGAAGGGGGCTACAAGGATGCTGGAGAGGGGCTCTGCATCAGGGACTGTAGGGATGGGACAAGGGGTGATGGCTTCAGACTGAAACAGGGGGAGTTCAGGTTGGAGATAAGGCAGAAGCTGTTCCCTGTGAGGGTGCTGAGGCACTGGCACAGGGTGCCCAGAGAAGCTGTGGCTGCCCCATCCCTGGCAGTGCTCAAGGCCAGGTTGGACACAGGGGCTTGGAGCAAGCTGCTCCAGTGGAAGGGGTCCCTGCCCATGGCAGGGGTTGGAACTGGATGAGCTTTAAGCTCCCTTCCAACCCAAACCAGGCTGGGATTCTGTGATTGCTCTCAGCTGGGAGACCCTTGGGTGATTTGCTTTTTCCCTGTGGAGTTTTTGCCTCTATTTTCTGCAGCCTCCTCTGGGCAAAAACTTTTCTCTTTCCACTATGGGAACAAAACAGTCTCTAATTTCAGATGTGTTCTAACCCTTTGCTCTTATCCCCATTTATCTTTCTCTTAATGTTCCCACTTTCCAAACTATTTAATGGATTGATTAGGACCCAGAGAAATGACTAATAATATTTTTTCAGCTCCAAAACCAATGTGCTACAAGAGTTACAGGAGACCCCAGGTGATGGATGGTACAGATGTGACTGGATTATTTACTGGCTCTTTGCTTCAACGGATGGTTATGAGGACAAACAGGGGAAGTTTCGATTGGATCTAAGGAGGAAGTTCTTTCCTGTCAGGGTGCTGAGGCACTGGAATGGGTTGCCCAGGGAGGTTGTGAGTGCTCCATCCCTGGCAGTGTTCAAGGCCAGGTTGGATGAAGCCTTGGGTGCCCTGGTTTAGTGTGAGGTGTCCCTGCCTATGGCAGGGGGGTTGGAATTAGATGATCTTGAGGTCCTTTCCAACCCTAACTATTCTATGATTCAATGACTGCTGCTGAAGAAAAGCCTGGAGGCTGAAGATGGTTTTGTCCTTCTCCATCCCATCTCGTGCATTGAAAAGAGCCTATAAACCTGCCCTGTTTAACTGGGTTTATAGGGGAGTAAACCTTATTTGTATGGCTCAGTAGTCAAGGAGTGTGAAGGGTTAGTAGAAAGATACAGTTGGCACTGGAAGTGCTCTGATTGCCCCCGTGCCCCCCATCAGTACCTGGTCTGCAAATAGCTCTTCACCATGCCTTATCCTCTAACTGCAGCCACCGCAGTGTAGCACCGTGGGGGGAACGCCAGTTGAAATCAGAGCAATGTGCTTGCCGTCTGGTGCTGGTGAAAGTGCTTTTTCCTTCCCTTCTCCTAAAGTTTTAAAGTGTATTTTTTACTTCCCTTCCAGCCTGCAGGGAAATGGGAAATAAACTGCAGCAATATCTCAAGTTTAGCAAGCGCCTGGACCTCTGCCTCTCTCTTCACAATGCTCATGGTGACGTCCAACTAATCCACATCCCTCTGTCGGGGCTGATGTGGGAAGCTGTGAGATGGATGTGACCAATAACAAGTTTAACAATGAGCCTGTTACTTTGGCAGGAGATTTAACTGGGTATTGTCCTCTCCTGCCTGGTGGCCAGGTTTGGAAGTTCGGATGACAGCATCCCTTAGGAGAAAGACCTTCAGAAAGGGTTTGCTGGACCATAGTGCTTTTAACACTCATCTTTTGCAGGTGATTGGCCTCGTGATGGCTTGGCTGTATTGGCAAAAGCTCAATGAGATCTACTCCAAGCTGGACACCGTTGACTTCAAGATCCTGGAGATGCGGGATTTCAGCTTTGGGGCTGTGGATCTGAGCGGTGCGGGCTGGTGCTGGTGCTTGCCCAAGGAAGGGGGCTACATTCCCATCAATGCTGAGGAAGACGAGGAGGAGGAGGAAGGCACCATCTGCCAAAGCAAAGTGTGAGAAGGTGGAGGACTTGGAGCACAGCTCTTAGGAAGGTGGTGGATGTTGAACATGGACATCATGTAGTTTGTCTTCTCAGGTCCAGGAGACAGTAACACTGGGATGTTATCAAAACTGCAATGCACTGTGCGGGCACATGGGCTCCCCAGGGTCACTTTACTTCCTTCCCCTTTTGAAGCATTTCTCTATCTCCTTATTGGGTTTTTAGGGTTTTTTTTTTACACAATAAATGTAACTTGTGTTGTGTTTTGCAAAGTCACTTCCACTCAATGCACGCTGGCAATGATGGCTGGCACCATCATCATTGCACTTTGGGCTGTCTTTGTAGGTATATTTAACCTGATCACCTGAGAAATAGGAATCATATCCTTAGAGAGGCACAGCTTGCACCTCCTGGAGCAAGACGGATATTTGGGCAAGGCTGCACCAAGGGAAAACACCCGTTTCTGAAGGTTTCCAGTTCTTCCTTTTGAGACCTGGCTTAAGGTTTTATCCCCAGGCAAGGAAAAGGAGAGCTCAGCGACTTCCAGAGGGAAGATGGATTTACTGTGGGAATGTGCTGTGACTCCCCTCTGCTGGCGACCAGCATCTATTGACCAGGTAAGGAATTGCCTTTTGCAGAATTTTTAGCACAACTTGGTGATCAAGGTGGCAATTCCCTCCCCCGTCACTAAGGATGCAGGAATTAAATAGGGATTGGGTCCTCTCGCTGAGTATCAGAGAGGGGCTCTTCATCAGGGACTGGAGCAATAGGACAAGGGGTGATGGGTTCAGAGTGAAACAGGGGGAGCTCAGGGTGGACATAAGGAAGAAGTTCTTTACTGTGAGGGTGCTGAGGCGCTGGCACAGGGTGCCCAGAGAAGCTGTGGCTGCCCCATCCCTGGCAGTGCTCCAGGCCAGGTTGGACACAGGGGCTTGGAGCACCCTGCTCTATGGAAGGGGTCCGTGCCCGTGGCAGGGGTTGGAGCTGGATGAGCTTTAAGCTCCCTTCCAACCCAAACCAGGCTGGATTCTATAACCAGCTGGAGCACGTTGCATCCAAGCCTGGATGGATGGGTTGAGCCGCAACGGGACACAGGCTCGCAGAGGGAGACCTTAAACAGATGAACTGAGAAATGATGAGTGTGGTTTTATTAAGAAGAAGAACCAAATCTGTTTCCCAAGAGCTGAGTGTCTGCAGCGCCGCTGGCAAAGGAAAAGCTGCATTTATTAGTGGAGCTTTTGTTAAGGCTATTTTGGAAGCTGGAGGCTGGCTTTGGTTGGATGCCCTGAGTCTGCCGGGCTCTGTCTCCCTCTTCTGACTGGTTCCAGGCTTTACCCTTTAACTTAACGTGAAGTAATCAGGAGCACAAGCCTGGAAAGAACACTTTCTGAACCCTTTTTTCCCCCAGATCCCATTGGAAACGGAGCTGGGAACCCCAGAAGCTGAGCAGGGGGGTCAGTGGGGTTCAGCTCCTGGGATTCTGCTTTTCTTCCTTTCCCCTCCTCTCTCCAGGATGTGTTTAGCAAAACCTTCTTCCTACAAGCTGATAAACCCAACCTGCTCTTTGCATTTCTGTCTATTTGGAGGAAGGAAGTTAACTTCTATATTTGCTCTTTATTTACAGGACAAACAAGCACCAACATCTTTGAACCCTTTTCCTGGCTGATGCTGGACCCCAGCACTGGCAGCATTGCACAGGTTGGATGCAAGCAGGTTTTCGTGTCTGGATTAATGCTGTTTTTTAGCAGGCAGTAAGCAATGGGAGATGGAGAGAAGTCAGGGATTGGAACGGGCTGCCTGGAGCAGTGCTGGAGTCACCATCCTTGCAAGCATTCACACACCGTGTAGACAAGGCCCTCGGTGCCATGGGTT
Source organism: Lathamus discolor (assembly GCF_037157495.1). Classification (NCBI taxonomy): domain Eukaryota; kingdom Metazoa; phylum Chordata; class Aves; order Psittaciformes; family Psittacidae; genus Lathamus; species Lathamus discolor. The sequence continues at coordinate 479,793 of NC_088905.1, forward strand.
AGTGGTGGCCTTGGCAGTGCTGGGGAATGGTTGGACTTGATGGGCTTAAAGGTCTTTTCCAACCTAAATGTCTTTTCTATGATTTAGGCACCTGGCTCCCCTATTCCCACAAACAGTTGGTCTGCTAATGCCTGGAAAATGGGAAAGATTGAGCAAGAGCATGAAATCATAAGCATACTTTGGAAAAGCTTTTCTCCTACTTACAAACATGCCTTGATACTCTAAATAAAGGGATGCCATTAGCATTCCTTACTTCATCCTAAATCCTGCGTCTTGAAATCACTTCTCCCTTGTTCCAGACGTGCTACATGTGGAAGAGCAGATCTAATAAAACAGGAGCTGGGAAGCAAATGAGAGCAGGGATAAAGCATCAAACAGGTTTTGCTTTTCTTCTACTGAGACAGGATTGTGCCATCGAATAATCCCCTGGAGGTGAGAGAAAAGCCCTGATATGGAATGACCTCAAAGCACAAAGTCTGATTTCCAAGTTCTCCTTCCATTAACAACGAGGCCAACCCTGATAAAGGGCTGGATGCTGCTTTGATGCAGATTTATTGATACCCCCATTAAAAGGCTAAGCAGGGGCGAACAAGTCGGGCGTTAAATAGAAGCAGACAGCTTGGGAAGCACAGTGGACATGCTCATGGGACCAGGAGGTGGATTTCCATGAGATCCAATTTTAGGATATTTAACACGGTAAAAGCAAACTGTGGAAATGGCATAATTCAGTGTGCAATCCTCATCAAAAAAAGAACCCAAACTGTATTTGATGGGCTGGTTCAGCCTGGAGAAGAGAAGGCTTCGGGGAGGCCTTTGAGCAGCTCCCAGTGTCTAAAGGGACTACAGGAAACCTGGAGAGGGTCTTTGGACAAGGGCCTGTAGGGACAGGACAAGAGCAAGCTGCTCTAGTGGAAGGTGTCTCTGTCCATGGCATGGGGTTGGAACTGGATGAGCTTTAAGGTCCTTTCCAACCTAAACCATTCTTTGGTTCTATGGCCATAGGGCTGGTCCTATCATCCCCAGGGGCTTTAGGAGCTTTCTCACTGGTGGTGACAGCTCTCTGTAACTCCCTGACGAATTTTCTTCTGTTTAAGATCAGATGTTGATGATAGTGCACAAAGAAAACAAAGAAAAACAGTTTCCCTCCCAAATCCCAGCAATCAGGGCAAAAGTGATAGAAAAACCCTCAAAAGACACAGGCCCTGCAAGCTGCGGATGGACACCTTGAATTTCCTACATCTCTATCTAGAGACCATCACTGCACAAGACAGGTCTCCCTGGCTTGGATGTTCCACCCTCTCCAGAAGTTTATCTGCATCCCATGATGCCTTTCCGCTCCCAAAGTCAATTGGTGCCGCCCCAAATCCATTTTAACCTGGGAGCTACAGAGGGTTTGGCAGTGGGTGTCGATACGATGGTGGCGAGAGCAGCTTTATCTCGAGGCAATCTGGGCTCCCGCAAGCACGAGTGCCTGTGACTCCACTGCACGGCTCCATCCGCTGATTTCTGAGCCTGTTTGGAGAGCTCAAGGTGAGTTTATTCATGGTAAAGCTTGTTTATTGATGCTAAAGATTGGTTTTGTGGAACTGAGAGCTGGTGGGAGTAGCAGGACTTTGTTGGCAAAGGCAACCGTGCTCTTCTTTTCCTCCCCTTAATTCTACTGTGCTTAGAGTTGCTTTTTCCACCACTTCTTGTCTGCATCGTACTTGTGTTTGTATGCAATATTTGGGGGGGACAAAAAAGCTTTATATGTAAGAGATTAGAAGGAACAGCTCACAGGCTACATGACCCTCATCAATCAGCCATAATCATTCAGGACCTTGTATTTATCAGTGGCTCTGACAAAGCCTGGGTTTAGCAGATGGGCTGGTTTCACTGCCCAGTGGAGCTCTGGTAGAGCTCTTGCTTGCCAAGCTGCATTGAAAAAGGAGTCCTATTTCTTCCCAATATATCAACATCCATCTGGGAATCCCAACCTAGCGCTGAAGCTGGTGGGGAAACCTCATAGGGAGGCTCCTAATACTCCATCTGTTAGAAGAAGAACTACTTCTGCCTGCGGCTGGGTGGGTATTGTGCCATTCCTCCTGCCAGCACCAGCTTCCTAAAACCCTCAGAATTAGCCTGATAATGTTATTCCCAGGAAGCCAGGGCTTGTGGTTGATATTATCCCACATGGTTGGGGCAGGATTTGTCCATCTGGAAGTGTTTGCCCCTAAAACAAATTAGTCCCTGCACCTGTGCAAAAAGCATTGGGTTTATGTGGTCAAACAAAGTAAAACCCCAAGTCTGTTAAATCAGCCTTCAAACAGCAACTGGGATAAGGCTGGAGCCTGTACCAGGCTAAAGATGTTCTTTGCCTTCTGGGGAATGGGTCAGTAATTCAGCAGCTCCAGCAAAGCCAACCTGGCCAGTCCTGGATGCTTCCAGCTTTTCCGTTCACTTTATATTTTTAACCTATTTGGCTTCAGTTGGGATTTCTCTTCCCTCAAATAGATGGATAATGATATGATATTGCCATGGATGCAAGCAGCTGGACCAGGGGACACGGAGAGGCTGGCTCTCCGACCGCTCTCAAAGTGACTTTGGGAGGCATTGATTGGGCTGCCATGAACAGTAACCGTTCTCCTATCCAAGTCATGTGTGAAAGGCAATCACTGGAGGTCAGATAATTAGGAGATTAATGAGCGAATTCCAAAGAAACCCATCTGGGGAACACATCAGCAGGTTTGAAGGAAGGTACCTGGGAGCGGCAGTGTGTGAATGGTGTAAAAGCTGTGCTTAGATGGGGAAAAATGAACTTTGCATCTGCAAAACCCCTTTTATCTGTGCAGGTTCCCCCCAGAATTAACTGGGTGCTTACAGGTGGCAAGAACCCCTGTGAATGGAGCTGCTGCGGTCGTACCAATCTCTGCAGTAATCTCTTACACTTCACTTGCACCTTCCTTCAGCAGCAGGAATAAGAGGCTGGAGATGTAACCCTGGTGAAATTCATCCGGATAACTGGGGAGAGTGGAGGTGGAGCAGGGGCAGGGCTGGCACAGAGCAAGGCAGGACTGAGACCTCACCAAGGGCGCTTGCAGGAGGTGCTGGAGGATCCCTGGGGCATCCTCACCCCAAACCAGAAGGACACTGGTTCCATGGGTGAAGGATTCCCACAGCAGGGAGCACCGAGTGGGTGTGCAGAGGCTATGTCGCTGCCCAGCACCCTTTATAATCTCTCTCCTTTCTCCTCCCCATGGCTCAGCTCTCTCCGAGCGGCAGGACCATGCTGGAGGATGAGGATGGGATGAGTGAGAGGGGCCTCAGCAGCTCGAGAAGGAGATACGACGATGAGGAAGGTGAGCAAAAATAGTTGTGGATGCCCCAAATGGCAGCGGGGTCTTCCCTGCTGGCTGATGCTTCAGATCTCCTGGCGCTTGGCTCAGCACATCCCACGGGATGCTTTAAACCTGGTGGGAAGAAGGCAAACATCTCCCTGGCTTTTATTCTTTCTTGCAAGTGAGAATGACCCAGACCCACCCCCTAAAGCTTCCCTCCCCTCCCCAGATTACCACTCCATCTACATCGGGGTGCCAGTGCCCCGGGGCTACCGGAGGAAACGGCGCCGGAGAAGATCAGCTTCCAGCCGGGATAGGACGAGTGAGAGCGAGAGGCACTACGAGCGCCACGATCACTCCGACACCGACGACGGCGGCCACGGCTGCTATGAGAGCGGCAATGACAATGCCAGCAGGACCAGTGAGTGGTCATTGGGCTTCCCAAAAGAGCAAGAGGGCTTTGGCAACATCATTTAATCCGGGATCAAGTCACCCTCCGTGCACCTACCCGCCTTGCTTGGTCCGGTGTTTGCACTTCCCAGCGCTTCCCAAGTTTATTTTTCCCTGTGAATGTCTCTGAGAACAGGGTGTAAAACGGGATTTCAGGCTGCTTGGGTGATGGGTGGGCTATAAAGAGGTTGTCCTTGCCCTCAGGAGGCTGTGCTTGCCCCTGGGAGATTGCTAAGGAGGAAACGGGGTGATGGCAGGGTCCTGGGGTGCAGATGTCCTCTGGGCATCACTCCTTGTTCCCAACAGGCTTTTGCCTGGGGCTTTGCCCACTCTGCTTAAATCTCCTTAGAAAAGATTAACATTTTGCGCAGCAAAGGAGCTGGGTTTTTAATTCACCCCCCCCATAGAAATTTGCATTTGGGTTTATGTCAAGCAGGCCACGTCACGGCTCAGCAGCGCGGGCAGGGGCTTATCCCTGTGGAAGGAAAAGTTCCCTTATTGCCTTTCACTGTGGTGCGAGCCATGTCACCTCCTTTCCACAGTAAATGCCACTGGGATATAACACTGGGCTGTTTGGGGAGGGAAAAGTCATTTTATGGAGGGAAAAGACCCCAGAAAGCCTTAACTTTCTTAACTTAACAGAGCTCTATGAACTCTGCATCAGCCACGTTTTCCTTTTGGAAATGTTCCTCATTTGGGTGTTTTTCCCCGACAAAAATCTCTGCCCTGACCTTGGAGGGGGTTTTCCAACCTGGCTCCGGGTGGGAAACAAGCCCCTTCCACAGAACAACCCCAACCCTTTGATTTCTGTCCTCCCACCTTTCCCTCCCTCCCCTTTCTCGCTCGCTCCATCCCGCTGCCACTCACCTCTCCTACACGCATCCCGTTTGATTTGGCAACTTCCCGTCATGCGAGCTAAAGGGAAAGGAAAGTGCTTTATATTCTCTATAATCTGCTCCTTAAGCCTTGGGAGTTTAACAAGCCTGAGTGGATAAAGGAGGAAGTTTGGGGGGTTGTGGTTTTTTTGTACCGTGCACTGAAGGTTTGGTTGAGCTGGGAAGAAATGGGAGAAAAGATGGAAACGATTCCAGGTAGGTGATTTCCATGGCTCTTCGGTGTCTGCAGTGGGGGAGCTGGAGAGGAGGAAAAGCTCCTGGGTTTATTTGGCTTCGCTTTTCCTTTGCAAAATCAGCTTGGGAGCCAGCATGGGCTTGGGTTGAGCATTCGCTTGGGGCACCAAGCTCCAAAGCTCACCCCAAATATAAGGTGGGGACACATGGGTCTGTATCATCTTCCACTGCTCTGCAGCAGTGGGAAAGCAGAGAAATGGCTATTTGGAAGGAGAAAAATCCCCCAGAGCTGGGGTTTTCTTGAACAGGAATGGAGCATCTAATCCCATGGGATGTGCACCTCAGTCTTCTCTATCTTGGGGGGGAAGTTACCATTCTAATCCATGAAGCCCCAGGAAAAGGCTGTTGTGTGTTCAGAAGGACCACGGCAGTTCATATGCCAGAGCCTTAAATAAGGCTTCGTCCCACTGCCCAGCTGGATTGCAAACCCCTGGAGGCACCAGGTTCATCCATCCCCTATTTTATCACCTTTTTAATTATACCTAAAACCAGAACTGGAATTTTGGCTTGGAAAAGCATCGCTAAGTGAGGTTTTACTGCTGGATCAAAGTTGGGGTGTGAAGGGCTCTGTGAACCTCACATTAAAGGAGGTATAAATCAGTGTGACTGGTCCGTCCTGTCTGATCATCCATGGAAATGCAGGTTCTTGTATATGTAAAATTATCCCATATTAAGGCTAAGCTGGATGTGGTTCTGGCAACCTGGTCTAGTTGAAGATGTCCCTGCTCACTGCAGGGCATTGGAACGTTCCTTCCAACCCAAACCGTTCTATGATGCTCACCACTGTTAATGCCGAGCTAATTCTGTGTCTGTGGGCTCAATTCTGATCCATTGCGTCTGAAATCACAACGGAGGTTTGAATTCAAGCAGCTGGGGGTGTTCTCCCATCGTAAAAGCTGGTTCAAGGGGGTACAGATCTGCTCCGGGCACCTGTTGACTGTATCTTGAAAGAAATAGGTGCCGATTTTGGGGTGGCTTTGTGGGTTTTAGCCAGTGTCACTGCATCTGAAAGGTGCTCACTGCAGGGGGCTGGAACTGGATGAGCTTTAAGGTCCCTTCCAACCCAAGCCGTTCCATGGTTCTATGATCAGTTGTAGCCTTGTGCTCCCCAGAGGTACCAAGCCCTGGACGCTGCTATTCGGTGTCTATTCCCCAGCTGCTTTCCAGGGTTGATTTAGGTGCTGCATTAAATTCCCAGGAGGAAAAAGCAGGAGGTCGGTGCTGCCCCAGGCACGAAAGGGTCCTGCAGGTGAATAAAGCCCATGAATTCTGGCTGCGTGGCCAAGCCCTGGCATTGTTGGTTTAGCAACCAGCTCTTTGCTCGGGTCAGTGAGCGGTGGGAAGCCGTCAGGAAGCTCATGTTATGTGTTGAGAGGTGGGTTTATTCCTTAAACAGGGGGAGAGTGGGGAAAAAGCTCCCCAAAACCACCTTAAAAAGCTCTTTCTGTGCAAATTTGCCTTTACCTTTAGTGATTTCCAGTGGATAAAGTGTGTCACAGCCCCAGCGCCCCAATACGAGATGCTTGGGGAACCCTCTGGCAGGTTGATGCAGGAGAAGGGACCCTTCTTAAGCACTGAAGGTGGGAATTTGGGCAGAGTTGGGAGCAGCCACCACCAAGCCAAAGATCTACAAAGCTCCAGCCCTTCGCCCTCCCCTGCTACAAAACCACGAGTCCCCCTTTTTGAACAAATCCATCCAGAGATTCCACCCAAAACAGTAAATTCACAGTAAATTTCCAGCAAATTCCCTAATTTCTACCATTTTCCATGGTCTGGCTCGTGCATTTGCTGTGATTTTTGCAGGATATGTCAGTTTTGGGCTGCAGAGCACAGCATGAGGCCGGGGTGAGGGGGTTGCCAGCACCACACTGATTTCATCCCCTCTTACGGGAACAGCACTTTAGGCTTAAAGAGCCTGAAGCCCTCCAGGCACGTAGCCCAGCTCTAAAATTAACAGGAATATTAATAATCATAATAATGGAGCTTATGGAAGTGGAAGGAGGAACTTGACAACAGTGCTTTAGTCCTGGTGGTGGGGTTTAAAGGGCTTAAGCAGTTAAGCAGGCTCAGCCTAGAGCAAGGGACATCCTATTCTTTCGTGGCCACTGCGACTTGGTTCTTATCTCTGATGGGGAGAAATGGCAATGTTCCCATTTCCCCCCTCCTCTCATACATGGCAGTATAATTACCTGGGTTTTTAGGTACTGTATTCCCCACCTTTCTTACTCCCAGGTTTGAGAACAGAAGGATCCTACCAACAAAGACATTTCCAAGCTGGATTAATTCCTACTGTATCAGGAGAGGGATAAGATCCAAGATTTGATTAAATATACACCATTTCCATGAAGCCTGGCATAAGGCTGAGCTTAACCTCTTGTGTGGATAACAGGGCAATCGGAGAGTGGATGAAACCATGCCACTTCCAGGTTCATATCCCAGTGTTCAACTCCTCCCTGCAACCAAAATGATGAGGCTTTACTAGGGAAGCACCTGAAGATGGAGAGGGTAAAAGGAAAACTCGGCCTGGCTTTGTCTTCGAAGGCAGATCCATCACCCTGCCATGGCCACTGGGTGGGTGCATTCCAGGGGGAATGCTCCAAAGATGAAAAGCCCTTTTCCCATCAGTTAGGAGCTTTGCCAGGAGGCAACAGGTTGCTGCTCCCCTTCCTTAACATACCACAGGAGGCAACAAGTGGCCTTCCCTGCCTGGTGGGTTGTTTGCAGCAAGAAGCTGGATTTTTCCTGCAGAAATGGTAAATTTTCATTATTCCTCTCAAAAGATACAGGTTCCCCTTGGGAATCCAGTGGGAAAATGTGTTCTGAGCACTCGTGCATCCCCCTACACAGTGCTGGAGACTATAAGGATTTGATTACTGATAGCAGACAGCTTGAACCTGGCAAAATCAGGCTCTGTGGTAGGGAAAAAATGTGGGATACCCCATGGAAACAGGGCACATAATGCTCCTGGAAGGGGAATTTGACTATGTTGTATGGAGGGCTGGCCACATTCCTTAATTCCCAGCCCAGACCTATGGATTCTTCTACACGGACTCCATTCATCCTTTCACCAGCATCCCGTATCTCTTTGCACAGGGATTTTGGGAGAGGATTACTTAGAATTCCCTCAGTCCTCAATGTCTCTCACCTTAAACACTTTCCTCAAAACCTCCTTTTTCTACCCCAGGATGTTAACTAGACCCGCAGATCCCTCTTTACCCATCCTGGGGCTTTCCATTTGGGAATGGTGCAGGATCATCTCGCCTCCAGCCGATGGTAAAACCTCTTTTCCCCACCCCTGGCAGTGTCTCCGGCTGCCGAGCGCCTCCGCTACATCCTGGGGGAAGATGATGAGCCTCCCAATCCCACGCTCTTCACGGAGATGGACACGCTGCAGCACGATGGTGAGGAGATGGAGTGGAAAGAGTCAGCCAGGTGAGATGCTTTGGGTTGGAAATGTGTTGGGAAAAGGTCTCCTAAGGATCCCTGCATGGAAAAAGGGTCTGGGAATGAGCGTGGCTCTTAAAGAGGTTAAAAAAGCTATGCCTGAGTTAGGCAAATGCATAGAACAAGGTGTTTTGTGAGCTTAGCATGGCAGAGGAGACAGGGAGGAAAGGAGGAATATTTCCTATCTCATCCCACATCTCCCAGGTTGGACCAATCGCAGAGCTGGAGCTTTTCCCGTTCCCAGTCATAGCATAAGAACAAAGCCCTGCAGAAAGGGATGGGAAGGTATAGAAACGAGGGTTTTACACCTCCAGTATATATCTTCAGTTGGGAAACTGGAGAGTTAGAGCGAAGAGCTGGGAAATGGGAAGGGGGGATATAAAGGACATTTTCCCAGGTCTTTTTTCCCCCCACACTTGGCCAGGTGAGGATTTAAACTTCTGCTCCTCAAGCAATAACAATAAACCCACCTACATCTTTAATACAAGTAGTGGAGTAGTTGCAAGTGGTGTTCACTTTGTGGAATTAGGAGCTTATCCAAGGGGAAAGTCTCAAATCCAAGTGGGATTTTCTCTTCCTAGACTCAGCTGTGTAAGGGCTGGTAGGGCTGGGGGATTTTGGGGAGCTTTGGGATGGGTGTCAGGGATGCTGATGGTATCCCCAACCCTTTCCAAGCACATGTGGGATTTGCAGATGTAGAAGTTCACCTGAGGAATGAGGAGAGAGCAGGATCAGGCCCTGTGGGTGCTCATCCTATCTCTTGGGCTGGTTATTTGCATCCTTTGCAGGTTGGAACTGTATAATCTTAAGGTCCTTTCCAACCCAAACCATTCCATGATTCTGTGATCATTAAATATATGGAAAGCTCTCAAGCATCCTTCTCCTTGCATTAGGGTTTTCATCAGGGAGGGATTGAGACGGAGGTTTCCAAATTCCCAGCAGGAGGATGGAGGTTTCTGAAGTCCTGGATTTCCGCTCTCCAGTGAGGAATGGTTTGGCCTCTTTAGCCACAGGAGAGCAGCTCCTTGCTGGGCTAAATCCACAATAAATGCCAATAGATGGAAATCAAGAAGCTGAGCGCAGCAGGGAGACGGAGTTTTGCTTTGGAGAAAGGATCATGGGATGCTGATCCCAAGGCAAAGGTGCTGCTGGAAACGTGCCTCGAGTCCCGCACACCGACCAAGTACCATGCGCTCACCACTGGCACCAAAGCCAAATGTGATAGTTTTGGGCATGCTGGGGTTTTGTCCACAGCATGAACTATTCCTAACGCTCCTATATAATCGTTTGGGGCTTTTTAGTAGGGACACCCAGGATTTTCTCCTTGCTGCAGCATTTTAATGCATCCCCCTGTAAGCTGGGCTCTCCCCATCCTCTCTCTGCAGCTTTCATGAGCCATCAGCTATTCCCAAACCCCTTCTCCTCCTACATCGTTTCCATCTGTGGCAGCCAGAGCCAAAGTCCCACTTGTACCAGTTAAAAGTTGTAAGGTTAAGCCCTGTGGAGGCTTAATCCATGGAGCCTGCAAACTTTCCGTAAAGGAAAAGCAGCTTTAGTCCCCAAACTGATGTCTTGCTCTGAAGTCTTTGGTTTGTAAAGTTAAGGAATACAAGTGGAAGGGCTGAATTCCAAGGGCTTGCAAACCTCCTTGTCTCTCACCATGGGAATGAAGCCTGAGCATTGCTAAAGGGTCACAAAACCATTTGTATCGCCCCGCGTGCATGGCTGGTCCGTGTGGATGCAGAGCCTGGCTAAGGCAAGGTCAGCTCCATGGGAAAACCTCTCCTATCTCACGGGAGCAATTTGAGGAGGGTTGAGGTCAGTGGTGGAGCTGAGAGGCTTTACTCTGCTCTGCAAGCATGCGGGCAGTATTTTGTCTAATGGTGTTGGTTTCTCCAACAAGCAAAACCTTCGCAGGATGACCTAATCCAGGTTTGCAAAGCTGCGGAAGGGAAACTCCGCAGGAAAAGCAATTCTCTTGTTCCCTTCTCACACACCATCCCATTCCCAACCTCTCATTTCAGGTGGATAAAGTTTGAAGAAAAGGTGGAGGAAGGTGGGGAGAGGTGGAGCAAGCCCCACGTGTCCACGTTGTCCTTGCACAGCCTGTTTGAGCTGCGGACGTGCCTACAGACAGGAACGGTGCTCCTGGATTTAGATGGCTACTCTTTGCCCCAGATCATAGGTAGGAGCCAGCAGGTATTGATGGTTTCAGATGGCTTTTTCCCCACGTCTTAAAGTGCTGGGGACAGATTTAAATGCATGTGCTTGCATGGGATATTGCATGAGCAATGACGGGAGTTGAGAGCCACCAACTTGGTTCAATCAGTGTTGTCTTGAGCTTTCTAGGAGGGTTTGCAGTATGGTAACCCATGTGCCACCCTCATTTGGTGCTTGCAGACGATGTCATTGATAAGCAGATCGAGGATGGTCTGCTCAAGCCAGAGCTGCGGGAGAAGATAAGCTATGTGCTCCTCAGGAAGCACCGTCACCAAACCAAGAAGCCAATCCACCGATCCTTGGCTGACATCGGAAAGTCTGTCTCCTCCAACACAAGTGAGTCCCTGTGGTCCAGCCTTGGTGGCATCCTTGAGTCTTTAGTGAGCCAGCTTGGAGGGAGGAAGATCTTAGAAGGAACTGGGGAAACCCAATGGTTGAGGACACCCAGCTATTTATTGCATGGAGAAAGACCTCAAAAAGCAAGTGCAGAGGAGGCCACGAGGATAAGGGGGTTGGAGCACCTCCCGTATGGAGACAGGCTGAGAACGTTGGGGCTGGAGAAGAGAAGCTGCGTGGAGCAGCTTCCAGTGTCTGAAGGGGGCTGCAAGGATGCTGGAGAGGGGCTCTTCATCAGGGACTGTAGGGATAGGACAAGGGGTGATGGGTTCAGACTGAAACAGGGGGAGTTCAGGTTGGAGATAAGGCAGAAGCTCTTCCCTGTGAGGGTGCTGAGGTGCTGGCACAGGGTGCCCAGAGAAGCTGTGGCTGCCCCATCCCTGGCAGTGCTCAAGGCCAGGTTGGACACAGGGGCTTGGAGCAAGCTGCTCCAGTGGAAGAGGTCCCTGCCTGTGGTAGGGGTTGGAGCTGGATGAGCTTTAAGCTCCCTTCCAACCCAAACCATCCTCTGATTCTATGAATGCTCTGTCACCAGTGGCTTTAAGGGTAGGGGTAGCCAGAGGCCAAAGAGATGTCTGCTGAGATGGACACGGGCGTTGTGTGAGGGACAATCGCATTGGCGGTCACTTGGCCAAGAGGTTTTCTGGCACAGCAGCCCACAGAAAAATCCCGTCTGGGCTGGGGTTGAACCTATTTTTGAGCCATTATAAAAGGGGATTTGTTCGTTTTCAGGCTAGATTATTTACTTAGGTTTAAACTGAGGTCATCTGGTGGAGCCCGGGATTTGCCAGGCTTCAGCTGCTCCTTGGGTAGACAGGAGCAGCAGCACCCACAAAGTGCACATGGAAGAGACCATCAACCCCATAGGCATCCCTGGGTTTCAAAGCAGCCATCATCCATGTTGGAGAACTAGATATTTGAGCTAATATTTGCCCACAAGCCTTCAAAACGGAGCATGACTTGGAAGTGTTGTGCTTAGTCCCTGTAGATAGGAAAAATATGGACATCATCTGTATTTCTAGTTCGTTGCTGGGATGATGCGTCACTTGGAGCTTGCAAATAGGGCCACCAAGGGCAGGGTGGTCATGGGCAGAAGCAGAAAGCTCCCCCACATTTGTTATGCCATTGGCAACTCTGTGATATATGGATAAATACCACTGGAATGTTGAATCAGGGCCATGGCCAGTGGGAATTTCATCATTAATTTCAGTGGGTGAGGATAGACAAATTTCAAATGTAGAGGTTTTTTTGAGATAATTATTGGGTTAAAAAGTCAAATAGTGTTGGGTCATCCTAAATAACAGAAATTGCACTTCTGAACCCCTTTATAGCTTCAAAAAGAGTACTGATAAGGTGTGGGGTAGTGCACGGAGCCTCTGCAGTGGGAAGACTTGGGTGAGGGCAGTTTGCTCGTTGCTAATGAGATAGAAAAAGGGGGAATGGCTTGAACCTGCCCAAGGGGAGACTGAGATGAGCTCTTAGGCAGAAGCTCTTCCCTGTGAGGGTGCTGAGGCGCTGGCACAGGGTGCCCAGAGAAGCTGTGGCTGCCCCATCCCTGGCAGTGCTCAAGGCCAGGTTGGACACAGGGGCTTGGAGCAAGCTGCTCCAGTGGAAGGGGTCCCTGCCCGTGGCAGGGGTTGGAGCTGGATGAGCTTTAAGCTCCCTTCCAACCCAAAGCAGGCTGGGATCCTATGGGTGAAATTAAAGTGCAAATGTGAGTAAGAGGGAAAAGCAAATTGCTGATGTATCAGAGCTGAAAGGGTCCCGTCTGTGCTGGGCAGCTGATTTCTAGCCTGGCCTCTTCCCTTTAACATCACCCAATGGTTCCCTATGGTACCTGCATCTCCTCTGACTGCTCCTTTCCCTCAGCCCGCAGCCCCGTCCGGAGCCCGGCCGCCGGCGCCGCCTTCCACCGCTCCACCGAGGACCTGCGGATGCGGCAGAGCGCGAGCTACGGCCGCCTGCGTAAGCCGAGGAGGGTGCTGGGGAGGTGGAAACAGGCCTGAAAGAAGCAGGGAGATCAAAATCGAGTTGTAATTCCATGGGGATCCCACCCCAGCCACCAGTGAGGTGGAGTTCGTGTAGCCACAGGTTGGCTGGTATCAGTCACTCATATTCTTGGGTTTTCGTGTTACTGCACCTGGTTTGCAAGCTTAGCTCTAATAAACAGTATGGTTTTTACTCACGTTGAAGTCCTCCCACTATGTTTTCACCTTGCACATGTGGCAGGAATTCAGCTTGCATCAGGGGATAGATTTTCTCACCTTTGAAGATAGGCTGAGAACACTGGGGCTGCTCAGCCTGGAGAAGAGAAGCTGCGTGGAGACCTCAGAGCAGCTTCCAGGGTCTGAAGGGGGCTGCAAGGATGCTGGAGAGGGGCTCTGCATCAGGGACTGTAGGGATGGGACAAGGGGTGATGGGTTCAGACTGAAACAGGGGGAGCTCAGGTTGGAGATAAGGCAGAAGCTCTTCCCTGTGAGGGTGCTGAGGCGCTGGCACAGGGTGCCCAGAGAAGCTGTGGCTGCCCCATCCCTGGCGGTGCTCAAGGCCAGGTTGGACACAGGGGCTTGGAGCAAGCTGCTCCAGTGGAAGGGGTCCCTGCCTGTGGCAGGGGTTGGAACTGGATGAGCTTTAAGGTCCCTTCCAACCCAAACCATTCCATGATTCTCTCTCTCATCTCCATCAGGTCATGCGCAGAGTCGGAGCATGAACGACATCTCGGACACACCAAGCACCGACCAGGTAATCACCCCAAAACCATTAGTGCAGTGGTGTGAGGAGCATCTCGGGCATGGAAGGGACTCTGTGGTTGTGAATGTCCATGTGAGCCTTGTGCAGTTTCACTCGGTCGATAACCACATAAATTCCTAATTAGGGAAATGAATCCATGTATTGATCCCAGCTGACTCATGGGGAAGCTGTCCCAGAAATAATACCTGTGCTTGTGAGTTGAACACAGAGAGGGACATGTGAGGATGCTGACGTAGCTTAGGAGTGTCAGGGTGGAGAAGATATTCCTTAAAAACTTTAGGTAGGAAAGGAAAGGTTCTTGGAAGAGTTCTGGGATCCTGCAAAAGCTTTTGCTTGGCAGTCGGAGAGGATACATCCCATCCAAGCACTTAGCATTGCAAACATGGATACAGCTCTTGAGACAAGGGTCTGTAAATAGAGGCAGGTTCCATTTTTCCCTCCATGATGGATTTTTTCACCATGATGGATGTGAATTTAATCCACTGGGAGCTTTTTCCCCCTGGTTTGCTTTAAACTGGAGAGCTGAGATGGAGCTCAGGCTGCTCGGGCAGTTTGTGGCCAGGTCTCTGCTTGCTGATGGATGGATCCATAGGGTTTGTGCTGTTCTTCTGCTGGATGTCCCATTCCCATAAAGGCATTTTAGCTGGGAGCTGCTAATGCATTCTATGGGCTTCATTTTGTTTCTGTTTGTGGGGGATTTCAGCATAAACCTAAGGGAAAACTAAACGCAGTGTGGGATAAGGTTGGACAGGGCCTTCAGCAAGCAGCGCTAGTAGAAGGTGTCCCTGTCCGTGGCAGGGGGTTGGGACTGGATGAGCTTTAAGGTCCCTTCCAACTCGAGCCAGGCTGGGATTCTATAATAACAGCTTGCTTTTCCCCAGGGATGCTTGCTGGGGTGATGCAATTTAGGGGGAAGCAAAGGATGGAAATTCATGTGTTGCTGGGAGCCATGGACACGCCAGGATATCAGGAAAGCAGAAGGTTTGCAGGACACCTTCCAAAATCAAAACTCTTAATAAACCAATCCAACTGCCCCAAACGAACCCCAAATCTCAGCCTCCAGCAGTGGGGTGCGGAGGGTTAATCCCAAAATATGCAAAGCATTTAGGTTTAATCACCCTATTAGACCCACTACAAAGGGACTTTTTAAGTGTTACATGAAGCTTAGTGGTCACTGTTAACTCCTGCTCTTGCTTATTCCAAGCAGCATTGGAGGAGTTGCTTTATTATTATGATTTTTTTTTTCCATTTGGGTTTAAAAGATTAGAAAGGGGAGCGCTTGCTGCCCGGCTCACATGCCTCCCCTCATGCTGGCATATAGATTATAATAACACCCTGCCTGGGTTGGTATTGAACCCTTTTAAACTAATAATGAAAGAGCTGCAGGGGAGAAGAGACCCGGGGAGCAAATCCATGCGTGAGGTTTCCTACTTCCATCATTTATTCCTGCTCGGAGGATGAGATTGAGGAGGAAAGAGCTACAAAAGCATCCCCCGTGCACAGCATTCAGTATATGCATTGGATAGGGAAGGCTGGGGCTGCAGGCTGCAGATGGACTTGCAGAGATGCAGGGATCCTCATTTTCTGGCAGTGAATTCCACGGGGTTTTCCTCGTGTAGCACCTCCTGCAGTCCGCCCAGTTGCATGTCCTACCAAGGAGCTCCAGGCGTGTGGTTTCAAGTTAATCTCAGGCTTAGTGGTGGTTTGGAGTAATGAAGAAATAGCACTCGATGAATCCTTGCTGGTTTGTTCTTGGGCATGGCTCTTAAATCCCACCTCTGGGAGTCCTCAGACTATCAGAGATGAAGAAGTTTGAGCCTCTGGCTTCAGCTTTTCATTTGCAGTGTGGAAAAGGGGGGGGTAAAGGTAAATTTTGGCAACCACTCCCATTCCCAACCTCGTCTTTCCAACAGCTGAAGAACAAGTTCATGAAGAAGATCCCCAAGGATGCAGAGGCATCCAATGTGCTGGTGGGAGAAGTGGAGTTCCTGGAGAAGCCTTTTGTGGCTTTTGTGCGGCTCCTCCAGGCAACGATGCTGGGAGGGGTGACAGAGGTGCCGGTCCCCACCAGGTAAGCACAATGCCTTCAGGTCCAAAGTGGTCTCGTGACACAGACGGTGGTGGTCCGAGGTTGCCAACATGGTGCCTTTCCCTCCCCAGGTTCCTTTTCATTCTCCTTGGTCCAGCTGGAAAAGCCAAATCCTACAATGAGATAGGCAGAGCCATTGCGACTCTCATGGTGGATGATGTGAGTAGATGCATCACAGAGCCCTCACCAGGAACCCTATTGCCCTTTCACCCCACTAAATGAGCTTTAAAATCCCATAATAACATGGGACACGTGTACTGGATGCTGTTCCCAGGTTGACACTTCTCCTCTCTTGACCCCCAGCTCTTCAGCGACGTTGCCTACAAAGCCCGGGATAGAGAAGACCTGATTGCTGGCATCGATGAGTTTCTGGATGAAGTCATCGTCCTGCCGCCCGGCGAGTGGGACCCCAACATTCGGATCGAGCCACCCAAAAAAGTGCCCTCGGCTGAGAAGAGGTGAGTGGGAGATGTGAGCCTGGAGCCAACCCTGTGGCCATCCCCATCTCCTGGTTTGGAGATGCTGGACTGCAGCAGCTTTGTTTGCCTTCATCCCTAGAGATAACCCCTGCAGATGTTACAGAAATGCTGCTTTTTCAGCACTTTTTTCCCCCAGAGCAGCTCAGAGCTGTTTCCACCTTTGGGCTGGGAAAATCCAGCTCTTGATCTTTCCACATTCACCCCAAACCCCAAGCTCTAATGAAGGTGGAGAACTACACCATGGCCTTGGTCATGGGCCCTGCATCAAGACTGGGTTGGTAGGGCAGGCACCATGGCCAACGCTGGTGGCTCTCTCCCCCCAGGAAATCAGTTTTCTCATTGAATGAAGTGGGGCAGATGAATGGCACGGCCGGTGGGGCAGGCGCTGGGGCCGGTGGAGGAGGCAGCGATGATGGGGAGATGCCTGAAGTTCATGAAATCGGGGAAGAACTTGCATGGACCGGCAGGTGAGCAAGCACCCCACCACCCAAAACCCCATCACTGTCCTCTCCTGGCTCACACTGTGGTCTCAGAGGCATGGAGGGGTGAAATCCTTTGGGCACAGGGCACTGGTCCTTCATGGTTTCTCCCCAGGTTTTGTGGTGGCCTCTATCTGGATATCAAGAGGAAGCTGCCCTGGTTCCCAAGCGACTTCTATGAAGGCTTTCATATCCAGTCCATCTCTGCCATCTTGTTCATCTACCTGGGCTGCATCACCAACGCCATCACATTCGGGGGCTTGCTTGGGGATGCCACGGACAACTACCAGGTAAAGTCCAAGGGGAGGGGGTCATTTTGGCTTGGGGACAGTGGGATGGGATGGATTTTACCCTCCTTGTGCCATGCCAAGCTTTAATGCTGGAGATGGAAATTCCTTGCCAAGTGGGACTGGTGGTCCTGAAATACCTACAGAACGGGAAAACCCATCTCAATGGCAATGCCAGGAGCAATGGGACATGATCCCAACCATCCTATACAGATCCAAGCAGAGGTCCTTAGTTCCCACCTCTATCAGTGGGGCAGGTAAGGTGGCACAGCATCACCACAATGCTGGGTTTGATCCATCCCCAGGGTGTCATGGAGAGCTTCCTCGGCACGGCGATGGCAGGCTCCATGTTCTGCCTCTTTGCTGGGCAGCCGCTCATCATCCTTAGCAGCACCGGCCCCATCCTCATCTTCGAGAAGCTGCTCTTTGACTTCAGCAAGTAGGTGCTGGGAGATGCCAGGGGGAACTGGGACCCATCCGTACTGGGATTTGGGCTGTTCTCCAACCCACAGCGTGCTCTCACAGGGTTGCTCTTCCCTTGTTCCTACTTTCAGAGGCAACGGCATTGACTACATGGAGTTTCGCCTCTGGATTGGCCTCCACTCTGCCCTCCAGTGCCTTATCCTGGTGGCCACCGATGCCAGCTTCATTATAAAGTACATCACCCGCTTCACAGAGGAAGGCTTCTCCACCCTCATCAGCTTCATCTTCATCTATGACGCCATCAAGAAGATGATCGGAGCCTTTAAGTACTATCCCATCAATTCGGACTTCAAGCCGGACTATGTGACCATGTACAAGTGCGAGTGCATTGCTCCCGACCCAGGTGAGTACACATCTGTTTTTTGGGGAAAGATGAAGGGGTTGTGGGGTCCTGCTGTGAGTAAATCCCACTGGAACATTGGCTGAGGACATGGAAGGAGGCAGCTGCCTGGTCAGCATGGGGTAGAAAGACCTTGTCGCCCTCCTCTGAGGGCTGGTTGGTGCAAGATGGAAGTAGAGCCTTGTCCCCCATGGATGGAAGCGTTGGTGCTTGTCAGGACACAGCAAATGGTGCTGGAGAACTGGAGCCTCAGCCTGGAGCAGCCAGACCTAGATGGATAAAAACGAAATATGGGGTAAAAAAGGACATTTTAGATCATTCCAGCCCTCTGCTGATGAAAACATCTCCAGAAAATAAACCAGAGGGATTTTATCCTCTCCGGGGTCTGCGACACCCCAGGATGTCCCACTTGGATGTGGAAACTTCCTTGGACTGTTTTTCCTTCTTTTTCTCACTCCTTTTCATAAAGGAGAGGCCACTGAGCTCGGAGCAGATGGTCTTTTGATGGCTTCCCTGATTTCGCTCTTGGATAGATGTACCGGATGATTCCCCACCTGAATTGTGTAGCTCAGATTCTTCCATGACCACCCGGAAAGGAGCAGAATCTTTGCTTTGGCCTAATGGCAATGACCACTTCCTAAAAGTTAGGTTTAGCTACAACGTCTAAATGCTGGTGCTTTTGGGGAGTATCAGCTGCAGACAGAGGAGGCAGAGAGGTGTGATAGTGCATTTCTCACCTGCAATAAAAGCATCCAAGACCTGCCATGCAACATGTTCCCAATACATCCATCACTGCAAGAAGAGATCTTACCCTCCAGGATGGGAATAACATTTATTCAGTTGAATGCTGTATTTCTCCTTGATTTCTGTTCATCAACCACCCGCTGAACAACCTGATCCCGTTGGGTTTGGATGACCCTGCACGCAGTAGAGACAACACAACCCTTCCCAAACCAAAACCCTCCCGAATCTGACCTGCAGCAAAGCAAAGCCTGATGCCGAATTCCCAGGGGACCAAAACATCCCAAACAGGGCTGTGACCACCTCCATCCGTCCACATGGATGAAGATGAAGCCTTTAGCTTCCAGGGAGGTCTCCCCCTTTTCCAAACCCCATCCTAAGCAAATCCCAGGCTGCCAAGAGGCATTTGCACCCCAGAACCTGAAGTTTCTTTGCAACCCGGCCCTACTCCTTGCCCTTGCTGCCCTGGGCACCCACAGCAGTGGTATCCACATCGGATTTTCCATTCCTTTAGCTCTTGAGATATGATATTTATTCCCCCCCAAAATCCTTTTTTTTCTAATTTTTTTTAATCAGTTCTGATTTTTTATTATTATAACTTATTTGTCCCATATTTGTCTCTGCTGCACACATCAATTTGGGCTGATTTCAATCTCAAGTGAGTATCGCCTTCTAAATATTAAAACTCTTGTAATCTCTGATACTCTTCCCCCATGGGGAGGTTTTGCTGTTCTATTTTTTCCCCACGTATTTGGCTTTTCTCTCTGCTCTAAGAGGGATTCTGTAGAGCTTTGGGACCCTCTTTTACCAGGCCACCAGCAGGATGCTAGCCTTGAAGTTGTAGAAATCACAAAAAAGGCTGGTTTCTGGCAAAGTAAAAGGTTATGGAGGAATAATAATAATCAATAGATAATAATAAATAATAATAATAGTAATAATAATAATATAATGATGATAATGCTGTTTCCTGGAGCCTGGTTTTGGCAGCCCTAGGTCTCTGTGTCTAACCCAGCAATCGCTTCTCCTTCATTAATCCTCTACGCCAGGGATGGAGCCAGCAGGTTGGGGCAGCCGAAATTCCCACATGGCACAGAAAGAGGATGGAGCAGAGGGAAGAGGGTGGGGCAGAATGGTCCTGGACCCCGCTTAGGGGCACCCCTATAGAATGTGGGTGCTCCTGAAGCTGCAGAGCTGCATCACCCGGAGAGCTGCGGAGCTGCTTTTTGCCCTGGAAGCGAAGGTGCCGGGGGGTAGAAATGATGGAAATTTTTGCAGTGAGACACCAAAACACCCCTAAAATATTATAGACCCCCCAAACAAACCCAAAATAATGAATTTCCAAAGCAAATTGGGCATAATTGGGTGCTGCCTCCCAAAACCAAGGCTGCTTTTCCAGTCTAACCCTGTGGTTTGAAGATGCGGGTGTCGGGATGCTGGTGGCTTCCTCAGGAAGCTCCTTTCAGCTCAAGGAGCCGGGAAGCTCCTAAAACTACTTCCAGCCCCGCTGGCGCTTGCCAGCCCTGGAAGCAGAAGATGCTGAAGGAGAATCCGTGTTCTCCACTGGCGCATGGGATTAATCAGGGAGAAGTGGCTGTGGGGTTAGAACCAGGGGGTTTTCTCCCCACGTCCCCGTCTGCCCTTGGGATGCTGATCCCTGTGTGGCTCTTGGAGGATGTGCTCGACCCCACATTTGCTTTGGCACCGGCTGGGCTCAGCTGGGCCTCTGCGGGTGAAGCCCGGCTGCTTTGAGTGCCATGACCTCGATATTAGCCAAAAACCTCAATAACAAACTCCTTTCCCGCAGCCAATGCGACCTTGTTCGATGCTTCAGCTCCAGTGGCACCAAACACCACTAATGTCTCTCTGGTAAGCGAGTTTGCTCATCCTGATGGGAGATTTGGGACAAGGGAAGGCAAATCCAAAGGACTTGTGCATCCGGGGAGCGAGGCGTGCTGGCTTGGCGTGAGGGAAATGCAGGATTCACACTGATTTGGGTTTACGGCTCAGCTCAGCAGCACCAAATCCCCA
This sequence comes from Lathamus discolor, assembly GCF_037157495.1. Taxonomy (NCBI): domain Eukaryota; kingdom Metazoa; phylum Chordata; class Aves; order Psittaciformes; family Psittacidae; genus Lathamus; species Lathamus discolor. The sequence goes on from NC_088905.1 coordinate 500,427, forward strand.
CTGTTTTCACCCAAATTACTAAGCAGCTCCAGGATTTTCCTGTGGGATTGGGGTTCCCAATGGCAGGAAACTGAGAATGCCCTTTTCCTTTGACTTAAAACCCTAATTTTGCTCTTTTTTGGCTGGGAAATCCCCTCTCCCCTGCACACCACAATTCCCTAAATGGCCAATTTTGCTTTTGGGGCCAGGAAATGCCCCTTTCCCGGCCCACTGCAATTCCCTAAAGCACTAATTTTGCTGTTTTTGGGGTTTTCTCCCCAGTACAATGCTATTAACCTCACAGCTCTGGACTGGACTCAGCTCAGTAAGAAGGAATGTCTCAAATACGGTGGCAGCTTAGTAGGGAAATCCTGTAAATTCGTGCCCGACCTGGCCCTGATGTCCTTCATCCTCTTCTTTGGGACCTATTCCATGACCTTGACCCTGAAGAAATTCAAGTTCAGCCGCTATTTCCCCACCAAGGTAAGGGAAGTGCCGAGTTTTACCTCCTTCTTTTCCAAAAGGGAGGAAAAACGGGAGCCGGTGGTCTCCTTGCTGGATGCAAAGAACTCCAGGAAAAGAAATCCCTGTTTCTAGATGTTGGTAGAGATTAGGGGAATCCTCCCTTAGTTGGGATCCTTTTGGCTGCTAATTTGGCTCTTGCATGCTGAATAACCCATTCCCAAAGGGGAAAAACATCTGCATTTTGACGGTGATACCCAGGTTATCCGTGAATGAGCAGAGCTGGAAGGATGCTCAGGGAAGGATGCTGAAGCAGGAGCAAAACTCCATCCCATTAATAACTCTCTCCATCCCATTAATAACCCTCAGCATCCCATTACTTACCCTTTCCACCCCCATTTCCCTGTCTTGCTTCCAGGTCAGGGCTTTCATTGCTGATTTTTCCAATGTCTTCTCCATCCTGATCTTCTGCGCAGTGGATGCCTGTTTCGGACTGGACACCCCTAAGCTCCACATCCCCAGTATCATCAAGGTTCGACTGCTCCTCACCTCTCCATCCACACTCTCTTTCCAGCTTCTCAATAGTTTTGGGGATAAAACATGGCTCCTGCAGTGTCCAAGCACCTTCTTAGAAGCTACTTTGTCTTTTCCAAGGGAATATTCTAATTCCATGACTTCTTTTCCTTCTGTTTTTCTTTTCCTTCCCTTTTCTCTTTCATTCTTGGCAGCTGCGTAAACTTATTAGTGATTTCTCTATCTTTATGTCCATACTAATGTTTGTGGGGCTGGATGTGCTTTTCGGACTCAACACCCCAAAGCTCCAAGTGCCTACTGATTTTAAGGTAAAATAAACCCCCTTTAGAGTAAAACATTGCCCAAAATGTCTCTCTCCCCCCCCCCCCCCCGCCCTTGGTATTGCTGTGGACGATGTGGGGAGTCCCAGTGAGCATCAAGGCAAAGTCTAGGGCTGAGGCATGTGGATGCCGGGGGTGGTTTGGATGGCAAATGTGTGGTGGTGGGATTCTGGGATGGATACAGGATCAGAGAATGAACCAGGTTGGAAAAGAGCTTTAACATCACCAGATCCAGCCCTTACCCCAGCACTGCCAAGGCCACCACTGACCCACGGCACTGAGGCCTCGTCTCCATGGTGTGTGAGCACTTGCAGGGCCGGTGCCTGCAGCCCTGCCCTGGGCAGCCTGTTCCAATGCCTGAGCACCCTCTGGGGCAGGAATTGTTCCTCAGCTCCATCTAAACCTGCCCTGGTGCAGCTTGAGGCCGGTTCCTCTTGTCCCATCCCTTGTTCCTTGAGGCTGACCTGAGGACAGGACAATGCTCAGAGGCAATGGGGTTCAGGGTGATGTGGGGCTTCCCAAAATGTCAGCGCTGGGATTTTCTCCCTCTCTGACCCATTCCGGGCTCAGCCGTGGCATCCAACCCTGTTCTCTTCCCCCCCTCAGCCCACCCGTGTGGACCGAGGGTGGTTCGTGTTTCCCTTTGGGAAGAACCCGTGGTGGGTTTACCTGGCGAGCGCCCTGCCCGCCCTCCTCGTCACCATCCTCATCTTCATGGACCAGCAGATCACAGCCGTCATCGTCAACAGGAAGGAGCACAAGCTGCGGGTGAGCCGGGACTCGGTCCACGCTGGGGGACACAGCATCACTTTGCGTACCGCCTGCATCTCTGCGAGCACCCACTTTTGGGTGCTGTTGCAAGGCACAGGGCGGGTTCACCCTGGCTGTGCGAAGCAGGAGCTTTCCCTTTCCTTTCTAGCTGTATTTCTGGGGTGACAAAGCCTCCGAGGTGTTAAATTCGTCTGATGTGGTGTGGTGGGGGGATATGGGGTGTGTTGCCACAGAGCACGGTGCACTAGGAGGGTGCAGGGTGCACTGCATGGGATGCAGGGTGCAGCATGGCACCGTAGGGTGCATCAGGGGGATGTCCGAGAGCAATGTGGGGTGCTGCAGCGTGAACCATGGCAATACGGTGGGATGCATCAGTACAAAGCGGATTGCATGAGGGTGATGCAGGGTGGTTTAGGATAGCGTGGGGTGATGCAGGGTGCACTGTGGGGTTCATGAGGATAGCGCAAGCTGCTTCAGGATGACTTGAGGTGTTGCAAGGGTGTGCTGTGGCAATCTGGGCTGCACCAGGGTGATGCAGTGTGTATGAAGCAGAGTGGAGTGCTTCAGGGTCATGCAGGCTGCACCATGGCAATGCAGGGTGCATGAGGGTGATGCAGGGTGCTCTGCAGTGATACAGGATGCTTCAGGGTGATGTGGGATGCATCGATGCAATCTGAGGTGCATCACAGCAATGACGGGTGTACCAGGGTGGTGCAGGGTGCACTATAGAAACGTGGGGTGCCTCGAAACAATGTAATGTGCACCACAGCACAGTGGGGAGCATCAGGGTAATGCAGGGTAAACCATAGCATTGTGGGGAGCATCAGGATGCTGCAGGGTGCACCATAGCACTGTGGGGTGCTTCAAGGTGGTACAGGGTGCACTATTGCAATATGGGGTGCATCAGGGCGATGCAGGGTGCACCGTAGCACTGCAGGATGCATCAGGGCGATGCAGGATGCACCATGGTGATGGAGGATGCTGCAGGGTGCACCATAGCACTGTGGGATGTATCAGGATGATGCAGGGTGCACCATAGCACTGAAGGGTGCTTCCAGGTGATACAGGGTGCACTATCACATCAGGATGATGCAGGGTGCACCATAGCACTGTGGGGTGCATCAGAATGATGCAAGATGCACCATAGCACTGTAGGGTGCTTCAAGGTGATACAGGGTGCACTATCGCACCAGGATGATGCAGGGTGCACTGTAGCACTGTAGGATGCATCAGGATGATGCAGGGTGTACCATAGCACTGTGGGATGCATCAGGATGATGCAGGGTGCACCATAGCACTGTGGGATGCATCAGGATGATGCAGGGTGCACCATAGCACTGTAGGATGCATCAGGATGATGCAGGATGCACCATAGCACTGTGGGGTGCATCAGGATGATGCAGGATGCACCGCAGCACTGGGGTGCATCAGGGCGATGCAGGGTGCACCGCAGCACTGTGGGGTGCATCAGGATGATGCAGGGTGCACCGTAGCACTGTGGGGTGCATCAGGGCGATGCAGGATGCACCACAGCATTGTGGGGTGCATCAGGATGATGCAGGGTGCACTATGGTGATGGAGGATGCTGCAGGGGGTGCATCACCAGGGAGCCCCCACCTTGCTGGTCCCTGGGGTGCACACAGGAACAGCTTCACAAGCCGTGTTGCCCCCCCTGCCCCTCCCGGGTGCTGTGTTGCAGAAAGCCGCAGGCTACCACCTGGACCTCTTCTGGGTGGGCATCCTCATGGCCGTGTGCTCCTTCATGGGGCTGCCCTGGTACGTGGCTGCCACCGTCATCTCCATCGCCCACATCGACAGCCTGAAGATGGAGACAGAGACCAGCGCCCCGGGGGAGCAGCCCCAGTTCCTGGGTGTCAGGTGAGGAAGGCTCAGCCATGCTCTCTTCCTTGGGGTGAGGAGCCCTAATCCAGCATGGCCTCATCCTGCTCCTCTCGGCATTCCAGGGAGCAGAGAGTGACGGGCATCATCGTCTTCGTGCTCACGGGCATTTCTGTCTTCCTGGCCCCCATCCTGAAGGTAAAACATTCCCGTTCCCACATCCCTGCTCCCTGCCTGCAGATGGGGGAAGAGAAAGGTGGATTCTCCCCCAGCACCATGGTCTCCAGCATCCGTTCCCATATCTGGGAATGGGGTGACACCTTCCCTGGGGTAAGCAGTGTGTTTTTCCCATATCCCCAGTACATTCCCATGCCGGTACTGTACGGAGTCTTCCTCTACATGGGCGTTGCATCGCTGAATGGCATCCAGGTGAGTGCTCCTCCTCCTCCTCTTCCTCCTTAATGTCCATGAAGCGGCAAAACACGGGAATCATGACCCCAAATTTTGCACTCCAGTATCTGGATGCATCCGATATTCCCAGCTGTGGGGGACACCGGATACGCAAAACCCTCCAGAAAACACATAAAAACCCCCAAATTCCTCTTTTTGGAGGCTAAAAGAGGGTTTCTCTGGGCAATGTGGGAGCCTGGGGAATAGGGCCGAGGGCTAACAGCAGCCTTCATCCCACCACAGTTTTGGGACCGCTGCAAGCTCTTCCTCATGCCGGCCAAGCACCAGCCCGACTACGTCTTCCTCCGGCATGTGCCATTGCGTCGCATCCACCTCTTCACGCTGGTGCAGATCATCTGCCTGGCTGTGCTCTGGATCCTCAAATCCACCGTGGCTGCCATCATCTTCCCCGTCATGGTAAGAACAACCCCAGGCAGCTGCTGCGACCTCAGTTAGATTCATAGGATCCCAGCCTGGTTTGTGTTGGAAGGGACCTTAAAGCTCATCCAGTTCCAACCCCTGCCACGGGCAGGGACCCCTTCCACTGGAGCAGCTTGCTCCAAGCCCCTGTGTCCAACCTGGCCTTGAGCACTGCCAGGGATGGGGCAGCTGCAGCTCGGTCCCATGGTGTTGCCTGGGTCTGGGGATGAAAGATGCTCTTGTGCCTCTCCCCTCCTAGATTTTAGCCCTGATCCTGGTGAGGCGGCTGCTGGACTTTGTCTTCTCCCAACACGACCTGGCCTGGATTGACAACATCATCCCTGAGAAGGAGAAGAAGAAAGAGGATGACAAGAAGAAGAAGAAAAAAAGCAACAAAGGAGACAGCAGCAGCGATGAGGAGGTGGGTGAGCGGCTCCCATGGATGGGGAGGACATCCTGGACCAGCCATGGACGGAAAGGTCCCATCAAAACCTCCGGTTTGGTGGGTCTGGGATGACAACTTATTCTTGACACCATCTCTAGATATATCAAGGATGAGGGGGTCATTAAGAGCAGCCGACATGGTTTTACCAAGGGGAAGTCATGTTTGACCAAGCTTATAGCCTTCTATGAGGAAGTAACTAGGTGGATGGATGATGGCAGAGCAGTAGATGTAGTTTTTCTTGATTTCAGTAAGGCATTTGGTACTGTCTCCCACAGCATCCTCATAGATAAGCTGAGGAAGTGTGGGCTTGATGATCAGGTAGTGAGGTGGATCAAGAGCTGGCTGAAGGGAAGAAGGCAGAGAGTTGTGGTCAGTGGGGCAGAATCTAGCTGGAGGTCTGTGACTAGTGGGGTACCTCAGGGGTCGGTGCTGGGACCGGTGCTGTTTAATATTTTCATCAATGACCTGGATGAGGGAACTGAGTGCACCCTCAGCAAGTTTGCTGATGACACAAAACTGGGAGGAGTGGCTGACACACCAGAGGACTGTGCTGCCATTCAGCGAGACCTGGACAGGCTGGAGAGTTGGGCGGGGAGAAACTTGATGAAATTTAACAAGGGCAAGTGTAGAGTCTTGCATCTGGGGAAGAACAACCCCATGGACCAGTACAGGTTGGGGGTTGACCTGCTGGAAAGTAGCGAAGGGGAAAGGGACCTGGGGGTCCTGGTGGATAGGAGGATGACCATGAGCCAGCAATGTGCTCTTGTGGCCAAGAAGGCAAATGGCATCTTAGGGTGCATTAGAAAGGGAGTGGTTAGTAGGTCAAGAGAGGTTCTCCTCCCCCTCTACTCAGCCTTGGTGAGGCCGCATCTGGAATATTGCGTCCAGTTCTGGGCCCCTCTGTTCAAGAAGGACAGGGAATTGCTTGAAGGAGTCCAGCGCAGAGCCACAAAGATGATTAAGGGAGTGGAACATCTCCCTTATGAGGAGAGGCTGAGGGAGCTGGGTCTCTTTAGCTTGGAGAAGAGGAGACTGAGGGGTGACCTCATCAATGTTTACAAATATGTAAAGGGTAGGTGTCAGGATGATGGAGCTAGGCTTTTTTCAGTGATATCCAGTGACAGGACAAGGGGCAATGGGTGTAAACTGGAGCATAGGAAGTTCCACGTTAACATCAGGAAGAACTTCTTTACTGTAAGAGTGACAGAGCACTGGAACAGGTTGCCCAGGGGGGTTGTGGAGTCTCCTACACTGGAGATATTCAAGGCCCGCCTGGACAAGTTCCTGTGTGATGTACTGTAGGTTACCCTGCTCTTGCAGGGGGGTTGGACTAGATGATCTTTTGAGGTCCCTTCCAACCCTTGGGATTCTGTGATTCTGTGTTTCGCTGGATTTACTGATTGAGGGGCTTTGAGTGATGCTTAGGGAATGGACAGAGGCTGCAAGGAGTGCTCCAACTGTCCTGAAAGCTGGAAAATAATGGAAAATACTTAAATAGTTAGGAAGAAGAGCCCAGATCCCACAGCTGAGGGAACAGCATCCATCGTATGGTGGCAAAGCACCACTAAACCCCTCCTGCAGACCCTTCCCCAGGCAGAAGAGCTGAAAGTGTGTTTGGGAAGAGGAAGGCAAAGCCTCCTCCTCATGCATCCACTCCTGGAGGTTCTGGGTCCCTTTGGGTGCTCCTGGAGCTCACCCGGGCACTGCCTTCACCTCATTTCCCCACTTTCTTCCCCAGTTCCCACCTCCCTCAGTCATTATGATCCCTATGGAGCCCCTGCCAGTGCAGCCCCGAAATGGGGGTCCCCATTGCCTCAGCCGTAAATAAGGAGCTCAGGAGCCTTTCCAGCATTCCCCATTGCTTCCTAACCCCCCGCACCAGGATCCAATAGCACTAACACTGCTGAGAGATGCAGCCTGGATCCATCCCGCTGGAGCAGGGAGGACGGTTTGCTCTGTTCAAAGCAAGGGTGAGAGGATGCAGCAGGTTCAGTGCTGCTACTAACTTGTATTCCAGTGGCCAGGAAGCCAGGATTCTCCTGGGTGTCCCCCATGAGCCAATGCTAATCAATATGATGTTCCATCATATGCATATATCTGGGAAGGGTTTGAGCCCTCAGAACCAGGGATGGAGAGCTCGTGATGGCATTACCCCAACTGTGAAAGAGCAGATGTGTTCCATTTGGTTAAACCATCTGCCTCAAACATCACACATGAGCTGGTGCAAAGCTAGCCATGACCAAAAGCAATGCAGGATAAAGCTGGATGGCTTGGTTCCAGCTCAGCACCGGGATGCATCCTGGTGCCAGCAGGTTTGAATGCTCTGATTCATGACTCTGTTCTCAAGCTGCTGCTTGCTGGGCCTTTCTCTTTGCTTAATCACCCCCAAATCAGCGTCACCCAGGAGCTTGTCGCCTCTCCCATTGCCTGGAGGATGCAGGACCTGGTGGCACTGAGAGGGAGGGTGAGGAGTGGGTTGTTGGGGGGCTCCTTCCTCACCTGGGAAGCGTTTCACCTCCATGTCCCCCTCCCAGGAAAGAGGCCCTCCGCCTGGAGCTTTGCGTTCTGATTCCTCCCCGAATGGTTCAGACCTGGATCGCAGGTAAATGGCACCAAATAGGATCCCCCAACCTGCCCACCTGTCCCAGGGGACCAGCTGCAGGGAACGGTTTTGGAGTTACTGGATGGGGCTCCCGAGCGGGATTCCATGATTTTCACAACATCCCTCTGGTTTTGGGGTGCTTTTGTTTGCTGGCCCCACCTATTGGGGATGTTGGGAGCGGGGCTGAGTGGGATGGAGCATCCCAAGCCTGACACCAGAGGGTTTAGAGCCCTAAAAATGCCACTTAGGCAACATCCATAGGGATTTTTAGGATTGAGATGTTCATCTAAATCCTGAAATTTTGGGATTATTCTCCACTTCAGCTGCATGTTCTAGGCTTGTACATATTAACAGCAAAACACCATATCTTTATGAGGTTTTACTGGTGGTAGCATCATCCTGAGGGTGCTGGGGTAGCTTTGGGATGGGAATACTCATTCCTGGATGCTCACTTCCCCGTCTCCTCCTCCTCCTCAGCATTACACTTCACCTGAAGATTTCATGCCCATCATCTCCTGCCTTTAACTACTCCCGAAGCCCCATCTGCACCGTGCCCCAGGTGAAGATAGAGATGGAGTCAGACTATGAGGACACTGACACTGAGAAACAACCTCGGGACATGGGCAGTGAGACCACGCTATAACCCCACGCTGCACTCCTGCTGCCATTTATATATATATATAGATATTTCTATATTCATATATATATATAAAGCAAATTTGGCTTATTTTTCTATGTGAGAAGAAGGAGACTGGTGGCCCCAGGGCTCTGTTGCTCTGGTAGTTTTTAGTGTCATGGGTTAAATGCGTTGTGGAATTTCCTCTCTTTCTGCTGGGCAAAGGCATCCCCACTGATGGTGAAATGGGGCTGAAAAGGTGGAATCAAAGATTTCGGCCTCTACTCGCTCCAGGGCTGGAAAAGCTGATGATGACTGGGGCTGTGGGAGCACGTATGGGGAAGGGTGATGGTTTTGAGGGGGTTTTGGTGTGGGGATGAAGAAGGAGTGTGCATCCCTGCTTCCCAATCCCTGAGATCACAACATGGCTCTTGGGGAGTCTTGTTCCATTGAGATGGTGCATCAGGCTTTGTATGGGCAGGAGGCCACGGCAATGAGAATCTGTTCCTGTGGCATGGCATTCCCAGTGTGGTAGCAGGGATGTGGGAAGGACCCGGCTGTGCTCGTGCCAGCGTGAATGGGGGTGAGGAGGCCTGGCAGGGTCAGAAAGGAGCTTTGGCCTGGTAAGGAAAGGAGGAAAAGCAGCTCAGGTTTAAGGTTGTTGCTGCTTGAAGGCAACACCACTGGGGCTACGGAGGGAGAGCAGGGCAGGGAATGGGGCTTTGCTTGCCGCAGGGAATCAGGAATGGTTTCTGCAGGCAGCGGGGCATGGTTTCTACTGGAAAATGGGAATGGTGGCTGCAGTGAAGCTGTTTGGTCGCCCATCCTCATGTCCTCACTGCAGCAGTCCCTGGCCCTGGGGTTGGTATCGGCTCTATCTCTTCCTCTGATGGCCAGGAGCAAGACATGTCCAAGCTGTTATCCCACTGGAGACACATCCCTCCTCCCCGTGCTTCCAGGTCACATCCAGCAGCTCCCTGGTCGGTCTCCATTGGCATTTTGGCTCCACAAAGGGCTCTTCCCACCCGCTGCTGCCTTTGAGTCCTCTGGGAAAGGAAGGGAAGGAGTAGGTCAGGAGCTGGCGCAGGCACCGAGCTCAGGTTGGCGCTGCCCAACTCTCACCCCCTTTATCCAGGAGCATCAGGGTGGTGACAAGGCTCTTAAAGGGGTTTTTTCCTTCCACGGGCTAAGCCAGAACCACTGGTCTGAAGAACCCTCAAATCCATTTCCTTTACTCATGGAGTCTTTATTTTGCCTCTATTTCAAACCTCACAGAGCCCCAACACCTCCCCTGAGCAGAAACAGCCTCCCTGCTATTTATACCGGTCATACAGGGGGGCTGGGACCCCAGTTAAATATCTCAACTGGTCTGAACCTCAGGCAGATCCTGGTTCTCTGTAAATAGTTGAGTCCAACACCGACTTGAAGGCAATTTCCTATTTATAGCCCTTTTTGTTCTGGTTCAGGTACACCTCCTGGCGAGATGTGGCAAGATAAATAACTCAGTATTACTCCTGGCACTGCTTAAAGCAAGAGCCACATAGCTCTGACGTTAAAAGAACTATTTCAACTTGAGCACATCGTGTCTCTTGTTTAGCATTTTTGTACTCCTGTGTGGTAGCTGAAGCGTGGTACAGGTAGGCTTAAGATTTTAATCAACCAGGTTAAATTTGCTTTATTCAGTCCATCAGCTCCAGAAAGGCTTTGTGGACTCTGGTAGATGTTTCCAAGAGCAGAGCTGAAGCCCCTCCAGCATCCAGCTTGACTGAATTGGTCCATTTTACATGGTTCACATGCGGGTTAATACTTTTTGTATATGAAAAAGCAGAGCTTCTCAGACTTACTCCCTTGCTGCTGTACCACTGTAGTCATTTTGTATTTATCGGTGATACAACCCAATAAACCTCATTTCAGTGAGTCTCTCAGTGTGTTACTGGTGCAGAGCCCTTGAACCTCAGTTTCCCTTCCCCATATTCAGTGTTTTTTGCAGTGCTTTTCCCTATAGAAGGTTAGTTTTCTCCCCAGATGCCTCCAGCAGCAGCCCTTTAGCATCACACCAAACCTTTCCTGCTCCTGGGAAGGTGGGATCAGCCTTTCCAGGGAATACGTAAAGAGGAAGGAGTCTGTGACTTAAACGAAGAGGAAGGAATCCAAGACTTACCTCACTGCCCACAAATACACATGCAAGTAGTTTTCCATCCTGCCCAAGGCATCGCAACCTCAGGTAAGGTTAATGTTCAGTGGGTAATTACAGCTTGCAAACTACTCATTAGGAGGGTGAAGTTTACATTGTCCTGTTAGGAAACAGAGTCAGGAAGCAGAATGAGCTTTGTTCAGGCATGAAAGTACAAGATCTTCTTACTTGTGCACCAGGTTGATGTGTGGAGCAGTTGTGTCTCAGCTAAACTAAGGGAGAAGCCAGACCTGACCCTGCTCTGGAGGGAGCTCACCCCATAAGTGCTTTAATAAACTGCTTTTGGGAGAAGTGGGAGACTTAGGAATAATCCTAGGACACAAGCGGGGCTTTTTTACCTTACCACACTTTATTTAGAGCCAGCCTGCATCATTCACTAAGCACTTGCAACACTTTACAAGAGCCCAGGCAGCCTCCTGTGTGCCCAGGGAACACACCAACAGCCCCATCTTGTTCTTTGGTTAGAAAACAAGGCTTTAAAAAGTCACCATTCAAACAGCAAAACCAAAATCCAGCTTAGCCGCACACTAATAACATGTTACAACAGATCCACCACTGCCCAGGGCCCTGCACAGGCTGAGAACAGAGATATGGCTTTTCATTTTATCTTCTTCAAGTAACTTCCCTTACAGAAGAGCTTAACTCACACTAAACATCCAGCACTGAGAGGACCTCAGCATGAGTCAAACACCAGCAGACTGAGCATTTTGTGAGGACAGGACCACAGAGCTGTTGCTTTTGCACTGTGGAGCAGTGCTCTACATCCCATGGGATTGCTAACGCCACGCTGAGCTCCTGGGATCCTAATCCTAGCCCTGCAAGAGCAGGACCAGCTCCTAGAAGAGCTCACTTAACTGTAAAGCAGCTTTGCTAGCATGAGTAGGCCAGGAGTGTAGATACTCACACCTTCATACAACTAACGTGCACGTGCTTCAGCTTCCAATAAACATCTATGACCCCAGAATAGGAAATTCCACTTCCAATACAATAAATATATTGCATTTTCTCTCGGCCTGCTTGGGAGTCAGTTTGGAATGTCATGCTCAGGGATAAGCAGATCCCCCTATTATACTGTTAATGCTTGCAGCTCTTTGGGTTTCAACAGCTTCTTGGCAGCGATGATGGTGTTCTTCATCAGCATGGCAACAGTCATGGGCCCAACTCCCCCTGGGACTGGGGTGATGTAGCTGGCTTTCTTCTTCACCCCTGCAGGAAGGGAAGACAGGAACACATGAGTCAGCAACACTTCCCAAGGTGCTGACCAGTCTAACACTGACAGGAGGTTTGTTTGGAATTAGATGATCTGAAGGTCCTTTCCAACCCAAACCAGTCTGTGATTCTATGGCCAGCTAAGGAATAGGAGTTTCCCAAGGTGGACTTTCCCCCACACCAAGCTGTTCATCCCTGCTACTGCCCAAGCTTAACTGCAAAAGCCCAAGCTGGGGGCAAAGCAAAAAGCAAGGCCTAACAGCTAGATTTCTAGCACAGAAATATCAAGTCCAAGACTAGATGTGGGCTTCAGAATTGTCCCCGGAGGCAGCCACAGTAAAGAACTAACAAAACTTCAACCTTTTCCCTCTCTTGTTCTTCCAGGAGGTTCGTGGTGTTTCAGCAGGCAGCTGGAGGCACAGGGCTCATCACAACAGCATGCTGGGCACTACAGCGGTGAGCAAGGCCCGTGAACAGCAGCCAGAGGGTAAGTTCTGCAACCTCTCCAGAAAAGAGGCTGTAGTGAGGTGGGGCTGGTCTCTTCTCCAACGAAGAGGTGACAGGACAAGAGGAAACAGCCTCAAGCTGCACCAGAGGAGGTTTAAATGGAGATGAGGAGCAATTCCTGCCCCAGAGGGTGCTCAGGCATTGGAACAGGCTGCCCAGGGCAGGGCTGGAGTCACCATCCATGGAAGTGTTCACACACTGTGCAGCCAAGGCCCTCAGTGCCATGGGTTAGTGGTGGCCTTGGCTGGCGAACGGTTGGACTGGATGAGCTTAAAGGTCTTTTCCAAACTAGTTGATTTTATGGCACAATATTGGATGCAGCAAGCAAGGGAATGTAAGCATCCGAGTGCATCTGCTCAGTCACATCAATCAGGACTTTCTCCTCCCCAGCATAAAGGTTCAATGCTCAAGAAACCAGCCACAGCCTTTCCATACCTTCAAAATCCACATCCCCAACCAGCCTGGGTTTAGCAGTGATGGGATCCTGCACTCTTGTTATTCCCACATCAATAACTGCAGCTCCTTCTTTGATCATATCAGCTGTGATCAGATTGGGAATGCCTGCAAGGGATGACAGAATCAGAAAGTCATGGTGGAGCTCAGTATGTTCCTCTCACCCTATGTTCACGTTCTTTTGACCCACCTGGGTCTTCCTTCCTCACAAAGCTGTTGGACTCCATCTTAAGGGACTTTTCCAACCTAAATGATCCCACAAAATGCATATCTATGCCCAGCTCCACAACGCAGAGCTAGTGATGTTTGGCTCCATGAGGAATGTGAGTCGTTTACTGATAACTTCAGAGCTGGAATTCACCCCCAGGAAGAGTTCTGGCAGAGCAACTGGGACCACCAAAGCATCCTCTCCAAGCTGAAACCCTAAAGCTTGCATTTGAAGTCTGTGGCTGTGTTTGTTCATGCAGCTCCAGCAGTGTTTTCACCCTTGCACTAAGTCAGCAAGTTGAAGCAGTGGCCAATGCCACAACAGCCTACCGGCTTCTCGCTGAGGCTGTAAAACCCTCAGGCTGACAGGGAGATAGAGGTGGGAGCAGCAGCTTGCAGCTAAGCCACGCTTTCAGGTTAAGAGTGTGTTTATCTGGTCCTGCCAGATACTGCTGCCTCAGGACTGAGGCGGGAGCTTATTCCCCTCTTGCTCAGTTAACTCTTTCACACAAGCCTTCCTCTGCTCTGCCACCCTTTGATTATGAACGTATCCTACTTGCCAGCAGCACTTCTGCCATCAGGACATGCACTGACACCTCCAACACCACTCCTTATCCTTCCAGCACTTCGTCTCCACACACAATTTCCAACCCATGTTTTCTCTCCTCCCTCCCCACAGGCTCCCACGCAGACACTGCAAATCAGCTCAACTGCCCTGCCTCCATGCCAAGGGAACAGCCTGGGGAGGAGTACACCTCTGAGGAGTCCTTGTGCTTTGAAGACAGCACAGCAGCTATTCCTCAGCATCTGACTGTCTCTAGGTAAACAGATCCTATCTTGATATTATTTTCCCTCCTCCCACAGAAATACAGAGCTGTCCACATGTATGTCAGCCTGTCTATAGCTGTTGTCTAGATTTGATCAGGTGTTGGCACAGGAAAGCCTTCCTGCCAGATGTTATTTTGCATTTCAAAGGCTCCAAGCAGCTCTGCTTCTAAGAGCAAGTGTGTGAATCCTGTGGTGAAGGCCTGGAGCAACTGACTGGCTCAAACAGCCCCTCAATCGAAGTCCTCACCCTAGGCACCTCATCTGTGCTGTCAGAGTCAGGTCTTACCTGCTGCTGCTACCACAATATCAGCACGGATAGTGTGTTGCTTCAGCTGCTCCTTGGGAGTGTAGCGGTGGGATATCGTGACTGTGGCATCACCTGCAAGAGAGAGGATACATGGAGCTTTAATTCATGTTTAACGCCCAAACCCGGCCACATCTCTAGATCTTCCCCTTTGAGACACACGTGTGTTTATCAGGAACACCACAGCCTGATGGAACAGGCTGTTTCCCAGGGAACAGCCTCCAAAGTCAGAGGGAGGGATGTGGCATGGAAGAGGACAAGGACTCACTGAAGAAGGCTCTGAAACATTACAAGACTTACAGGCTGAGAGCACTGGGCTGGTTCAGCCTGGAGAAGAGAAGGCTCCTTAAGGGGAGATCTTAGAGATTGCTCCCATCCCTGGCAGTGCTCAAGGCCAGGTTGGACAGGGCTTGGAGCAAGCTGCTCCAGTGGAAGGTGTCAATGCCTGTGGCAGGGGGGTGGAACTGGATGAGCTCTAAGGTCCTTTCCAACCCAAACCATTCTAGGATGACTATGCAGGAAGTTAACTCCTCAGCCTTGACCACAGCCAATGTGATGGGCCAGAGTCCCTGAAGTGTTCCTGGGACCACTTTCAGAGCCTCAAGAGGACAGTGTGATAGGCAGAAGGCTTCCTTCTGCAGCTGCCTGGCACATGGGCTCCAAGGCCACCAAGCTTCTACCTCCTGGCCGCTCGTGCCTGCCATCTGTATGCAGCAACATGGCAATGGGCATGCCCACGTTCTTCGACCTGCCAGCCACCACCACGTTCTTCCCCAGTGTTGGGATGCCTGCAAAGGAGAAAGCGGAGTCTTAAAACAAAGACAAGCTGGAGTTACACCAGACAGCAGCTAAATACTGCGGCAGTAGCAGCTTACCAGTTCTCTTAATGATCTCCCACACTCCCCAGGGGGTGGCTGGCAGCATGGAGTACTGGTCAAGGCACATGCGCCCCACGTTTATCACATGAAAGCCATCAACATCTTTGTCTGGACTCACAGCGTTGCAAATCTTGCGTTCATCAATATGTTCTGGAAGAAAACAAAAAGCTTGGACCCTAGGGATCAGCCAAAAAACTGCTTTTTGCAGTCAGCCAGTGCCCTGACCTGCTGCACCAGCTCTTTGGGTTTGGAGCCTTGAAGCTGCTCAAGACTTCCAGCAAGCACAAGGCTACAGCTCCCAGAAGAAGGGGACTGGAACCACTATGAGATCTCAACATTGCTAATGCTGAGAGGGCATTTTTAGGCAGCCTCATGCTTCTGACTCTGGAAGCTGATACTCCCTACACAAGAATAGATACCTGTGACCCTCAGCAGCTTAACTCATGTGAGGGAGTACCTGCATTGACTTCTTTAAGCTACATCATAGTAGGATGCCACCCCTCATGGCACAGGATAGCCCCTATGCTGCTATTTCTGGCACATACAATCTCTTAGAAGCTTTATGTAAAACAGGAATGGGTGCAAGTATAGATACTCACCAGGTAAAGGAAGCTGCACTAACAAACCATCCACATTGGCATCGTTATTGAGTTTGCTGATCAAATCCAGGAGCTCCTCTTCAGTAATGGAAGCTGGCCTGAGGATGGTTTCACTGCTGATACCTGCGCAACCAGAAGTCCCATGTTAGGGAATCACTTGTGCACAAGTGGGAGAGCAACTTCCCTAATCCATGTGGTTTAAGCTGCCAGGTTTCCCTGCTCTACACACCAAGGACTGTATGCTTTGGGTAACAATAAGTACCTTCCAGGCTGGAGATCTTGACAAGTCTTGTGTTTTACAGGTAAGGACATTTAGTGTCAGTCTAATGACCTGGAAATGACTATTTGAGAGCAGAGACCTTTTGAGTGCAGGCAGGACTTCAACCTAAGCAAAGGGTGCTATGATGAAGATGCAGCCACACATCCTGTGGTCCCTCTGGACACAGCAGGAGGAGGATGTTAGACTCAAACACCTCAGCTCCACAAGGCTTCAGCAGCACAGAACCAAAGGGAAAAATAAACCATTTATTGCCCCAACCCCTTTGAGCACATTTTCTCCACAAGCACACTTGGCTCAACACCAAGCAGGGCCTCAGCTTGCAAGACTGGAAGGAGTCAGAGGGTGTCAAGGCTGCTGAACGACAGCTGCATCTCAGGCAGCTGAGGAATGGTGGCAAATCTGAGCCTTGCCTGCGTTTTATATGGCCATAGGACAACTGCAAATCCAAACTATAGGACTTGATGTTGCCCCAAAGGGCCCAAATGGCACAACGCACATGTGAACCGTGTTTACTAACTCCATCCCGGTACAAAGAAGGCAGCCAGAACAGTCATAAAGCAAATGCTGGGTCAAACAAACTGCCATAGAGCTGAGGTGAAAAGCTGCCAGATGGAGACATCCCAAAAAGCTTCCCCCAGCATCCAGCATCAGCTAAAGTGAGATAAAACAGTGAGTAGCTCCACTTCAGCAGAGCACAGACATACCAACATCAGCAGCCGCTTTGGTTTTGTTCAACACATAGGAGTGACTCGCTGGATTCTCACCCACGAGGACAACACTGAGGTGAGGTCTCTTGTTTCCAGCTGCTACCCACTGCTCAACCTCATGACGGGCTTCCTGCCGGATCTGCCGGGCCAGCTTCCTGCCTGAGATCACAACCGCATCATTGCTGCAACAGAGAAGGTGTTACCAAAGCAGTGAGCACCCCTCAGACCTTCAAACCCAAGCTCTGGGCAACACAGACCAGAAAAAACAGATGCAAACAGCAAGTCAGGGCAGAAAAGGTTCTTTTCATAGAATACCAGACTGGTTTGGGTTGGAAAGGACGTTAAAGCTCATACAGTTCCAGCCCATGTCACGGGCATGGACCCCTTCCACTGGAGCAGCTTGCTCCAAGCCCCTGTGTCCAACCTGGCCTTGAGCACTGCCAGGGATGGGGCAGCCACAGCTTCTCTGGGCACCCTGTGCCAGCGCCTCAGCACCCTCACAGGGAAGAGCTTCTGCCTCAGAGCTCAGCTCAGTCTCCCCTCGGGCAGGTTCAAGCCATTCCCCTTGGCCTGTCCCTACAGGCCCTTGTCCCAAGCCCCTCTCCAGGTTCCCTGCAGCCCCTTTAGGCACTGGAGCTGCTCTCAGGTCTCCCCTTCAGGAGCCTTCTCTTGTCCAGGCTGCCCCAGCCCAGCTCTCTCAGCCTGGCTCCAGAGCAGAGCTGCTCCAGCCCTCGCAGCAGCTCCCATTGCCTCCACTGAACTCACTCCAGCAGCTCCACGTCCCTCTGGTGCTGTTGCCCCAGAGCTGGACACAGGCTGAAGTTTCCCTGAGCTCTGTACAAGCCCTTTGCAACTTCTTGCTAAATGTCAAGCAGCATATTTCAGCCTTAGTTTAAAGATGCCCAAAGCTGGGCTCAGCAAACAACGTTGCCAGAGGAATCAGCTTATTCGTGCAGCATGAGAGCACACACGTTCTTCTGTGCTGGAGTCTGTGTGCATCGTTTTCCTGGCACATGTCTCAAGCTAAAATACTCCTAGCTGCCATTTTTAGAAAGGCAGTCGCCCATTCCTTGTGAAGGCATGAGAGCTTCGCTACAACGGACTCGCAAAAAGTGGAACTCACTCCAGTGGAGCTTCCCCCACTGAAGAGGTCTATGGAGTAATTCTGGCATTGGCAGAGCGTGCTGTACTTCCGTATGGAGTGCTGCTCCCAGAGATCCCCGTCCCACACGTTCCTTGGCAAGTCTGATCATCTAGCACAGCACACACCTTGCACAGCCAACCTCACACCCTCTCCTCTCAAGCTGTGTCTTCAGGCTGTTAAAGCTGAGCTGGGGTACGCGGTTTCACCCCCTCCAACAGACTCCAGTGTCTGTCTGGAGTAGAAAGGACATTTGCCCATCTGAACAACATCAGAACAGTTCCTCACATACATTTCTAAATTAGAAACAGGAATATCCAGTCACTGCCAAATATATTCCAGGCAACTGGACACCCTGCAGGATACAGAAAGCCTTGACCTACAGATGGCCAGTCCCTGTCACAACAGGCTGCTCACACTGCTCATGCCTGGCTCTTTCTCTTTAGGTTATCACTGTGACTCTTACTTCAGCATCATTCTCATCCAGCAATCCTTTTGTGAGAGGATTTCCCTTCACAAGCTTCACTTCTAGACCTTGTATTTATGTCTTGTCTTGCTGCAAAGATTCATGACAAGCACCTTAGTCACTTCCCCAATTGCTCTTACCTCTGAGCTGGAACAAAGATGCTCACAGATGCATTACTGTGATTCCTTGTAATTTGGGAAGCTACCATGTCATCCATGGGACCTTCCCAAATCACAAAGAATCACTTCCGAGGCAATCCCCAAGCAAGATGCATCAGCACTAGAACCTATTTAGCTTGCTGCAGGAATCCAGGAGACAACTGACCCATGGCCCAACCACGCCAGTTGTGGTTCCAACCCTCCCTGCACCACAACATCAAACAGGAGCAAGTAAATTGCTGCAGTTTCTCCTTAAAAATCCATCACCTGCCTCGTGCACCGGTTCCCACATTAAATTCAATGCTGCTGTCTTCTGATCTTCTCTAGGTACAATGCTGAGCTCTGGGGACAGCTGCCACCAGGGAGAACCACAGCAACAACCACTCCAGCACAGCCACATGAGAAGTAGGGAAGTGTTTTGCCTACCTAGAGATGCAGAGGGCTGGAGCAGCTCTGCTCTGGAGCAGAGAGCTGGGCTGGGGCAGCCTGACAAAGAGAAGGCTCTTGAAGGGGAGACCTGAGAGCAGCTCCAGTGCCTAAAGGGGCTGCAGGAAACCTGGAGAGGGGCTTGGGACAAGGGCCTGTAGGGACAGGCCAAGGGGAATGGCTTGAACCTGCCAGAGGGGAGACTGAGATGAGCTCTTAGGCAGAAGCTCTTCCCTGTGAGGGTGCTGAGGCGCTGGCACAGGGTGCCCAGAGGAGCTGTGGCTGCCCCATCCCTGGCAGTGCTCAAGGCCAGGTTGGACACAGGGGCTTGGAGCAAGCTGCTCCAGTGGAAGGGGTCCCTGCCCGTGGCAGGGGTTGGAGCTGGATGAGCTTTAGGGTCCTTTCACACCCACACAAGGCTGGGATTCTATGATCCTTTGTGCGTTTTTAATCCCTGCCCTATGCAATTACGTGGTTCTCTCCATTTACAGGGAATTCAATATTACTTCTTCCTTAACGGCAATCATCCACTCAAACCTATCTAACAGCAACCAGTAAAAACCCTTCCCAAGCCAGCACAGCCCACTGGCTCTCTAGTTTTTATGCATGTCTACTCTCATCTAAAAGGAATTATTGCGAGTGCCTGGCAAGCACAAGCAGAAATCACGATATCAGAAACACCTCATGCCAAGAGCCTGGATATAACCTCGAGACTGGGCTGCCCGGAGGGCAGGGAGCAGCATCTTCCCCTCATAAGCTCCAGGGAAGCCAAAGTCGGAGCCGTGTTTAGAGAAGGGAACAGCTCCCTCCAGGACGGCTTCACTGCATTAGATCAAACCCCACGGAGGGGAAGATGAGGTGGGGCACGGGCGGGGTGCTCGGGGGGCTCCGGTTCCCCTCACGCCCCGTACACCCGGAGTGACCCCGGTCCCGAGAGGCCCCGCTAGGGTGCGGGGGGACCGGGCAGAGCCGGTGCCCCCCTGCTCGGGGTATGGATGCCCGGAGCATCCCATGCAAGGCGGGAGCGGGATTTCATCAGCCTGCGATGCCCGGCGCGGCCACTGGGGGCCGCCTCATTCATCCCCAGTGTGGGCAGGGGCGAGACGGGGCCTTACCCCGTCCCGGTGGGGCAATGTGGGACCGCGGTGGGCAACGTGGTCCCCCCTCCCTCGTCCCTCCGCATCCCGGGACCGGGCGGAAGCGGCGGGCGGGCCTCGGCTCCTCACACACCACCCCCGGGAAGGGCCGTACCTGGGCGCGCTGAGGTGGATGCGGCGGCCGCGGGGCCGGAGCGCGGAGCTCGCCAGGCCGCGGAGCGGGCACAGCGCGGTTGCCATGGCAGCAACCGGCGGCGAGAGACCGGGAGTGGCAGTGGCACAGTCTGTGCAACCCGCCGGTTTATATAGCGCGGCCGGCGGGAGCCAATCAGCGCGGCGAGCGGCGCGGAGGAGAGAGTTGAGTGGCGGAGGAGAGGGAAAGGGGCGGGCGGAGCGGGCGCTCCACTCTGTGATTGGGGGAGAGGGACAGAGTGGGCTCGGCAAAGGGGTGGGAGGGGCGAAAGGAGAAGGAGGAGTGTGATTGGTGCGGTGGGCAGGGCTTCCCCGCTCTAATTGGGCACGGAGGGGCTCATTGGCTGGGCTCGAGTGGGCAAGAGAACCTGAGGATTGCACAAGGCGAGGGGCATAGGGATAGGGATAGGGATAGGGATAGGGATAGGGATAGGGATAGGGATAGGGATAGGGATAGGGATAGGGATAGGGATAGGGATAGGGATAGGGATAGGGATAGGGATAGGGATAGGGATAGGGATAGGGATAGGGATAGGGATAGGGATAGGGATAGGCATAGGCATAGGCATAGGCATAGGCATAGGCATCAGAGCCGGGGTCAAGACCATTCGGACCAGGACAGGCTGGAGAGGTGGGAACATGTGTCTGGGAATAACAGCAACACCAGAGGGATGTGGAGCTGTTGGAGCGAGTCCAGAGGAGGCCATGGAGATGCTGCGAGGGCTGGGGCAGCTCTGCTCTGGAGCCAGGCTGAGAGAGCTGGGCTGGGGCAGCCTGGACAAGAGAAGGCTCCTGAAGGGGAGACCTGAGAGCAGCTCCAGTGCCTAAAGGGGCTGCAGGGAACCTGGAGGGAACTCTGTAGGAACCCCAGCCCCTGAAAGCGTGTCCATGCTGATAACAGGTTCCCTAGGCCCATTGGGTTGTGTCCAGTCCCATGAGAAGGGGGCCCTGGGACGCAAGGCCCATAGGAAAGCATCTTGGGGGGTGCCTAGACTGATGCAGAGGAGATTCAGAACGATCTCAGGCTCATGGGGGTCCTCCAGACTCATGAGAAAGAGGTTCTGGGAGTCCCCAAGCCCATGGGGTGGCTCCCCAGACCCATGCAGGGGGGCTTTTGGGGTCCCATGCTGATGGGGAGATCCCCAGGCCAATGTGAAGGGAGTTCTGGGGGACCCCAGTCCCTGGAAGGGTCTCCATGCTGATAGGGGTGTCCCCAGAACCATGGGAATGTACCCAGGCCAATGAGAAGGGGGCTTTTGGGGTCTCCTGGCCCATGAGGGGTCCCCAGACCCACGAGAAGGGAGCTCTGCAGGCCTCCAGACATATGTGGGGTGCTGCTCCATGGGGAGTCCCAGCCCCATGGCTGATGCTCGAAGCCAGCGCAGACCCACGTGTACCCCAGCCCAGGGGCTGTTGCCATGGTGATGGCGCCGTGCGTGCCCCCCCCCCCCGCACGAAGCCCGGCGCCATCGCTGAGCTCTCGCGAGAGTTGGCGGCGGGGCGGGTGTGGAGCTGGGTCCGAGTGGCTGAGGAGCCGCCGGCGCTTCCTTTACCTCGGCCCGGCCCCGGCCGCGGCTCCCCTCGCCATGAGCTTCCTCTTGTGAGTGCCCGGGTCCCGGGGAGGGGCTTGGGGTCTTTGAGGGGGAGAAGGGGCTTTGGGGAGGTGCTGTGTGAGAGGATTTGGTGGGGAAGGCCTCTGCAGGGGGCCGCTGTGAGGGGCTGGGGGGGGGGTGTGAGGAGAGAGCGTCCTGGCTTGGTCTGTGAGTGATACTGGAGGGGGAAGCGCTTGGGGAGGTCCTGGGGGTTAGGTCTGTGAGGGGATGGAGGGGGTTTTGGGGAGGCCCTGGGGGGTTCATGGGCAAGGGGTGTTGGGGGTCCTGAGGGAAATCCTGGGCCTCAAGGAAGGGTTTTGGGGGTTGAGGACCCCAGCGGTGCCCAGGAGGTGAGGAAGGGCTCTTCATCAGAGACCGCAGGGATGGGACAAGGGGTGATGGCTTTAAACGGAAACAGGGGAAGTTCAGGTTGGGTATAAGGCAGTTCTTCCCTGTGAGGGTGCTGAGGCGCTGGCACAGGGTGCCCAGAGAAGCTGTGGCTGCCCCATCCCTGGCAGTGCTCAAGGCCAGGTTGGACACAGGGGCTTGGAGCAAGCTGCTCCAGTGGAAGGGGTCCCTGCGAGCCCTAACGAGCCTGTGGTTTTATGATTTTTAAGGCTTTTTTATGAGGCACAGGAGGGCTCTTAAGGGAGGCTTTAGGAGGAAGCCTTGGGTGGCTTTGGGCAGAGGTCCTGGGGGCTCATGAGGGGCTTGAGGAAGGCTTTGGCCCTTTGGGGAAGAGGTTTTGGAGAGTCCCTGGGATGTCCGAGGCAGGGCTGGAACACACTTTGGGAGGAGTTGTAGTCCTGGGAAGAAGGAGCCCTGGGGGTGCAGTTGTTCATGGGGAGGAAGATGGGGTAAGAGAAGGTGCCAGGCAGGGGAAGGGCTCCAGGCTGGGATGTGGAGGGATGCTGGCAGTGGGAGCATGGTAACCCCAGAGGGCTGGCATCCCGAGGAGTGCTAGTGTTAGGTGAGTGCCAGGGAGGGTGGGGAGGCCTTTGGGGGGGTGTATAAGGGGATAGGGAGCTTTTGGTTCTTAGTCTTAAGAGGGAAGGTTCTGGGGAGGGGTTGTCTTATGAGGGTCAATCCTTCCCAAGTGGGGAGAATTTGAGATTGATTGGTCTTCTAAGGGAATTTGGGGAGGTGCTGAGGGGGTTAGGGTGCCTGCAGGGATGCTCCGCTCTGGGGCTTTAGGTGGGCCTTACCCTGCATCTGTGGACAAAGGGTGCTCAATGGTGTTTGTGCGAGGGGCTGCCCTGCTGTGAGGTGGTTGCAGGGGGGATGCTGGCAGCCCTGCAGGCATGTGATGTCCAAAATGCATCTTTAACCATTTGTAGAGGGTGGCCTGTTGCAGATCCGTGGTGTGAATGTGAAGGCTTGTAAAATGTGAGAGGGCATCTTGAGGCCTGCTAGGATGTGGGTGAGAACTGGAGGTCTTTTGTGGTTTAAGAAGCAGCTGGGGACCCTCCTGCTAGGGTTTAGGGTTGGTGACGTGCTGTGGCCTGTGTTTTGGCAGTAGCCAGTGGTTTGGTTTAGGAGTGACCTGGATCTGAAGGTCTTGTTTCCGCAGTGAGCGTTGTAAACAGTTTGTAAACCAAGGGCAGAACATCACACCAGGAAGCCCATGAGGTGTGTGCCAGCACTACGTGCAATGGGGGTGGAATGCCTGTTTCCCCTGAGCCATCCTGTTTGTACTGGGAAGCAGAGAGCTGGTAGAGGCTGAAAGTTAATGTGTTGTGGTTGAGAGGTATCAAAATTCACTCCATTTTGTGTGGGGAGAGGCAGTGGTGCAGCCGGTTGGAGGGACCGGGTGGGTTCAGTGAGGTGTTGTGCTGAACACCAGCAGCCACTGAGCACAGGGAAGGATGATTGTGGTGGTGATTTGCATTTTGGGGCTGGAGTCTATTAAATCACTATTTTTAGCAAGCTGTTTCCTACAGCACATCTCATATTTGCCACTGTCAAACTGACCTGGTCGGGGGGTTCGTCCATTCCTTGCCAGTTTTATGTGGGCTTTTATTTCCATGATCCACTGTTGCTTGATGAGTCTTTGGGCCTTTGCACACAATATTTGTCACCTTTAAAAGGGCAGGTGAAAGAGGGAAGCAGGAGGGTGGCTTGTGTGTGGGCACATAGGGTTGAGGGGAAGTGGGAAAGGGCTGGTTGGAAGTGCTGGGTAGCAGAGGGCGATACAGGAAATGTTTCTGGGAAGGGAATGCTGTTAAAGCACTGACTGGAAATGTTTTCTCTCTTGTCAGTGGGAGTCGGTCTTCAAAAACATTTAAGCCCAAGAAGAACATCCCCGAAGGCTCCCATCAGTACGAGCTCCTGAAACATGCGGAAGCCACCCTGGGGAGTGGTAACCTCAGACAAGCAGTTATGCTGCCGGAGGGCGAGGACCTTAATGAGTGGATTGCAGTTAACAGTAAGTGCTATAAAAGAGGGATGCACTCAAGCGTGGAGGTGGATGGGAACCCAAAAATCTCTGGGGTTTAGCCTCAGAAGCAGCTTGAAATTCCCTGAATGACGTTCTTCCCTCCAGGCATGCCCTATTTAGGCGACTGAGTTGGGATAAAAGGAAAGTAAAGGTGCAAAAAGTGAGGTGCAAACCTGCCCTGTTGTGGTTTTGGGGTGGGGTTTTCTGAGTTCAGACTTGCCAAGGGGATGAGGTGTGTGAATGGTTATTTTTGTACTGGGCAGCAACCCTCCAGTGTCAGTCTTTGGAATTAGGAATTAGTGTTGTCAACTGTCAAAGCAGTGGCAGGAGATAATCCAGGGAAAAAGTGGAACAGTGCTCTCCACTGAACTCTGGGTTTGTAGAGTTTCTTCTTTGTTTTCTAACTAAGAAAATTTAGGCTCTTCAGCCTGGAGAAGAGAAGCTGTGTGGAGACCTCAGAGCAGCTTCCAGTGTCTGAAGGGGGCTACAAGGATGCTGGAGAGGTACTCTTTGTCAGGGACTGGAGCGATAGGACAGGGGGTGATGGGTTCAAACTGAAACAGGGGAAGTTCAGGTTAGATACAAGAAAGAAGTTCTTTCCTGTGAGGGTCCTGAGGTGCTGGCACGGGGTGCCCAGAGATGTTGTGGCTGCCCCATCCCTGGCAGTGCTCAAGGCCAGGTTGGATGGGGCTTGGAGCAACCTGCTCTAGTGGAAGGTGTCCCTGCCAGTGGCAGGGTGTTGGAAATAGATGAGTTTAATGTCCTTTTCAACCCAAACCATCCTGTGATTCTATGATTCTAGTTTCATTTTAGTTTTACTGCATGCATAGTTTAAAAAGCCAGAAGCTACACATTTATTTTGCTTTTAGCAGTTGCTATTCCTGGCCTCCTTTCTTTGGAGGCTGGAGGAGGAAAGGGTAGTTTTGAACAATGGAAGACAGTAAGTCAGGCCACAAGTATTCAGCCTAAGAAAGATCTCTCCCATATTATCAAAATCAGTCAGGTTTTTGAGGTACTGTAAAGGTGTCTGGAACCTAAAGCAGTCTGAGGTATGTCAAGCTCAGTGGAGCTTTGTGCCACACAAATCAGTTGATGGTGGCAGCCAGAGGGTGAATAATTGACAGAGCAATTCCAATTCCTATATGGTCTAAAAGTTGTGGAAGTCATCTGTGATGTGACATTATACAGAAAGAGAATGTTTGCTTTTGCTGGGAGTTCTGTGGGCCCATGACAGTGATCCTCAGAAGCTGTGTTGGCTGCAGGAGGGTGATCCAGCACTGCATCAGCTTTGTGTCACACCTGGAGTAAACTTGATGTGTTTCCTTTCCAGCGGTGGATTTCTTCAACCAAATCAACATGCTATATGGGACCATCACAGAGTTCTGCACAGAGGCAAGCTGCCCAGTCATGTCTGCAGGACCAAGGTGAGATGCTTCCTGTGGTCTGTGGCTCCAGTTTCTATGCAGATGGGTGCAGGGGTCACTCAAGCATGTGCAGAAAGAAGCTAAAAAGAGGATGGCACGTGTCCAGATCAGGTCAAGGTACGGCACTGTGCTCTCTTGGGGTCGTTTACCCACACATGAAGCCACACTGTCTGATGGGGAGGCTGTGTGTAGCCATCAGTCAGTATCTGTCCAGGGGAAGTATGCATGAGGATCTTTTTTATTCCTTGTTGATTGGATCCCTGTGTTTAGAAGCTGAAAAGGTTGTTGAAATAATTTGTCTTAAAGAAAATGTAAGACCTGGCTTGACTAGAAGTGTCTGGTCTCGCTGTCAAAGACTCAAGTAACCTGTCAGTGCTCACAGAGCTGGTGCTCTGAGAGACCAGAGTGTGGTTTTTCTAAGCACAAGTGATTCTAAAGCCAGGAAGTGCTTATAGAGACAGGTACATGTGGTAGGGACCAGCCAAGTGTCTTCTGGGTCTTCCCTATGCTGC
This sequence comes from Lathamus discolor, assembly GCF_037157495.1. Classification (NCBI taxonomy): domain Eukaryota; kingdom Metazoa; phylum Chordata; class Aves; order Psittaciformes; family Psittacidae; genus Lathamus; species Lathamus discolor. The sequence continues at coordinate 526,476 of NC_088905.1, forward strand.
AACAAGGCTTGTATTATCTGCCTTGTTGAATCAGTCTGTCACATCCTGCCCTGCTTTTCTACCCACAAGTATCTAGATGCAAGTTCCTGTTTCTATACTGGGGGATGTTTCCTGTAACAGTTTCCTGTTTAAATGGCTCTGGTTTTACTTCTTGCTGGTCAAGAGGCAACAGACTTAAGTACACCGGGGGGGAGGACTCCCTGCTTTTGAGGGATTTTGCAGAAGATCTCCGAGAAAGCAGGTTGTGCTAAGTGAACATCAGCCCTGGTTTGGAGGAGCCATGGGATCAATGACCACATATGTTGATTTGAGCTGCTGGCTTCCAAAAGCCTTTGGCTAATGTGCAGCCCTGGGGAGGGTCTCTTACAGAGCTCATCCACCTCATGAGAAGGGGAGAAGGAACACCAAATTCCCAGAGGCTGTCTGAAAGCCATCAGTAAATTAATTTGAATGGTGGGCAACAGCCCTCATGCTTCCTTTTTGGCCAGTTTTTGTTTTAATTTAAGGAAATGTTGATGGAGGAGGTTGCCACGAACTAGCAGTTCATTTTTGAGGGCTAAACCCCCAAGGGTGGCCACAACGGAGGCATTAACTCCACTCTGTTGTGTTGTGCTTGAGAAACTCAAAGTGCTGCTCTTGTTGCTTTAGAGGAGCATTAGTGTTGCTCCTTGCTGGGATAAGGAGGAAGCTGCAGGGCCTAAAAATGCAGTTTTATTTCTCCTTGAGCAGAGAACTGAGTTTCCTTCCCTCTCCCCACAGGTACGAGTACCACTGGGCAGATGGCACCAACATCAAGAAGCCTATCAAGTGCTCGGCCCCGAAGTACATCGATTACTTGATGACATGGGTGCAGGACCAGCTGGATGATGAAACCCTCTTCCCCTCCAAGATAGGTAAGTGTGGCCTCAGTGCTGCAATGTCTGGCTTTGGTTCTCTTGACCAAACTGAAGGACTCACCTGTGCTCTTTGGAGACATTGAGGGGCTGGAGTTGGGTCCAGAGAAGGACAATAGAGCTGGTGCAGGGCCTGGAGCACAAGTGTGATGAGGAACAGCTGAGGGACCTGGGGGGTTTAGGCTGGAGAAGAGAAAGCTCTGGGGGACCTGATTGCTCCCTACAACTGCCTGACAGGAGGATGGAGCCAGGAGGGGCTGGACTCTGCTCCCAAGGAACAAGGGATGGGACGAAAGGAAATGGCCTCAGGCTGCACCAGTGGAGGTTTAGATGGAGCTGAGGAACAATTCCTTCCCCAAAGGGTGCTCAGGCATTGGAACAAGCTGCCCAGGGCAGGGCTGGAGTCACCATCCCTGCAAGTGTTCACACACCGTGGAGACAAGGCCCTCAGTGCCATGGTGGCCTTGGCAGTGCTGGGGAACGGTTGGACTTGATGATGTTAAAGCTCTTTTCCAACCTGGTTGATCCTATGATTCAGGGGTCCCTTTTCCCAAGAACTTCATGTCAGTGGCCAAGACGATCCTGAAGCGGCTGTTCCGTGTGTATGCCCACATCTACCACCAGCACTTCGACTCTGTCATGCGGCTGCAGGAGGAGGCCCACCTCAACACCTCCTTCAAGCACTTTATCTTCTTTGTGCAGGTGAGTTGTGAAACAGTGAAATCACTGGGGTTTGTCATTCCCCATTTGCTTTTAAGGGGAGTTGGATTTCAACACCTCTTTGCTCTTCAAAGATCTGTGGTGTACCCCGTATGAGCCACTCAGCTCCCACCCTCTGTGCCATGTGAACCATGCAGCTGTAGCAGCGTAGGTCTGTGGGTTTTATTTCTGGGGCATTTTTGCAGGAAGCATGGTCAGGTTGGCTGTAAATGCTTGAATTTCCTTCTTGGCTTTTAGCTGTCAGCCTGCAGCAAAAGCAGCCAGGCTCAGACGGGAACTTCGTGGGTTTGTAGCTCCAAGAATCAACTTAGAAATGATGGTGGCACCCTTTTTCCTTGCCGGTATTTCAACAACCTGTCCCATATGACTGCACGTGTGGCTTGTGCTGAGCAGCTTGGTGACAGCAGAAAATATTCTGTTGTCCTGAAATGCCTGAATTTCTCTGCAGAGAAATGAGAGGCCGGTTTGATGTTCTCCTGGGCACTGGCACACACTGACACAGCAGCTTCCCAGCACACATACTGGGATGTGTTTTCCAGAAGCGCTTTGAGTGGTGCCTTTAGTTTTTGTGTTGCTTTTTCCCTGCCAGGAATTCAACTTGATTGACAGGCGGGAGCTGGCTCCTCTGCAGGAACTGATTGAGAAGCTGGGCTCCAAGGACAGATAAGACTTTTACAGAGAGGACCTTTTTTGGCTGCTCCTTTCTGCTTTATACTCCAGCCACTTCCGCGCTTCTGCTGTGCAGCCCCAGCTTCTGCAGCCCACATGGGTCTCCAGGCTGTGTGTGCACAAGCCCAGCAAAGACTGTGCTCTGGTTGAAGATGGGACCTGGACTTGGAGCAGGTTTGGTTCCCCATGGGCATGGGGTGGAGCTCCAAGTGCTGCTCAGCTGCTTTCTCCTCCCAGAGGTAAAGTTTTCCTCTGTGCCTAAGCCCGGAGTGGCTCAGCTTATTTTTGGAAGTGCTTATTTTTGCAGAAGAGGTGTACTTTGGCCCAGAGCCTTCACCTCCCCTTTGGCAGCAGTGTTGAGGGGAAGGAAGAAAAGTGCCTGGTCCTGGGCTGAAGGTGTTCACACAGTGGGGGGCTGAGGGAGGGACCCCACCATGTGGCAAGGCAATAATAAAGTTTCTCCTTCCTGCTTCAGAGGAAGAGGGGGGTGCCTTCTCTTCCTTCTTTTCCTTGAACCCCCCAGCCCCTGTGCACAGGTGCCTTGACTAAAAACACAGCCCATGGGGATAGTTGGAAGGAGGCAGCACAAACAGCACAGGAAATGTCTGGAAGGAGGCGGCACCTTTATTGCTCAGGGTTTAGGGGTGGAGGTGAAGATTCGCAGTCCATGCATGCTCTTGATCTCCTCACTTAGTGCCTGCAATGACACAAGCACCACGCTGAGGGGGAGCAGCAGCTCTGAGTGAAGTGCTTGTGCACAGTGCAAGGGGAGAGTATTACGCTATTGTCAGAGTGCTGTGTGTGCACACACTGCCCAAGTACTCTGGTGTGCAGTGCTTGTACTCACATATACCAGGTACACAACCGCTGCTCTTACTACACTAAACAGCAGCTAAGTGCTCCACAGTCTGTTTTAGGCACTGTGCATTTGCACAGCCCTTTACTTAACACCAACACTTGTGTACACACACTTCAGAGCATCACAACATGCTGTAAGCAGTGGGCCCGGGTGTAAGGGTTACACACAGTGCAGCACCCTCACTTAAGGGGGTTACACACACTATTATTTAAGGACTGTGGTGGTTACTGATGTCTAAAGAAAGGAAGAGCTGCAAAGTCCTGCACGCAGTATGTGTTGTGCACTCACAATGAGTAGTAACCTCGCAACACCAATAGGGACATGCTGTGCACACGTAAGTGCCCCACCACCTATTTCTGAGGGGGAAAAAAGGGAGGACTCCTATTTGCATCACTGTGACACACAGCACTTGTGCACATATGTGTGCCCAGGTGTATGTACACACACTGGAGTAGCTGTGAGTGAAGGGCTACACTGGTTGTTACTGAGGGGAGGTAAATAAAGTGGCTCCTCATAGGGCCTGCTCTCTACCTGTGACACCTTGAGTTGGGTATGTAAGTGTGCTCCAGTTCACAGCCACACGTGCTCGGCACATAGCTACACTATCGACTGAGAGGGAAAGCTACACTGGCTTCACTGGGAAGGAAGAGGGAAAAAGGGCTACGCTTACTGGGGGGGAAAAGAAGGGTGATGCTGTTAAGACACTGTCAGGCACAGCATGTCACGGGCAGCACTATGTATGTGTGTGCACAGCACTTTAGTGCAGCACTGACTCTGTGCACACATACACACAATGCCCTGCTACAGGCAGAGCATCTTCTGCAAGTGCTGCCCGCACAATGGCAGAGACACACTGGTTTTTACTGGGAGAGTACGCAGCAGTTGTGCTGTATGCATGTCGAAGGAGGTGATCCTGCCCCTCTGCTCTCGTGAGACCTCACCTGGAGCACTGTGTGCAGTTCTGGTGTCCTCAACATAAAAGGGACATGGAACTGCTGGAACAAGTCCAGAGGAGGCCACGAGGATGCTCAGGGGCTGGAGCAGCTCCCGTATGGAGCCAGGCTGAGAGCATTGGGGCTGCTCAGCCTGGAGAAGAGGAGGCTGCGTGGAGACCTCAGAGCAGCCTTCCAGTATCTGAAGGGGGCCTATAGGGATGCTGGGGAGGGACTCTTCATCAGGGACTGTAGTGACAGGACAAGGGGTAACGGGTTAAAACTTAAACAGGGGAGGTTTAGACTGGATATAAGGAGAAAGTTCTTTACTGTAGGGATGGCGAGGTACTGGAGTTGGCTGCCCAGGGAAGTTGTGAATGCTCCATCCGTTGTGGTGTTCAAGGCCTTGGGTGCCATGGTTTAGTGAGAGGTGTCCCTGCCCATGGCAGGGGGGGTTGGAACTTGGTCTTAAGGTCCTTTCCAACCCTAACTATTCTATGATTCTATGTGATCAGTGGTGCTCGAGTACAGGCAGCACATCAGCACTAAGTGCCCTACGCACACCTGAGTGCCCAGCTGCAGTGCAGTGCACACAACCCCCCCTGCCCCAAGTGCCCCTCACCTCGTTCACCATCTGATGCTGCTGCACCGTCCGCTTCTCCCTGAACTCCTCCGACTCGATGTGAATCTCATACATAGCCCCGCAGCCTCCTGCAACCACAGAGCCGGCAGCAAATGAGCGTCCCCCGTGTCCCTGCGCCTGTCTGGGGGTCCCCCCAAGCACGCAGCCGGTTCGGAGCGGATCGAAGCGCTCTGGCTGTACCTGAGATGTCCACGACGCGGATGGCGGCGGCGCGGGGGAACTTCTCCCGCAGGACGCGGCTCACTCGCGCCTCGCCGTCCGTCTGCGAGGTGAAGCTGCGCCAGGAGCTGCCTCGCAGCAGGAGCTGGGGGGAAACATCCCTGAGGAACCCCTCCGGGAACGGGGAAAGCGGGGGAAGAGGATGGAGAGGAGGAAGGCGCCTTCACCGACGCCGTTACGGGGGGACACGGACCGCGAAGAGGCACAAACCGCGACCGGAGACACAAGGGAGGAGCCGAACCCGGAACACCAGGAGGGGGCTCGGACAGGACCGGGGACAGGACCCGCAGAGGGCAAACGGACACAGGGGAGCACTCACCGGGCCCCAGCCCCGCAGCCCCACGGCGACGGCCATAGCGGGCCGGACGCACGCTCACAGCCCGAGCTCACCGGGCGCCAGCCGACGGCGCTGCACCGCCGCGACCCCTATCGGCGCGGAGGACCCCGGTGGGGGACTTCGGGCTGTTGCGTCCGGTCTCCCTGGTGCTCGCTCTCGGACGCCCTGGAAGCATCCCAACATTCCGGGGTGTCCAGGGCACGGGGGAGGCCCGTTGGATGAACAGGGCACAGCAAGGTGTTCCACGGCCCGTGAGTAAGGGGCTGGGGTCTCAGGGCGGTGATTTTCATTCTCATGAACCACCGCTTCCCCATTGCCTCAGTGCTGACCGTGTCAGTCCCTGCCCAGCCGCGGGCAATAAAGCATCTTGAGAAGCAGAGTGAGGAATCGAGGCAGGAATGAACACCCAAACCCGCTCCAGATGGATTCCAAGCAGGAAACTAACCCCCACCATCACCCGACCAGACCTAACCTGAACCCTTCAGAGCCACAGGAGCTGCAAATCCATCTGGAGTCGAGTGGGTTTTGGGCCCCTTGCCCTGCATGCCCAGACTGGATCCATTCTTTCCCAGCAGAAAAGCCAGCTTTGGGAGGAGGTGTTTGGCTTCCCAGGTGATTCTGTAAATGCCTGATCCAAGTGTGAGATTGATGCTCCTGTCCCTGTACAGAATCCATAGGGACCTCCTGGCTTCTTACAGCCACCCATGCTACTGGCTGCAAATGGTGCCAGCCTGGTGCTGCCCTTGATGCGCTTGGGACGGGTCTGAGATCTGGGAAAGCTGAAGAAGTTTCTCCCTTGTTCCCACAGGTGTTACTTTGAACGAGCCTTCCTGGTTTCAGCTGATGTGGGTTGATGGGAAGGGCAGTAGCAAATCAAGCACTAAGCATTCAGTTCATAGCCTGTGCCCATCATTTGCCTATTCTAATGAGAAACAAAAGCAGTGAACTCCCCACACAGATGTGATGCCACAGATGCCAAAGACCACGGCGTGTGGGGTGACTCTTGGTCTTTAGGGTGCCCAGCAGGTCCCTGTCACCCCAATAGCCTCATCTGGCCACACATCCCTCCCCGCTGGCCCCAGCTCTGTATTTAAGCTCAGGTCAGGAGCTGCTTTTCCCTTCTCTGGGAGCTGTATTATAAATACTTTATTTTTCTATTAGTTTTTCTATTTTATTGCTGTATTTATTTTCTGTCTTTATTGCATAGTGCTGTTGGGCTGCCTGTGATTCCTGTGGGGTTGTGTGTATGGGGGGAAATCCCTGGTTTCCTGCTGTCCTTAGGTTGAGGTTTGTTTGCCTTCTGGTTTCATTGTCATCTGCTTGCATTGCCTCAGCTGGTACCAGTCTGTGACTTGACGGGGTTTTTGCTTCTATTGCCTGATAAAAGAAGACTGGAGCATGTTCTTTTTGAAGCGTGCTTGTTAGCTTTTGCCCTGTTGAGTACACCTAGAAATGCTTGGTCTGCTCGCAGCACAATGGTAGAGCTTCTTGTTATCCTGATCTCTGGCAAGTTATCTGTTATCTTTTTAAGCTTAGTTCAGATGAAAAGGGCTCTTCTGGTGACCTGTTCCTATGGAGGGGGACCATAGGTGACCTCCTGAGAGTAGGGACACTCTTTCCAGTTCAAGTCAGAGCCCTTGTGCTTTTGTTCTTGCTCTGGATGTGGAGATGTAAGTAAGGTCTGGAGCACTCACTGTCATTCCTGAGATTCTTTTCCTCTATCTTTAATCTACATGAGGAGGGAGAAAGCTTGCAGTGATAATGCTGGGATGACTATTAGCACCTCTGCTATGGGGTCTGGATTCTGAGGAGGCAGGAACAGGAAAAGCAAAACTGTCATCCCAAGTACAAAGGCCACGTATTTTACCCTGGGCCACACAGCCTGGAATTGCGTGGAATTCTAGGTGGCAAAGCATTAATGGATATCCGTGTTTGTGGCACTGTTTTGGAGCTCACCATGTGTAGGTGATGCCCAGCACAAGGTGGTCTGTCCTTTACAGACAGTACCAGGCTATTGTGCAGCCTCTGCACTTTGTCTTGGAGACTCCATTTCGCTCACTTCATTGATTTATTTCTCAGCTTTCTTGTAAGAGGTTCCTGCTCTCCCGTTTCCCCTCAGGCTTTGCTATTATGTGGAATGATTTCCCCCTTAACTGCTGCTGGGATTAACCCCTGCTTGGAGTTTGGAAAGCCCATCTCAGTCGCATCTAGAACAAATCAAATCCTGTTACTCCAGCTTGCTGCATTTCATTACCTCCCTCAGACACCTACAGCAGCTTAAGAGGAATGGGGGCAAAATCATCTTTTTCACTCTTATAACAAGAAGAAAACCTGCCAAATGTGGATTTTAGAGTCCAGCCTGTGAGTAAGTTTCACACTGTGTGAGCTGGGACATCCTTATCTGCAGCCTAGCTCTCAGAGCATCAGGAAGTCACCTGAACCTGCAATCAGGAGGAAAGGAAACAATCCAACTCAAATCATACAGAGAACTTTGTTCTCTGTTGTAGGCCAGTGTTACCTACTGTCACCGCTTGAAGCCACAGTCCTGTTATTCCATGAGCTAAAGAGATGAAGAGGAGATGCCTGTTTCCTGAAGAACATCAATGTAAGAGTCAAAAGATAAGAAAGGAAATAACAGAGAAAAGCAATGGAATGCAGGAGTTTAAACCCAACTGTTCCCCAGCCAGCCAGAATGGGAATCTCCGTGTCATCTGTAACATTCCTCCATTCCCCAATGTTTCTTTTGGAAGTCTGTGCCTGAGGACTCATGCCAAGCTTGACTATCCACGGTGCCGGGCATGTCCATGGTCTGCCACTGCTAGTTTTTGACACGTTCTTGTTTGAGCTTGAGCTAAAAGATGAAAGAAACAGAAAGGGAAATGTTCTGAGACGAGCACAGATTCCTCTATTTCGCTTTTGCCATGGTATAATGCATTAGCAGCTAGAATTAGCCCTACCACACCATCAGCTGCTACTGAAATGTCTGCGACTAATTCAACACAAGAGTTTTATGGGCATGAGCCTGTTAACCTAAGGCTTTACACTGACTGTTCCTCTGCAATGATGAGCACAAGGCTAGTCACAAAGGTTTCTGCTCTCTGAAATGGGTTTTGACCGTAGCCATCAGTGTTAGAATGCTTTCTCATGCCTCCTTTTGCCAGCAAGAGGCAGGAATCCATGCGAGCTGCTCAGTTGATAAAGAACTCTCTGAACTGATCTCTGGAATTTGGGAAGGAATGTGGATTTGCCCTTAAATCCCGCCTCTTGTTACAGTTCTCTTTAGCCGCTGGAGGTCAAGTCAGATACACAGAATATATTGAGCTGAGTATTCTCTGTGGACACAGGTGATGGAAAGCTAGAGCTCAGATTGCTTTAACAGCCACATGTCCCCTCTTTAGGGCTGATTCCCAGTCCATGTCATCATGCAGCTGGATGGAAAGACTAAGTATTACACAGGACTGAATTGCACTGTCCATGGGCTAGAATTTTACATGCTGTCTGCATCTATATTCATCATTTAACCTATGTAAGGACTAAACCTCTCAATGGTAGGCAGGAATTAGAGCCTCAGACCAGGTGAGAGGGCTATAATAGATAATTCCATTTAGAAAGACGCAGGTCAAAATCTGGGCTGTTTGCAAACCTGATCCTCTTTGGACAGCACTTGACTTTTCATTCCTGCCATAGCTTGGCATTTGAATGTCCATCAATGTCAAAACACCGTGAGTGCTGCAGAACAGCTCTTGACACCCACTAGAATACAAAATGAATTCACTAACGAGTCTGCCACAACATTCCCTGGAATTCATAGGATGGGGTTTTTAGGTGCAATCCGTTAAATACACATGGGCTGGGCATAGTCCTTCTTGGTTTACTCGCCATTGCAGATACTGATGCTTAATCTCTTCCTCAGGGTCATGGATATGTTTCTTTCTGTGTTTGTAATGTGGTTCTATACTCTTCTAATAAGCACAATGATTTCATAGAAAGCAAGCTCTATTTAGCAACTTTCCAGCCTGTATGTGCTTTATTTCCCACCAACCAGTTGTAATGTATGTGCAGTTTCACCCCTGAAGTGGTTCCTGTTCTTAAGTAGTTAATGTTCATTCCCAGATGGGAACCAGTTCCAGTCCAGAACACGTGCAACTGCTTTTAGTGAAGTCCTTGGAAATACTACACAATCCCCAATTTCAGTGCAAGTTAGAGACAAGGACCCTTGCTGACTGTTAACAGAGCTGAGGAGCGTACACACAGACTCACACCCTGAGGCAGGGCAGAACAGCTTTGTGCTATTCATATTGTCACTCTTTCTGCGCTGTCCTGATGCAGAAGAGCTTTGTGCTATTCATATTGTCACTCTTTCTGTGCTGTCCTGATGCTCCTGCTGTTTGAGCCCCTTGGGAGCAACCTAAGGCTTGCACAGAGGCTACAGCTAATCAGTTGAGAAGCAGCAATAATGCAAGCTCTTGAGAGCCTATCTGTTCAGGAGGGGGACTGAGGGAATGACACATTTCCTGGGTCTATATGACATGGCAGTGAAAACATCTTTAGTTGTTCAGATTCCTTTGACCACTTCCTTTCTCCCCAGCATCAACTGGGGGATTTAAAGGCTGATGTAATAGTGTGCTCTTCACTTACAGGTTACCTGCTGAATGTATTTAAAAGCCAGGAAGCCAATGTGTCATTTTTATGTCTTCTCCAGCCTGTTTTTCATCTTGGATGATATCTTTGCAATATGGCTTGGCTGGACAGAGCCTTGGGTGCCCTGGTTTAGTGTGGGGTGTCCCTGCCCATGGCAGGGGGGTTGGAACTGGGTGATCTTAAGGTCCTTTCCCACCCTAACCGTTCTATGATTCTATGATATTTTGGTGCCTTCCAGTGCTTCAAGTCCATGTCTGTAGACACCTGGCTACAGACACATTGAATTCCACTGGGTATCAATTGCATTTGAAACACCTATATAACTTTCATTTCAATCAGCAATACCTTCTGCACACCTCTGGGATGAGTTAGTAACTGATGCTGGTCATAACAGTGAGCTGATTGTGCTGCAGAAGTGGCAAATAAACCCCTGCATGCACCTAACTGCAGGTAAATACATTGCTTTTTCCTCTCACTCATACTACACTCCTACTTACATTATGTATAGGCCTTGTTTGTGTTTTGAACCTTTTAAAAGAGTGGGAATTGCTTCATTTCTACATTTTACAGCCTGTGATAATAAAGTTTCTGGGACAACCACATATTGCTGCCTGTTTGCCACATCATCTCCTAACCAAGCTTGGCCAGGGACTCATTCACAGTGAAAACAGAGGATCTGAAGGATCAGATATGAGTTTGATGGGCAAACATCTGGGCAGCCACGTGGATGAAACGGGAAATGAGTGCTGGTTATGGTGGGGTTTCTCCCAATTCTATTTCAAGAACAAACACTGACATTTGTGCCAACACGTTACAGAACTGTTGGTATTTTGCTCTTGAGCAGGTTGTGAGCGTCTGCCCAAATGCCACTGAATTTCACTGCAAGAAAACAAGGCAGCTTTAGCAATTAACCTTCTCCATGTTAATTGACTTCCAATTAACCTGCCAGACATGCCTGTAATGTCAGCGTCATGTCTAAAAATATACCCCGTTTCTTTAATCGATTGTGTAATCTCAGTCTCCATCATCTGCAGCTTTGTGCTCATTACAAGGAGAGCTGAATTGTCAGCCAGAATTATTAAATGTAAGAAGTTCTCAATAGTAATTAACATTTAACCAATTAATGTTAAATATGTGGACGGGGCTATGATTAAGAAGTTATTAACTATTAGCTTTGCAATCAAACCGAGGCTTTGTTTTTCAGATGGAGGAAGATGGAAGGCATTCCCATCAGGAAGTGGGTCACCCTACAGCTATGCACTTGGTTTGCTCCCCGTGCATGAGGACATTTCACAGCTCTTGTGGGTGCCACTGTGTCACAGAATCCTTGTGTTGGCAGGAGACAGCGCACACATGGGACCCCAAGGCTTACAGCCACCATCTGTGGCCATGGCTATAGGGATGCTGGGGAGGGACTCTTCGTCAGGGACTGTAGTGACAGGACAAGGGGTAACGGGTTCAAACTGAAACAGGGGAAGTTTAGATTGGATCTAAGGAGGAAATTCTTCCCTGTGAGGGTGCTGAGGCACTGGAATGGGTTGCCCAGGGAGGTTGTGAATGCTCCATCCCTGGCAGTGTTCAAGGCCAGGTTGGATGAAGCCTTGGGTAGGATGGTTTAGTGTGAGGTGTCCCTGCCCATGGCAGGGGGTTTGGAACTGGATGATCTTGAGGTCCTTTCCAACCCTAACTATTCTGATTCTATGATTCTATGTCATCCCCTCTGACTGTTGGGGGTGGCTGTTTGCTGCTGTCCTCCAGGAAATCAGCTTATCCAAGCAACAGAAAAGCCAGGTTTTGCTGATTTGCCTCTAGAGCTTATGCAGGCATCTTAATCTTTGGCAACAGAAGTCATTTTGTGTTGAGAGATCTTTGAAATGTGTCTCAGGACAAAGACTTCTGGGCTGTGAATTGCATTAGCTTGTTTGTAGTAGCTACTATAGAGTTGGTGTAGGATTAAATACCATGGTAGCTGACTGCCAGCTTATAAAGAGAAATCGACATATATAACGACAGAAGTATTGTAATTATCCAGGGGACCATCATTTAAAGTATGTAGATGACTAACTGTGGTGGTCTACTGTGCTAAATGGTAAATTGTCTAGATCCTCAGATGCCTAAGCACATGGGCTTCAGTGACCTGTGCCTGTTCACTTTATCTGACTTAAGTCTCTGTGTCACATAAGGTTAAACCTGACTAGTTTATAAAGGATATCACCTTTTCCCAAGCAGGTATGTAGAATACATGTCTCCAACACAAGAAGGACATGGAGCTGTTGGAGCAAATCCAGAGGAGACCACGAGGATGCTCAGGGGCTGGAGCAGCTCCCGTATGGAGCCAGGCTGAGAACACTGGGGCTGCTCAGCCTGGAGAAGAGAAGCTGCGTGGAGACCTCAGAGCAGCTTCCAGGGTCTGAAGGGGGCTGCAAGGATGCTGGAGAGGGGCTCTGCATCAGGGACTGTAGGGATAGGACAAGGGGTGATGGGTTCAGACTGAAACAGGGGCAGTTTAGATTGGATCTAAGGAGGAAATTCTTTCCTGTGAGGGTGCTGAGGCACTGGAATGGGTTGCCCAGGGAGGTTGTGAGTGCTCCATCCCTGGCAGTGTTCAAGGCCAGGTTGGACAGAGCCTTGGGTGGGATGGTTTAGTGTGAGGTGTCCCTGCCCATGGCAGGGAGTTGGAACTGAATGAGCTTTCAGGTCCTTTCCCATGCAAACCATTCTATGATTCTATGAGCACATATGTGAGCGGCTGTAGATACAGAGACCTGGAGGATGACATTGTGAAGAGACGTGGATGTCATACTTCCAATGGCAGTTTCAGTCTGGGAATCTCTGGAGGAGGCCTTCATCCTGCAGCTTACAGATAAGTGTCTGCTTGAATGCTTTAGTGATTTTTTATTGTGGTAAATATTTGCAGAGCTTATGGTGTGCCATTAAAGTTTATCACCTTGGATTTTTACCTTCAAAGTTTGGAAAGCAGGCTCAGGATGCAGCTGTGTTGTCTGAGTCTCAGATGGCAAAAAAGGTGCAAAGCAATCTCTTTGCCTTTTTTAACTGATGTTTATAGGCAGATCTGCCCCTGCGTGTGGATGTATCTATCTAAATGTGTGTGTGTGTGTATGTTTCTATAGGTAAAGTCCAGATGTAAGCAAGGCGGGTTCCATTACTGCTCCCTACATATGCCAGGCAAAGAGCTACCTACTGCACCCTGGGTGGAGGTAACACCATCCCTGCCTCCCAGGTCTGTTCCCACCAATTCCCTCACTTCCAAGAGGGAAGCAACATTTTCTTTCCAAAGGTGACCGGGGAACTGCATCTTTTGGGACGTGCTCCTGCAATTCCCATCGTTCTTCCAGGGAGTGGTAAAACAAAGCCGCATTCCAGCTGTTCCTGTGTTTCTGCAGGTTACAGCCATTATTCCATTATGCTCATTTGAACATTGACTTAATTTTTAATTAGGCTCCTGTGCCTAATTGCTTGGGAAATACACCTCTTAGTAAAGATGTTGCTCCTTGCTGCTTATAAAGAAGGTAAAGACCTCATCACAAAACCATGTTGCATTCTGTAAATGTCTATGTTATAGCTCATTAGGCTGATATCTTGAAGTCATTTTAAATAATGTGGGTTTCTATTTAAAGCTGAACAGAAGAATTTCCCTTAAAAGGGACAATTAAATCATGGGAAATAATAATTTATTACTCTTGCTCCGACAGGCCAGACATCAGTTTGATGTTGTTCAGCTAACACTGCACTGGCGTTAAAAGTTGCCTTTCCCTCCCAAAACAACAAATGAGGTTTGATTTCTCTTCATTAAATGCATCATTAATTCCTCCTCCTCGTTTCTGTTTGTTTTCCCTTCCATACTCTCCTGTTCCTGAAAATTTAACTCAGGCAGCATATCCATCACATACTTGTAATTAGCATTCGGCAATATGAAGTCTTCCAGGCATTATCACTCCTGCACGAGTGTTGGGAGATGGACAGGTCTATTTGCCTCAGAACTCTGCACTGATGAGACCCCCCTGCACTGTGTGCAGTGCTGGGGTCCCCAGCATGAGGACATGGAGCTGTTGGAGCGAGTGCAGAGGAGGCCACGAGGATGCTCAGGGGCTGGAGCAGCTCCCGTATGGAGCCAGGCTGAGAACACTGGGGCTGCTCAGCCTGGAGAAGAGAAGCTGCGTGGAGACCTCAGAGCAGCTTCCAGGGTCTGAAGGGGGCTGCAAGGATGCTGGAGGGGGGCTCTGCATCAGGGACTGTAGGGATGGGACAAGGGGTGATGGGTTCAGACTGAAACGGGGAGCTCAGGTTGGAGATAAGGCAGAAGTTCTTTACTGTGAGGGTGCTGAGGCGCTGGCACAGGGTGCCCAGAGAAGCTGTGGCTGCCCCATCCCTGGCAGTGCTCAAGGCCACTTGGACAGAGCAATAGGGTTTAGAGTGAGGCATCCGTGCCCATGGCAGGTGGATCGGGACTGGATGATCTTAAGGTCCTTTCCAACCCTGACTATTCTATGATTCTATGACTATGGTACAAGGTGAGGAATCCATCGTGCTGCCTCCATTTACTCCTAGGAGCTTGGGTGAATTTAGCTTTTTGACTCAAGCAGCTGCATCCTGTGTCTACACCTGGGTGTTGCTGGAAACAACAACTGCCCTTCACCAAGCCACAGTCTGTCTGTCCAGCTTGGGTAATGATGCTTATCTCCTTTATAAAATCCTTTGAGATGTCCATTTGGGAAGTTTTATGTAGTAAGTATGATAAATTACAGTGCTGGGTTTTCACATGGGACTGGGATTCCAGCCAACTGCACCATGCAAGGTCAAACACTGTGTTTGGTAGTCAAGAGTCCTTAGCTGCCACCCTAGCCCTGGGGATTTTTCTTTATGTATCCTATACTCTGCTTTCCTTTCTGACCATGGAACAAGCCTTTTCTCTTGCCTCCTTCTCAGATTGCTTTAATGGTTGTCCTCATGCTCTTTAATGATTTTAAATCACTGCTTTTGAGGTCCAGTTTATCTTCCCAAAATGTAGCTCCCTGACTGCATCGGAATGACTCCTTAATCCCCTTAGCCTCTCTGATCACTCCGAACTAGAGTTAGATAAACCATCTCAGGTAGCATTTGACGTCTTTCAAGAAGCAGTTGAATGCCATAAAAGATCCATCATGCTTTCCTTGGTGCCAAAAAGGTTTTGCTGTTAAAGATTAGGGAGGCTGGAGGTCACTCCAAATCACAATATTGTTCACTTTATAAGCCCATTTTATCCTATCATCTGGTATTATGCTTTCAAGTTGAGTCCGTGGCATATATCAATTTCTTGCCCTTCAGTCCTTTTAAGCACTAAGGTTTAAGCACTGATTGATTCATTAAACGTCTCCAAAGTCAAACAATTTATCTTTTCCACTGTATTTTATTGTCTCTATTTCCCTGGGCTTGACTTAGAAACCTCGAGCACAACACTGAGTTCTGTTTGCTTAAGAATCCCGGTAAATGCGAGGTATTTTTACATTCATGAAAAGAGGCATCTGCCCATGCTTTGATCCACTATTCAAAATTGCAGCATGCCTTATGGGAATTCTAGTGGTGTTTTGCTTTGCTTTTACAGTGTAGTTGACTTCCAGTT
Source organism: Lathamus discolor (assembly GCF_037157495.1). Lineage (NCBI taxonomy): Eukaryota > Metazoa > Chordata > Aves > Psittaciformes > Psittacidae > Lathamus > Lathamus discolor. The sequence continues at coordinate 542,009 of NC_088905.1, forward strand.
CTGATTTTCACCCTTGTTCTTTTATTCAGCCCTCATTTCATTGTTTCTCTTCATGTTTTTAAGCCAGTTAAAATAAGCACATGCCTGTATATATATATATATATATATATATATATATGGTAGTTTATGTGCCAGAAACAGGAATGTAAGTATCCACAGTTCTGTCTGTATGCTAGTAACAATTAAGTCACTCAATGCTTTATTGCTCAAGGCTTTATTGCTCCTGCCACTGCCTACCCACCATCCAACCCTTTCTATATTGACTCAGAGACCACACCAGGCTTGTGAACAGCATAAATACCAAGTACAGAATAGGCTGAATCTACATGGGTTATGAGCCTTGCCCGTGGGTTTGAACTCAGTCTTTGAGATGTCTTCTTTCAACTTGATGGCCTTTGAGTGGGCATTAAGATGTTATGAGACATGAACGTGGTGCTGCACCCTGCAAGAGGCGAATGGGTTGTGTGATGTCCTGCAGAACAAAACCCCTTAGTTAAAGGTTTCCTTCACTCTTCTTGGTACTGGCTTCAACTGAGCGAAACAGCATTTTTATTACCCTTAGGAAGCTTGCTCACCTTGGTGTCCTTTCCCTTGGCATACCCCGCCACTTGCTCATGCATTATCTTCTTTCCTGCAAACAGATACTACAGTTTTTAAGCTTTGCCAATGAAAATGCCACTTTGAAAAGGCTCTCAGCAGTCTTCACTGTCACATTTAACATACTGGTTCACTTTAACAGAGTCCCTAGAAGTTGATTTTGCATTAAGTGTTATGAAATATTAACATGTTTACACCGCAGTGCTAGCCTACAGTTACACACAACACTGCAGTACTCCTTAACCGTTGTCTGGTTTTCCTAAGCAGGCTTCCAGCCTCGGATAATGGGCTTTTGTGTGGCTTCTCCCAGTGGAGATGCAGTTTCCGATGGCAAAGGCTCCTCACCTGCTTCAGTGCTCTGTCAAACAAATTCCTTCAAGCAACAGTGCAGATGCTTTGAGCACTTTTGTGCTGAACCAAAGCCTATGGGCAGTAGCCCTGTCTCAATCTGTGAGTAGCTATCAAATCCTGCCTGGGGTCTACTGTAGGGAAAGCTTTGGCAAACAAAGCTACACAGGAGTTGGCTGGTTTCATATTAATCCTTCAATCTGTACGTTCACCGAGTAAACCTCAAGTCCTCTTTTGGAGTGAATGGTGTGGCTGTCCTGGCTGATGTGCAGCACAGATCTGGGCACAAAGCTCAGTAAAACATGGTGCGCTAATAAGAAATCGTGTGGCAAATAGATCCTGAAAGGACCAAGAGATGAAGGTTCAGCTTACACAGTAACCATGGTTATTCTATAGGGCATATCTCAAAGTAAATCTCACTTCTCATTTTCTGTAAGTGGAGTTATAAATGCCAACTGAGCATCTAAACTACTGGAAAACTTTCTCCATGGTTCTCTGCACTAAGAATCTTATCATCCCCAAACTCATTTGGGGCAAAATCACCCAAATTAGCATAACGAGCTGATAAGTTAATCAAACTCAGTTAGGAGACAATTAGGAGCAATCACATCAGTGTTTCTGCTGGTGGGAGGGTGGTGGTGATAGCTTTTAAATACAGGGTGTGGAGAGGAAGCTTGATCTATTAGCAGGTTGGCTTGCTGAGATCTGAAGGTTATGCTGTGACTCCAGTAGAAATATAGGGCTTTCATGGTGAGAAAACACTCTTTATGCAATTTATGTTTGGTCTAATCTAACTTTCTGGTAGTGTTGCCCTTGATGGTCCTCTCTGAACCTTTCCTTCTGAGTTCAGGATTATATTAATGATAGCTGTGTCTACCAAATACCTGTCCTTCCTTCTCATGTTTGTCTGCCCTTGGTCAATTTGAAAGGATTCATTCATTCAGTTGGAAAAAGAACTAATTCATGTGGGGAAACTGGTGTTGGTTTGCGTGGTTTTTGATGAGAAACTGAACATGAGCTGGCTGCAGTGTGCGCTCGCAGCCCAGAAACCAACCGTATCCTGGGCTGCATCCAAAGGAGCGTGACCAGCAGGGCGAAGGAGGTGATCCTGCCCCTCTGCTCTGCTCTTGTGAGACCTCACCTGGGGCATTGTGTGCAGTTCTGGGGTCCTCAACATAAAAAGGACATGGAACTGTTGGAACAAGTCCAGAGGAGGCCACGAGGATGATCAGGGGCTGGAGCAGCTCCCGTATGGAGCCAGGCTGAGAGCATTGGGGCTGCTCAGCCTGGAGAAGAGAAGGCTGCGTGGAGACCTCAGAGCAGCTTCCAGGGTCTGAAGGGGGCCTGTAGGGATGCTGGGGATGGACTCTTCATTAGGGACTGTAGTGATAGGACAAGGGGTAACGGGTTAAAACTTAAACAGGGGAAGTTTAGATTGGATCTAAGGAGGAAGTTCTTTACTGTGAGGGTGCTGAGGCACTGGAATGGGTTGCCCAGGGAGGTTGTGAGTGCTCCATCCCTGGCAGTGTTCAAGGCCAGGTTGGACAGAGCCTTGGGTGGGATGGTTTAGTGTGAGGTGTCCCTGCCCATGGCAGGGGGGTTGGAACTGGATGATCTTGAGGTTCTTTCCAACCCTAATTATTCTATGATTCTATGTACTTACTCCCTGGGCAGCATGGTTCTTTCTTTTGCGTTAAATAAGGTAGTGCACAATATCGTATCACTATTATGTTGCTAAATGAGGATGTGGGAAAGTGTCTGCTCTTGGGGGATGCTTCTTGCACTGGATAAATATTTAAAAATCACGATAAAAACCCTTTTTGTTTAATTAGTGCTTAAATTATGCTGGGAATTATCCAAAGCGCAGTACCTTTGTTTCCACAGTAAGTCATTGCAATTCAGTGTGGATACGAAAAGTCTGATATAATAACAGAGCCCAAAGGGCTGCAAGCTTCAAAGTACAGTTTATTTAGAGTGCAGATTCCAGGTAAGGACCCCCCTGACTCTCCCAAATGAAAAGCTCAAATTCATGTGTTGCGAATGTAAATCACAGAAGACTTTTTCTGGTGTTCTCTTGCCTGCTTTGCTGCAGTGCATGCTTGCTATGGAAGACTTGACAAATCTGTGTAGCCACAGAGGTTGATAGTAGATGATCTAATCAGGGCTGTTGTAAGGTCAAAATCAAGGCTTTCTGTTCTTGTGCTAGTCGTTGCTCAGTAGCATTATGGCAAATGTTGGGAAATTAGTTTAGACCTTGATTCCAGTTTAAGCCAATTGAAATGCAGCGTATCCATCCTCCTGATCTTTATTTGCATTTATGGCAAAGTGATGGGGAAGAGAACAGAAGCTGACTTCTGGGTTTCAAATCTTCCAATGGGAAAACAACATTTCTCCTAAAGCACAGTTTTACTGGGATGGGCAGGGGTTTTCCTCCACCTTTATTAGCCGTAGAGAGTTGAAACCCAATGGTTCAAAACCCAATGGTTCAAAACCATTTTATATGTCCCAGGTTCTGGAGAAGACAGAGTTAAGAGCGTGTTTTTGTAAGGCTCTCAGCTAGTGTTTCCTAAACTAGCTTGCCATTAGAAAATAGCTCAGGAAACACTAGGAAAAGCTCTTCCTTGGTTGCGAAATACAGTTTTGAATCCACTTGTTTCCAGGAGGATCTCCAGGGGAGCTTTGCAACAGAAATGTTGAAATCGCTGTCAAAAGGGAATCATGCATTTTGATTCTATCTCAGTGTAGCAGCTTGAAAAGCACAAGGTAGTGCAGAGCACGGATGAAGAAGACAAGCTACAAGAATCAGGCTTTTGTTATGGGGAATATTTTCTCCTCTATCAGCTTATCCTCCCACAATGTGGGTATTACTCAAAGACTGGCTTTCTAAATCTTCCTGCTGCAAACTGCCTTGAGAGCACCTGATAATGGTGCTTTGCCTAATGCGCTTTGCTAAGCCCAGGCTGCGAAACCTTTCGGTTTAACAGAAGTCCCTGTGCAGGGACACATAAGGTGCAGAATTTGCCATGAAACAAAGGAGTCGCGCTCTGGGTTGGACTCTGAAGAGCAGTTTTAGGCCGGTAAAAGAAAGCTTTTTATTTCTCTTTGGCACTAGATGGGGCTAAGGGACTACCCAAGAAGTGGGAAAGCAACGGCTGAGCCCTAGAATATTGGAAACTCCCAGCAACACCCCAGGAAAACAGGAAGGAAAAGCCTGCAGGGGCAATCGATGCTGTTGAAGTCCCTTCACTCACTCGGCGTCGTGACAGAGGAGCAAACAGAATCTGACTCCTAAGGTATTGGTTTGTCAGCACTTCTGAAAGGCCAGGGGCATGTTTGAAGAAGGGGTGAGGACTGAACCCTGAGCAGCAGCACTCATGCTATGAAAGCATAACTCGCTTCCAAACAACTCTTGAACTGAGCCTTTCGCTGTGCGTTATAAAGGGGTCTTCCAAGGAGCAGCAACCAACGTTCCTCAGCCCCTAAACCTGCAGCATCCAGGAATGGCAGTGAGAAGCTCAGTGGGAAGAGCTGGTTTTGATGGAAAGGGGAGCAGATTGCTGGCCTCTGATTTCACTGCCTTATTGAGGGTTTTCTTGATGTTGCTGCTTAAAGATGTGAGGGAAAATTGGCTTTTAACATACACAAGAAACTTTCTATTCAGATTGTTATTCACTGGCCTTTCACCTAATGTCTTATCTAGGCAAAAGCCCTGTTATCAGCTAAAACAGGGAAATACCATGCTTTATTCTGAACCACAGTATCGCTTGACTGTCACGGTTAAGGATCTTAGCCATTCTTATCAATCCTATTATCAAGATCTGCTATTGTGCCAGGTTTTGCCCATATGAATCTGTTTGTGTCTGCAAGCAAAGACTTCAGTAAGACTGAGCTGTTTGCTCCTTTGCTCTATGAGTGTGGAAACACTTAATGAAATTGCTTAAGGTCTGACCTGTCAGTCCTAGGCCAATCTCAAATTGCTTGAGGATGTAAACGTGAGCAAACACACCCAGAGCATTGAATCTGAATGCCTGATGTACTGAGAGATTATCTGGTCTGGTTGCATTATTGCTTGTATTTGAAGTCTTTCAGCAGCAGGATTCTTCCCTTGTTTATTGTACAAGTGCTTAAGTGTCAAATAATAGCACAGGGGTGATGGAACATGATTACCGTTTCATTCAGGATGGCAGCCAGCTTCAGCTTGTGTGTTCTTGACTTTGCAACTGATCTAGGGCTCCTTTTGGCATGTGATTTGTACCTTCCTCCTTTTGTCCAGCTTGAGTGTAAGTGGGATTGGGATGTTTGTGTGGATCTGGAGCTGCCTTTCTTTAGTGTTTGTGCAAATCCTCCAGCCTTTTCCTCTCTTCATCACCAATTAGTGGGCATTCCTTTTTAATGGACAAGGGGTGGGAAGGTGAAGGAGCATCCCGCTGGAATCACGCACTCGTTTGGCATTAGACAAGCAGAAGCAATATTAAAGAGAGCAGCAGGAGGTCTGATGCCACCTCTCTTCCTCCCATGCAAGTTTTAATTACAGCTCTGGACCTGGCTGAGACATGTCATTGGGCACAGCTTCTTTACAACTAAAATCGGCTTCCAACGAGGAAGCATCTGTAGCAAGATGTGGAAACTCCAATGCATTGTGTAGAAGTGATTCTGGGTAGAGGTTCAGTATTAAGCTGCACCTCATAGCAGGGCAAAGAAAGCCAACTATAAATCTCATTGTATGTATTTTTCTTTTCCTTGCTTCTGGGGAATGGTGACAGGCACCTCAATGAACTTGTGAGTGCGAGAGCTTTTTAGGTTTTGTCAAGAGACTGTAGTTGGTTTCCTTGCACTGGGATGGGTGATGTTTTGGAAACAGAGAATTGCTTGATACTTATCTAAAGGAAATTTTCAACTGGAGGCCTTCGGAATAGGTGGAAAGTTGTAGTTTGATCAAGCAAGGAGTGAGGCTTTGCAGCGTTCCACCTGGATATTGCTGTACAAAGGCTCTCTTGGTCTTTCTACCTTTTTTAGATCATAGAATCCAAGACTTATTTGTGTTGGAAGAGACCTTAAAGCTCCTCCAGCTCCAGCCCCTGCCACGGGCAGGGACCCCTTCCACTGGAGCAGCTTGCTCCAAGCCCCTGTGTCCAACCTGGCCTTGAGCACTGCCAGGGATGGGGCAGCCACAGCTTCTCCGGGCACCCTGTGCCAGCGCCTCAGCACCCTCACAGGGAAGAGCTTGTGCCTAAGAGCTCAGCTCAGTCTCTCCTTTTAAAGCCAGGTGATTCTTACCTTAGTAAGTACCCTTCAGTTCTCTCATCACAAGTCACTGTGTGAACCCGCACAAGAGAAGATGTGGGAAGTGACAGAGTTGGGAATAGAGCCTAGGAGTCCCCATTATCTTACTCCTCTTCTTTCCTAAACCTTATTGTAAAAAAGCATAGACTCGCAGCTGGAATGGGAATGGGAAACTGCAGCTGCAATTAAACCTCCCTTTTCAAAGTCTTTGCAGGTTTTTTTTGTGCTGGTTTTGGTTGTGGTAGAGTTAATTTTCCTCACAGTAGCTACTATGGGCAGTGTTTGGGATTTGGAGGAGGAGGGGGTGAGCAAGTGGCTGTCTTTTAGTCAGGTAATGACAAGAGTGGAGATGAACATTTCTTTAGTGTTTAGGATATACGTACAAATGCCTTTAACACTCGCTTCATGAAGTAGAGGTTTTGCAACAGCAGGCAGGGATGCTGTCAAAGCAACGGGCGAGCTTTATTTTAAAGACATGGGGGTTTTGCTTGAAACATCAGTTTGGGACATTTAAAATCATCTGCTTTGAAACTTCTGAAAGTCTCTCTCTACTGGGACTAAATTCTCTGTTATCCTCAATCCCTTTTCATGTGCTCATGTAAAATAAAGAGCTTCAGTATGGGCAGAAATGGCCGTGTTGAAAGCTGTCTGAAAGCTGTACACTGGCACAGCTCCCTGCATAAGATGGTTTAGGGGCAATGTTAGAGCATGCTTTGCAGTAGTTATTTCTGGGGATCATGTAAAGAAATGGGAAGCAGAGTGTAAACCAGAGCAGCCTAGGGGGTTAGGGCATAGCCTGGATCCATTCTTGGAATGGGATGTGTGGAGAGCAGTAGTGATTATAAAGCCTGCAGAGAGTCACGTATGCTTTTAAACCTTCTTTTCCACACTGGCTGGTTTTAGCTCTCAGCTGTTCTCTTACTTACCTGTGCTACATCAGAAATAAGCATTTTTCTATTAATCTTTGATGGAAAATAGAACTTGAACAGCTCCCCAAAGGTTTTCTTGAGGAAAACCTGTCCTTTTAAACTTCTGAGCACCCTGAGGTCTCGAAGGCAGAGCTTGAATGGTATTTTACACCTCCCGACACTCAAATCCTTCTGTCTGTGTCCTACCTGAAGTCTGTCTTGGTTTGGTTTTTCAACTCGGGGTGGGTGAAGCACAGCGTCTTTGGCCTTGGGTCTGAGAGATCCCATACAGGGAGATAGGAAAAAAATACCTATAAGAACCCTAAATCTTAGGATAGAAAGATAGAAATCCCATCAATGGATTGGCTTTGCCGACACCATGCTCAATCCAACAGTAGCTGAATGTGTATCTTTAATGGGAGAGCAGCTTTAAAAGACAGAACCTTTCTAAAAGAAATGAGTCTTGAAGCCTAAGTCTCACTGGGTAACTAACCCAAGTAACATGTTACGTTATTTAGATTGTATGCAATGGAAAATACTCCATTGCTCACAATAGAAAGATTTCTTCATGTCTACTTGTTTCTGCTGTAAAGTTGATGGATCTGTAATGTACTGCATAATTAAACATTGCAGAGGTATTACTTTGGAGGGAAAGCAAGTAATGAAGGGGATATAGTGAATTAGAGATACGATAGTTTAGCCCAAGCATAGGATGGTCTGCTCTGCTGATTAAAAAATATCCAAAAGAACACCATTTTGATTAAGCTCTGCATTGCTCTGCTAGCAATGGATTAGGTTATTAAACCATATTTTTCCATTAATAAAACAAATGTTAAGGCATTGTTTGATACTCATAATGAAACCATTGTAAGAAGCACAGCTACTTCCATTACCATTTATCACCTCATTCACTACATTTCGCCAAGGCAGGGGATGAATTCAATTCTCTTTTTTTATGAGGGCGACTTGGGAAGGCAAAACACTGCAGGAACTGTGCTCCCTCCTTAGGCTGCTTTATGTTTGCTGTGTTCTCATGGACAAAGCTGATCCAAGGCCTATAGAGAGCTGAACTTTAAATACAACCCATTGAACCATCTGCTACACCACACCGCTGGCTTCATTAAATTGCATTAATTCATAGTAGAGTGAGTCAAGGAAAAGAACCTGCTAACTTCCTCCTGTTTCTAGAGTCTATTAGCAGGCTGTAAAATGCTCCACCAGCTATCATGTTGCTGCACAGATAAAGATCTGCTTGTCCGACAGTTTTTGCACTGCAGCTTGTAGTCAGCATAACAATAAACCTTGCTTTACCCTGTCCACCATGGTTGGATATGGCTGTCCTGCATGTGCCCTGAGGTGGGCATGTATGCATTGATCAGGGAACGGAGATGTTTAATACCTTGTCCAGCTTTTTAATAACTTGGGTTATAGAATATCATAGAATAGGTTGGGTTGGAAAGGACCTTAAGATCATCCAGTTCCAACCCCCCTGCCATGGGCAGGGAGAGCTCCCAGCCCTGTCACCCAAGAGGTTTTAATACCTTGTCCAGGTAGTCAGGAGAAAGTCCTCTGAGCTCAGGAGGAAGACTTCTGGTGTCTTCAGCAGGCCTCAAATAGGGTGTTGCTCACTGCAAGTCGAGGGTCTGAGTCTTTTCCCCACCTCTTTCCACCAGAGTTGGTTGTGCATTAGTCCATTTATCCTTGGCAATGTTGTCAGAGAGCTGGGGACGGGACAGGAGGTAAAGCACCCTCGTGCTGTTTATCCTTCCTGTCTTAAAGCTTTGTGCAGATACTGGAACTGTAGCTGTTATAATGCAAACAACTATAGCTGCAGATGAAATCTGGAAACTGCAGCTTAAGAGAATGGCTGGAGTCCCTCCTCAGTGGTTTTGTGAAACTTCCCCTACAGCTGAGTTGCAGGGGCCACAAAGAGCTCTCTGAAGCTGTTAGTGCTGGTGTTCAGTAGGAGATGTTGTCAAAGTCTGCTGGAGCTTTGAGAACAGGGGCACAAACAGGATGTCACAAATAGGATGTCAGCACCTTCAATCGGAAAGAAATGAAGTTGAAATCCAAACGTGTTCCTGGGTATGCGAGGGCTGCAGCCCACAGCTGTGCCCTCTTTATGCAGAGCAGCAGTTTAGTCTAAAGGACTAGAAAGGAAGCACAGTTGGTGAGCCAGAGGCATAGATACCCATAACCAAGCAGGTCAAAGAAAAGCTGCTGTGCTATTAAGGAGAATAGTGCTGATTTCTCTAACAGCATGATTGTATCAGTGCTAAAATAGAACAATTTATAAATGCAGCTCAAACAGTCAACAGGCATTTGCTGTGATGCTCCACAAGCCTGTATACACCTTAATTTGTCTTATCAAAGAATAATCTGTTGTGCCAAGCATTGGAAAAAGACTTGATTAAAAAAGCAATTCAAGTATGAATGTTTGCATTTGAATAGTATAGAAATGGTATTTATTTCAGTAATGAGTGAATTTGATAATGTGGCCTGCGTTTAGGGTTGCATCAATGACTCTTCTCTGAGCAGGCTTAGACACAAGTGAATCATAGAATGGTTTGGGTTGGAAAGGACCTTAAGATCATCCAGTTCCAACTCCCTGATATAGGAAGGGACACCTCACACTAAACCACGCCATGCAGGACTCTATCCAACCTGGCCTTGAGCCCTGACAGGGATGGGGCAGCCACAGCTTCTCTGGGCACCCTGTGCCAGCACCTCACCACCCTCACAGGGAAGAGCTTCTGCCTTATCTCCAGCCTGAACTTCCCCTGTTTCAGTTTGAACCCATCACCTCTTTTCCTATCGCTCCAGCCCCTGATGAAGAGTCCCTCTCCAGCATCCTTGAAGGCAGGCTATCTTTTCCTCCCAAGATTAATTCTCTGCTGTAGGGCAGTCTCCCGGCTCATGGTGTTACACACTGGACACAAACGGTAGGTTCAGCATCCTGAAGCTTTGAAAGAGAGCAGGGAAGAGCAGCAGCCTGGGATTTTGGGGTTCAAAGGACTGCTCTGCCCTCATGTGCTCTTGTGGCAGGTCATTTGGCTCCCCATCAGCGGGGTGCAGGTAGCCGGGCTGCACTGCCTTGTGTGAGTTCCTACCAGCCAGGACACAGCATGGGAGAGCATAGCTTCTGTTTTGCCAGGGTTAACAGTTTAGAAGAAGGATTTCAATTAAGATGACTGATCTTTAAAGCTTTGCTTCAGTAACAAATGCAGCCTTCTCCAACTCAGAAATAAACTATTTTTGTATGAATACAATTTTCCATTAAGCTGCAAGCGATTATTCGTAATGGAAAAAATAAAACCCATTATCTTAAAGGTCTTTTCCAAGCTAGTTGAGTCTATGCTTCTATCTAGAGCTGTGATACCTTCAATACATAGTCCTGCCGTTGTGAAGTTATGCTGCATGCAGATGTAATGGTTACCCTTTCATACCTGCAAATCTTCTTTATGCTCACCCATGGCTGCTGTTCATGCAGAGTCATGGTCAAACACCACTCTCGTTTGGAATAATACTGTAGCAGGGGACTCCTAATCTCTCTTTTCCTGATAAATACATTGGAGTTGAATCTCTACCCTATAATTATGTACGACACAGTTCAGTAGCTGGAAATAAACTAAGTTTTGACTAAAAGATGAGTGTTTCTGCTAAGAGTAACTGCAGTGCTTGGGCTTCTAATTCCCCTCTTGAGCAGAATATTTGGTTTTTTCTAAGCCACTGCAATGGTGCTGTTTAGGTTTTATTACTCTTTCCTGTTTTGTCTCTATTCTCCAAAGTGTCTCCTATTCAACTCCTAATTGTGATTAAATTCAATAGAACATGGTTCCTTTCTGTATTAATAGATCTCTATTGGTTCGTCCAATACTGCCCCAAACATTGCGATGGTTTGAAATTCAGCTCTTTTGTGAAAGAGGGGAACATAAAGAGAATACAGCTGTTGAAACCAACTGTTGGGTGAATATTACCTCCCTGCTCAGGTCTGCCTTGCTCAGGTACAGAGCATTAAATTCGGTTGCACAGGCAATTTCTTTCACACTGAATGAGTCTTGAAAACTAATTAATTGTTGAAGAGGTTCTGTATTACACTCTGTTACATCTGCCTTCCACTGCTGATGGACAGAAGGGTAAGATTTGCCCAAGACCTTAAGCAGCACTTGTTATATTCAGGATTCCCCACTGGATCAGGCCTTCAAGAGAAGGCAGTGGAATGACGGTGGATTTCTCACCCACTTTGATTTCTTGTGCTATAAACAAGCCTTGCCTTTTCTCTAAGTGTGAAGGCATAAGAACCTCACAGTAAAAAGCATGTGAAAAAGCACCTTTTGTGCAGGATCTGGGGATGAATTCTGGATTACTTGTGTTAATGTTGGAAGGAAGCCCATGAAATCAGATGCACAAACGATGGGTGGGTGGTGGTGGATCACTGAAAGCTTCAAGTCCTGCCTTGTAGGCACGGGTGAGCTGGCTGTCGCGTCTTCTGACATATCTGGGATGTCACAGGCAACAGCATTGCCCTTGAATGTTCTGAGCAGACGGGTGCTGCCTGTGAATCCTGTGGGCTGCATGCGTTGCTCTGCCACTTCTCAGTGTGGTGGATGGGATCGTGCTGCCTGGGGGAGGGAATGGATGGAGAAGGATGGATCACCGGCTACTGATTCATGGCAACTTACTAGAGCAGCCTTTCTGCTGCTGTAGCCAGAAAAGAGAGGCCCTTTCTTATACTGGTGAGCAAATACCTCTTAAAATACAAGACATTCTTGGTCTGCATACATCTAGTTGTTTGCTTGTTGGGCCTGAGCTCCCTAGAACTGCATTTCAGACGCCGTTTCCCACATGCTCGCTTGGCTTGTGTGACTGTTGCATAAAGCTTTTGGAAGGGCTTGATGGGCAGTCATCCAAGAGGAGCCATATATTTCTTTGGAGATAACATTGCCTCTGTTAACAGCAGAAAATAATCGAGTATTTAAGGAGGGCTGGATAAAGGCCTTACAAGGAGCAATTAATTTGATGCACTGAAGGTTTGCAGATCAATATTCAGCCTTGGGCAGCCTTAGTTGACAAACCTTGATGGTGTTGTCACCAAAAGGCCTGGACTAGGATGTCTGTGTGACTTGCAAATACTTTTGATGGTTCCTTGCTTGCTATATGTGCACTTACGGAAAACTCCTCTATCCTTGTATATCCAGGTGATCTTTTAAGCACCCTGATGTAAACTAAGCTGACATCTTTCTCCCAAGCATTCACTCCTCACCTATTCACCAGCTTCATGGGTTGCGGCATCAGCGTGTTATCTGTCATGCCTTAATTGTTCCTCCATGCTTGATGCTTCTTATCATTTCTCCAGCCTTTGGCACAGCCCAGCCTGTATCTTTCTTCCACCTTGACAGCCACTGTGGTTTTTCACTCCCTCTGTGTGGTAAGCACAGACAATTTGATTTTGTTCTCCTGCTCAAACAGCTGGGTTGAGCAGCCTTGTGTGACAGGCGAGGCAATGATACAGCATCTGAGCTGAGTTTTAATCAGGCCCAAAAGATAGGATGCTTTATTAGAGCATCACAAGTAGGACCTTTCTTTATCCCTGGCTGGGTTACCTTCTGCTTGCAATGCTCTCTTGGTTGTGGATAGGGAATGAGTGCTGACTTTAAATACTGTCTTGGTTGTCATACTCTGTGCCTATCTGAATGCAAGCATAGTGTAGTAGACATTCAAGCTTTGTCTTCATGAAACAAGAGTCTATCCTGATCTGATATGGGTTGATATCTGAATGAATGCAAGTGGGTCTTGTGTAAGGGACCATTAAAGCCCATTGCTTTAATCTTCTAACTGAAGTCTTGGTTTCAGAAATGCTGTGGCTGTGCTGGTACTTGTATACTCACTCCAAGAGCTGCTGCAAGCCCCTTACCAGAGGTGGCCGGAATGTTTCTGGTGGTACCCAGTGTTAAATGAGGGCATCTTCTCTCTCCTAGCTCACATTTTATCATAACAAGATAAGCCACAAGATGCATCGTGTACAATACAACAAACCGCCGGTGATAAAACCTCCACTGAAAAATAGCAAATACCTTTCAGGAACCAAGTACTGAAGAATAAAGTGAAAACCTTTTGGGAACCCTAATTTTTTACTTTTATTTTTATTATTTAGTATTCGATGACACTTCAAATCCTGTAGTCTTGTCTTTCTGTTATTTTTACCTTCAGAAGCATCAAACTGATTTGTCTATGAATACTCACAATAGCTGTCACAAGGACTTCAACCATAGCTGTTAACAACCAACCAAGCTCATGAACACTGCAGGCAGTGCTTAGGACTTACTTTGTGCTGCTAAATAACTGCCCTTAGGACTACTGAAGTCTTTCAGTCTCAATTATATAGCTTACTGCATATAATGGTCCTGATTGAGCATTCTAAATAGGCTCTGCTGGACCTGGAGCCTATAGTAATGGAAGACTTTCAAGCTTTAAGTAGTGACAGCAAAAAACCCCCGGAACAAGTCTTTTGCTGTGATATGCCCATGAAACCTTTGGTTTGATCTTTGCTGCTGTTCTTAAAATGGTCCAGGATAACAAAAATAAACCCCCCAGTGTAGTTTCGTGCCATTCCTGGGGCATCCTGGTTCTCTGCTGTGTTGTGCAGTGCCTAAGCCGTGTCGATTCTCCTTGAGCAAGTATTGTTGCAAGCTTAATGGTCAAGTTTATGATTTTACAGTACAAGAAACAGGGGTTAAACCCCGGTGTGGCCATTCTGTGCAGTGGTCCTATAGGCTTTCAAGCTAAAACTAGATGTTCAAAGAGGAAATGTTTACTTGTTTTACTGCTGGAACAGTGTTTTGTGGAGCACAGAGGGAGGAATACCTGGTAGAGCTGACCATGAAAGCTGCCATGTCCCCTAACTTCCCTTCCTTGCTTGTACAACCGGATCATCTTTTCTGTTCCCTCTAATACTCTCTTTCGGCTAGCACCGTGGCAAAGCCAGCTGAGTTGATTTGTGGAGTGAACCTGTGAACCTTGGGATAAAAAGGCATTTGTGGTCCATCCTCCCATCAGTTATCTTTATTCCAGGCTCAGAAAGTGCAGTTAAACCCGTTCACATAATTATCAAAGTATTTGCCTTTATTTTCTCTCTGATTCTTCACTGCAAGTCCCTCTACCTTGTCCAGAAGCAAAAGTCCTAATTTTGCATCATTTTCATGCTTGATAGAGAAAAATTCTCTCATATTTTGTGTGTGCTCTATTTTTCTGTAAGAAACTAGTTTTGGGCACTGGGCAGTTTCAATCCAAACAGAGCAGTTTCTCTCTTAGAGGTCACTTTTTTTGCTACCGTAGAAACCTCCAGAATCTAACTAGAACACAGTGGAATACAGTGATTTATGTCTTCTATTATATATCTATATATTAGTTGATGAAGTTATTTGCAGCTCAGCTGCTTCCATGTGATTGCTTTCCGTTTGTTCTTTAATAGTATACAGGGAAGGAAGATACAATGTCTGTCTTGTCCTTTAAATCTCTATTCCACTGCTGTCCCATCTGTTTAATACATTTCCTATACAAATCTAGACTTATGTTTTAGGTTAATGCCAGCAAGAGCTCTGGAAGGATTTATTCTTCTGGACCCTAATGTGAAATGAGTAATGCTAGAACTGGCTCCCCTGGTAGCAGCAACACATTTTACTACTGATTGTCAGAAACAATAAAAAACAGAATATGTTGGTAGTTTCTGTACTGTTTGCTTCCTGGGATTTTTGTCCCGAATTAACCTCCACAAATATATTGCATGAGTAACTTTGGAGAACTTGTTGGCATGTGTGTGGCAGAGAAACAGGGAAAAGAATTCAAGTTGTTGCTACAGTTTTTAGTAACAAGCATCAAGGAAGCAAGACTTTCATCTGAAGACTGTATGTGACCTGTTGCACAGCAAGTGTCAGGCGTCCCACTGTGTTCTTCACAGTATAGAAGTCAGTCACTGCCAGTATGTAGGGGGCCTATAGGGATGCTGGGGAGGGACTCTTCGTCAGGGACTGCAGTGACAGGACAAGGGGTAACGGGCTAAAACTTAAACAGGGGAAGTTTAGATTGGATCTAAGGAGGAAATTCTTTCCTGTGAGGGTGGTGAGGCACTGGAATGGGTTGCCCAGGGAGGTTGCGAGTGCTCCATCCCTGGCAGTGTTCAAGGCCAGGTTGGACAGAGCCTTGGGTGGGATGGTTTAGTGTGAGGTGTCCCTGCCCATGGCAGGGGGGTTGGAACTGGATGATCTTAAGGTCCTTTCCAACCCTAAGTATTCTATGATTCTATGATTCTATATTGCATATGCATAGCTGTAATAAATGGTATTAAAACTCTGCCTTTAATCTGACACAATCTGTGTGTGCTGCAGGTAAGACTCCATTCAAAACTCCTTGAAGTTCTTTTTAAAAAGCTGAGATTTGTCTTATTTTGGGTCATAGCAAAGTCCAAGGTCGCAGGGATAAAGGTGTTCTTTTAAAGCAATGGTTCATCGCTTGGTTCTGCATCAGCACTCGTCAGAAGCAGGATTTGTTTTATTAGTTTTGCTGGTACTTTCTGCTCTAGTTAGAAAATAGATGAGCATGTCCTTATTTTATCGATACAAATACTATGAAAGCTAAATTGTTAACCATCCAAGGGCTGATTGAGTGGACAGAGAAATCTTAAGTGCTGAGCGTACTCCATAGCTTTTTCAGTGAGAAGTTATAGAAAGCTATAAAAGGAAAAGTAATGTTTGTATTTTAAACTGAAAGAAAACCCAGCTTGATTCTTGACGGTCCCACCTTAAAGTCAGGATATTGCTGCCTCCAAACAATGTTTTCAGGTTTAATTCACCTCTTTTGTTGCAAATATTCTCTGGATGCCACAGATTCAAAGCTTTTTCTGCTCTGTTTGAAAGGAATTCCAATGAGTTACCTCTAGATTTATCCATACTACAGAATATCCCCGGGGGTAGAAACTTCCTTTACAAAGGAAGCCAATAGCTGAAGATTCCTCCAAGTTTGCAACTGGGGGGAAAACAACACCAAAACAACCTTTCTTTTCAAGCTGTGGTCTCTGTATTCCCTGAAGTAGTTCCTCTCTTCTCTGAGATAAATTTGGAGCAAACAGGGCTGAAAACCCGCAGAATCGAGTTACTGAGGGATGTGAAAGAAATCTTCCTTCCCTCCTCCCTTTTGTTTAATAAAGAAATCAAAGTTACAACATTTTCCTCAGCTCCAAGGAAAATAATTGAATCAAAATCACAGGGAAATGACCCAAAGCTGTTGAGGAGGAGCCTTGTGGGGCCTCACACGTGCCGCCCCATTTTGTTGTTACTCAGGATGCTTTCATTACCTGTGGCTGTGAGGGAAGGAGTAAACTAAAGGCGATGTGAAAAGAGGCTCTAGGGAAAAGGATCTGGGATGAGGAACGCATCACTTTTCTCCTTCACCAAAAGCGATTTTCCAGAGTTTTAAGGTAGGAATGTGTTGACTTCTGATCGCTGTATTGTGGTGTTCAATTCGATGCCGATTTGTGTGGTCCTCGTAAGATATCTCATGCAGTTTGTGCCTTTGTTCCTGCGCCAGGTCTCTGCTTCCATTTGGGTCTACCGTGTTAGCTGTCCTTTCCTGTTACCCGTCTTACGCTGTGCCATGTTGGGATAGATGTGTTTAGCTACACAAATATGGGTTTTGGAGCAGTTTCCTTGGATTATGATAAACAACATGGAAGTGGTAAATGGTTGGGAAGCAGAACAGACCTGCTGTGTTATACTTTCAATGGGGTCTGGCCAAAACTGTTCCATTAAAGGTTTTCCTCTTGGCCATGTGCTTGTGAAGTTGCTCTTGAACACTCTCACTGCAAAGGACACGATAAGGATTTTACATTTGTGTTATGTTGGGATTAAACTTCCTGAGGTTTCACATCTGATATTCCACCTGTCCTTTCTATCATCCACATGAGAAGGACGAGAGGCAATTAAAATCACTGGTGGTGTCAGCAACATGACAAGAGCTGATGTTTTCAGGCTGTTGAGCTTTCCTTGCGATGGATGGGTCTGCAGTAATTGTCACATCTCATCTTCGTCTCCTCCAATGAAGCTTCCTTTCGGAAAATGCTGTTGGGCTTTTCAAAGTGCAACACTTCAGAAGCAGCTACCATTTTGATTTCATTTTCATCTGGACAGATGTATGCTGCAGTGGCTTGGAAATAGCCACCAGGGCAATGCAGAAAGGTAAAGGAGGGTGTTTCAGCTCAGAGTCGCTGTCAACAGTGATGGGGTAGTCACATAGCCCAAAAAGTGATCAGGGGACTGGAGCACCTCCCGTATGGAGCCAGGCTGAGGAAGTTGGGGCTGTTCAGCCTGGAGAAAAGAAGGCTGCATGGGGACCTAATAGCAGCCTTCCAGTACCTGAAGGGGGCCTATAGGGATGCTGGGGAGGGACTCTTCATCAGGGACTGCAGTGACAGGACAAGGGGTAACGGGTTCAAACTGAAACAGGGGAAGTTTAGATTGGATCTAAGGAGGAAATTCTTTCCTGTTAGGGTGCTGAGGCACTGGAATGGGTTGCCCAGGGAGGCTGTGAGTGCTCCATCCCTGGCGGTGTTCAAGGCCAGGTTGGATGAAGCCTTGTGTGGGATGGTTTAGTGTGAGGTGTCCCTGCCCATGGCAGGGGGGTTGGAACTGGATGATCTTAAGGTCCTTTCCAACCCTAACTATTCTATTCTATAAGGAAAATAACGCGTTTTCAGGTTGCTGTGATTGGAAAGCAAACTTGGCATTGCAGTTCATTCAAGGCAGCCATCGTGTTGAGAAGTTGGCTGTGATGAGGCACAAAGGTTAGAATCCACATGTTTGTCACATCTGGGCACAGCTGGATAAGTGATTATAAGTGAGGTTTTTGCCTCAGAGTTTATGACCTAAATAAATAGTTCACACCACAGGGAACTTTGAGTTGAAGCGTACATCTTGAAACTGCCCAGGAGCACAGATGTAAAGATACCTGGGCAAGCTGGGTATCAAAACCATTTGTAGATGTGAGTTCATGGCATGGAGTAAATAATAAGTGGGATTTGAATGAAATCCCTTGAGCTTTTTTCTGTCTCGTGATCATTCCTGGCCTACAACTTTAACCCTTATTTTTGTAGAACTTTAGTGAGGACTTGAAGTAGAGTTTGAAGCTGTGTCAGCTCTAAAAAGGAGAGCTAAACACTGGGTTTGGATTTGGCTCTAAGCTCTGCGTTGCTTCCCTGTCATCTCTTGTTGGTGTATATATAACTGTGCTTAAGATCTGGAAGAGATATGTTTCAAATATCATGTAGGTGAAGTGTGACTTTCCATTTGGTAAATAACAGAAGGAGACGCGGAGGAGGGAAAGGAAGTCTGAGATTTCTCAGCAACACAAATGGGGTGTTGGGGCTGGATATCTGAGTCCAATTTGTTTAAAGCTTTGGTTTATTTATTTGAGAAAGTGAGCTACAAACTTTTAAAAAATGACTTCCTAAATTGGAATAATTTTGTGCTCAAATTCAGCTGAAGAATGGAACTTGTAACAGTAGATGATGCCCCTGGGAAAGCTGGTATTGCTCTTAGCAAAAGAGATTTATAGAGAGAACAATGAGTGGAGATAGATGCAGTGAATTTCATCTTTGGGAACTAAGGCTGATTTATAAGTTTTGGTTTTGCAGTTTGTGTTGCCATCAGTACCCAAAGATTGATTTATAGTTTACTATGGTAAATACATCATCATTTAGACAAGAATTTTGTTTCTTTTTTTGAAGAGGGTGGATCCCACTGAAAGAACAAGCCACTGTTATGACTCATTTTTTCCCCTTAAGTAACTAAAACAGATAAGGAAACCCCACTTAACATGTGCTTGCAGGCCAGCAGGGTCGGCTTGTAGCGAATTATGTCCTCTAGTAAAGGAGTGTTTCTGCTGTGGCAACAGTCCCAACAGTGATCCTCTTCACTGGAAAGGGACACTGCATGTGAGTGCCCAGGTCCCAGCCTGACACCCTCGGTACTGTCCCCCTTACCTGCAATTATCACTGAAGATGGAAATTCAGCCTGTGTGGTAGAAGGAAAAAGCCAGTTTCCTCTAATATTGAATATTGCAGTGCATTTTAGGGTTTAGACAAGAAAGTGTTGAATGACTGACTTGGATGTTAGGAAGTTCTAAGAGCTTTTGTGTATGCATCCCTGTGACATACCTTGACATGTGTAAGAGCTCTCCAAGTTTTGATCTAAAGAGTAGGAAGTTTAAAGGCCTAGGAAAGAATTTCCTTCAGATCAAGCTTTGGAAATCTAAATCCAAGTTGGATGTGGTATGGTCAGAGTCTTCATGTTTGGTTTTTGGAGCTAAATTCTAGCTTAGGGACTTGGGAGGCTGTGGCAGATGTGAAGGGATGTAGCACTACAGGCAAGCCTTTGAAAATCACAGAGAAAGTTGTTTTGTCTAGTGAGGAAAGTGGCATAAAAACCAGCATGAATTTTGACTCTTGCTGGCTTAATATAATGAGAACTATCTAGGGGAATTACTGCTAATACAATATTGTACTGTAGGCAACGTGGGCTGAGGATTAAAAGCCTTGCTTTGCTCTCCAGGGAGGGCCAGGGAAAGCTGTTTTTTGTAACTGGAGTTTCTCAGTGGCACGATGTTATCCCAAGATAGGCAAGTAGAAATCTGAACTCTCAAGTTTTTGTTCCCTTTGTTGCAGAGAGTATAGATGGATCGGATCCTCCACATAGCTGTGTCTGAGTTGGTTCCAGCATACAAAGCCAAATACCTGGCTGTTGGACCATTAGGAGCCTTAATGAAGGCTTTAAGCACTGTGAATTCCTGCTGTAAGGCGCTATCCAGGTGGCACAATCATTATTCTCCTCCATTTTTTCCATGTCTCGGCAATTCCACATGACATTCATATAAAGGAACTTGTGAAAGCTGCTTCTCGTAGTCATCTCTTGGTGTTTATCACTAGAGCTTGAAGCCCCAGCAGAAGTTTTTGAGCAGGATGGTGCTGTGTAGTAAGAAACAGCTCTTGCTGGGTGAACTGGGGGTGGAGTGTGGACCAGCAGCACAAAGCTGAAGTTACTCTGAATCACCCAAGTTGCCAC
This sequence comes from Lathamus discolor, assembly GCF_037157495.1. Taxonomy (NCBI): domain Eukaryota; kingdom Metazoa; phylum Chordata; class Aves; order Psittaciformes; family Psittacidae; genus Lathamus; species Lathamus discolor. Next base: position 562,254 of record NC_088905.1, read on the forward strand.
ATGTGGGACCTTATTCCTTGATTAATGCCTGGATGTTTCTTAGGTCAAACTGACAACAGCACAGTAAACTTCAGCCTCTGTAACTTGCTGTTTGCTGCCTGTCATGCTGACTATGAATAATTGATAGGCTCTATTACATAGAAACCATTAATTTTGATTTTGTTAGCTCACTAATGGGCTTGCTTCATCTTTTGCCTTTGCTGCACAAAGCAGCATTATATTTAATTAGCATTGGCTGACCTTCTTCTTTTATTTAGCTGGTTAAAAGGTTATTTAAGTCCTTAAGAAGAATTACTACATCTATAGTTAACCTGATAATTGGTATATTGTTGCTGGGGGTAATTGTGCTGGCTGGCATTCAGGCTCATGGAGTCTGTGCGTGTGTGCAGCTATGTGGCATACAGGTATGTGTGGCAAGAACTAGTATCATTCGCTAGTAAAGGTTAAGTAAGGCAATAATAAAAGGAGTAACAAACCATTTAATGGCTGATGGGTGCTTCTGAGAGAGATTGGCTCTGTCAAGGGCATGTCCTTTGCAACTTTCCTAGCCGGCATTCAAGCTTTCCTTCTAAACACAAATAAGGATGTAGTATAGTGAGTACTCGGGGTTCCTCCTGATGATGCCTGGCTAGGTAATTGCAGTGATTAATAGGGAAAATCCCACTTAGCCTGACTGGTAAAAATTTGATGTCACTTTGAGCACAATTATTTCCCATAAAGGTAAAACCAACAGTCTTTGCAGAGGCTAACAGAGATAGTAGCAGGCAACTGTGTTTCTGTACCTGTGTCATCTTAATCATGTGTATTCATTCTTATATGTTAAGTTTGCTATTTTATTATCTTCAGTTTGCTGCTCTTGGAATTGCTTGCTGCTCCCAAAGCGTGTTCTGAAAACTGAGAGTAACAGACCTTCGCTGAAACTTGATTCAGGGGCAAGTTCATATGCTGAGCTTGGGCTTTTTTGCAAGTTTCCTTGGTGAAAGCCATGGGAAAACACAGGATTAAAAGGCCTTCAGCCAAGGTTTAGATCACAAACATCTTCAATTTCTTATATGGTCTCTTTTGCATCAGCTACAAAGAGTGGAGGTATCTTACTGCTTTGTCATGTTCAAAAAGACTTCCTGACCTCTTTGAAGGTACGTACAGGCACGATCCAGTAGCACATACTCTGTAGGTTCCCTATATGTTATCTTGCTGGATCCACACAGATCTGATAAACTTACCAGAAACTTCAATTATAATTATGTACAACCTCCAATTATAATTATCTGAAACATACCCTTTGAATTGCTTGTAATAAAGAGTTAGTATTATCACTCTGCCCTTTAGGGTTAAGTGTGCTCAGGCTATCAATCTCTTTTACTGATCACAGACTCTACCTCGATTAAGCATCTGTATTTGCAGTAGCATAAATCTGCCAGTGGTTATGTTCAGGTCTCCACCTACAACGGGAGTTAATAGCCTTTTATGTTAGACATCCTCGAGGATACAGCGATAATGGGGTGCGAGAGAGCCATTGAGAATCTGTGGAGCAAAATGGATGTGAACTGGCTGGCTTTATGTTGATAAATTTCTTTTCATTATTTTACTCGGTGTCGATAGGTTGGTGTGGAAAAGATGCATAAAACTCCCTCAACCTTCTGGAAGCAAAAGCAGCTCCCCCAGCCCAGCCCCTGTGTCTTAATGCTTGTTAGGGACTCCTTCATTGAGGTTTGTCACAGTTGTGAAAAACAAGGTGGGGGGTTTAAATCCCTCTTTTTCTTTCTTCCCTTTTCCTTCCCACATCTTCACTTGCGCATTAATTCCCATGCCATTCCAGAAAGTTCCTTGACAACAAGACTACAAATGTCACCTTACATGAGCTGGTTGCAGTTCTGCCAGGTTACTTTATCAATGCTTTCTTTAGCAATTTGAAGGAGAATTTCTGAAAGAACAAGCAACCAAAGGAGCTCAATTAATTTATCTCTTAAATGTTACAAAATGAACCGAAACCTGCTAAGAGCTTATTTAAATTGCCAAACCAAACAGAGGAATTAATGGCTTTGGCTGATGGTTCCCAGGTCATTGTCTGCCATCTACTGACAGTGTTCCTGACGCTTATTGGCAACACACTGGTGTGCAGTGGGGTGGTTTCCAACATCTTCTGAAGCGTACTGGGTTTGGTATTGGCTGCTGGCAGAGAATGGTCTCAATGCAGAAGGGGTGGGTAGATGGACAGATTGTTTTGTGTAGAATATCAGGATATTTTTCCATCTAGAGCTTCCCAGTAAAATCGTGTTACAGGTGCAGATGATGCCAACTTGTCCGTTGGGATTGCAGAAGCAGAAAAGCTATAGATGTTGTATTTGCGTTACAGGGTGGGCTGGGACATTTAACAAGGCTACTCAGGAGAAAGCAAGTTGCTTGTTACAACTTGAAGTTGAAAGTCAAAATCTGAGGCTGAGTGCCATGGAGGCAACTGGGGAAAATCACCCTACCTGTTACCACATGCTTTCTTGGACTGATCCAGACACCCATAGGTGTTGAGGGTGCTGCTTATGGAGAAGCAAAATCTCTACACTGTAGATCTACCAGCTGAAGGGAACAAAAATCCAGAGGCAGAACTGTTGTTTGCCAAGGCACGGGTGTATCTGACATACTTTTTGTCTGAAGGTTTAATCTTGAGAAAGAAACTTGGTCCGATCAATGCCTAAAATCTCTACGAGGCAAAAAATATTGCAATGGGAAATACATTTTCCTGTCTGCAGTGTTTGCTTCAGCATAATTAACATGAATAATGCAAGACAATTTTCTGATAGTTATTATATTAGAGAGCTTAGCTGACTCATAACTGCCCCCATGACATAGCCAGGATGCAAATTGCTTGGCTCGAAATAGCACAGAACTGGTTTGATTAAAATGTGATACATATTTTGAATTAAAAATATTCAAGGTCTCACCAAATGACCTTAATGCCATTTCCCTCCCTCCTGCAAAGCCACCAAGGAAATCTGCATAATCATTTCCAGGCAGCTTTTTATGTCTCCCTCTGTGAATTGACAGTACCTGCCATTCATGGCAAAGCAGGGTGTCTCGGTTTATTCCTTTTCTGAGCTCAACTACAGTAGAATAATGAGGTAGCATTTTGTCATTGTGCTCTTTGAGAGCCTGGCTCCTTTATCACAGTCACAAAGATACTGCATCTCAGGCACAAATCTAATGTAACAGGCACAAGACTGCAATCCTCGCTAAGAATCAGACCCATCTCCTTGTCTTTGTCCCTGCAGCCCCTCAAATCTGTGTCCAGTCACTCCAGAGTGCCTGCAAATGGCTGTAATGAGACACAAGATGAAGCATTTGTTGATTTAAAGGGTTTTTTTGTGTGTGAGCTCTTCACTTTGGCTGAAGAGTCTGTAAACTTTGGGCACTTGGGTCTACTGGGAATCTCCTGGAAAAACCACACCTAGGGGTGTTTTCCTTATGCAGCCATCAAACGTTTCATGTAATGGGCAGTGAGCTTAGGAAAGAGTAGTGCACTCAATGGAAAATACAGCTGACCATTAGAGAGGAGCTGTTATTACACAGACTTGCCTCAAAATATGTGATTTCAAACTCAGATTTTGCTTGTCGTCTCTCTTCAAAACTAAAATGAAATGATGCAATGAGATTCTGTTACCCCCTATTGCACAACTGATGTGGAAGTCAGACACATTTACAGATAAAAGGATTATTTTGCCCATTAACTGGCAGCCCTGCTAATTGCCCTCACAGCTCCTGGGTGAAGCAGCTGGCTTTTGTGTGTTCTGAATAGAGATTACGCAAGGTGCAAGCTACATAGGGTTGGCTTGTGAGGCTGTTTAGTGCTTCTATGGCATAAGTAACAATTGGTATGGATTTGGGGCATAAAGCTGTCTATAAACTTCAAAGCCCTTTCTGTTTTCAGCCAAGGTGGGTGCAGGACCTCAAAACCAGCTTGAAGGACCTAGGAGATCCACTAAGGGTGGATCTTAACAAACCTCTTTCGGGGTTATTTGAGAACATGTCAGACCAGATAACTTCCTCCTTAACCCTGATTTAGGCAGCCAGAGCCCATGGCAAATTTCTGTATGGTGAAGAATGGGGTTGATTGATGATTCGGAGAAAACTCCAGGAACAAACTCGCCAACAAGGTTTTCAAGTTGACAAGCAGGTCCTTTATTGTGGCGCTGGGAGACACAGCTCCTAGCGTGTGTTCCTATATTGCCACACAAGCAGCCCTTATATAGCCACTGGGCATACATACATATTCATGAGGCTACGTATGAATTACATCACTTTCCGGAAAGTTTCCCCCGTGCATACAAAAATGTGGTGGTGGTCTCTGAGGGTCGTTTACTTCTTCCAACAATCTTCATCACTTCTGGCAGCCTTTGGAGCACGCACGGTGGGTGTTAATACCAGTTTAGTTAACATTACAGACATAGCAATCATCCTGTCCTTCTGCTTATCAGTTTAACTGCGCCCATCCTGGACACCTGTTAGTCCCAGATACTCCCCAGCCCCAGGTTCTGTTTTTCTTACAGTTATTTTGTACTAAGGTCATGAGGACCTAAAACTATGTCAATTACAACGGTTTTGTCTTAGAATTCTCAATATGTTCTCTATCTGCACTCGTTTTTGGGTGGGTTTTTTTTTGTGAATCATGCACCTCAGTTATTTTCCATTGCTACTGTTACAAAGCCATCAAACTTAACATTACTTAAAACTGATTCCACTTATTTACAAAGGTTTCTATTCCATTGTGTACTTTTGTGCCTCCTTGTCTCATTGAAGAATGGGGTTGGTTGAAGAATGGGGTTGAAAATGAGTAACTTCAAGGACATTAGGCTTTGTTAGCAACTATAGAGATAAGGAAAGGGCTAAGATGAGCATTGTGCAAGAATTAGCCAGGACCAGCCCGGTGGTTACTGACATGACAACAATCCTAAAACAAAGTGATGAAGGCGTGGTACAATGTTTTAGGATGTAATGTATAAGTGACTCAATGAATATGTATGTGATCTAATGAATATGTATGTTTAAGGACAATATAATCACAGCCTGGTTGATCCTTGGTAGAGACACGCGAGGAGGAGCTATCCCCTGTGTTTCCTGGTGCTGCAGTACAGAATTCCTGCTTGTCAACTTCAACTTTGTTGGCGAGGCCCTGGAGGCTTCTCCGAATCAATTTGGGACCCTCTCTGCTCGGCTGCAGGACCCACTGAGGACAGGGCTCCCTAAGGCCCTGCGAAAAATTTCCTTGGAGGGACCCCTTGACTCACTTGGATCCTTGTGGGAGCAGACAAGGACCATCACCATCATTGTAAAGGCATTCCCTTGATTATTTTGTTTGATAGCATTCTGCAAGGGATAGGAGGCATCTTATGCAGGAACAGTGATTAGTGTTCCATAAGGTGTAGGACATGTCCGACGCAGGAACGTGGTTAATATTCCATAAGGTGTACGCAGGAATAAGAAAGCCTTCTGTAAATGGGGATAAAAAAAATCTCATAGGTAAAGGCGCATACCTGACTGCTATCATCCTTTTGGTATCCAGGTATACATTCTGAATTGTTCTGTAAGGCATAGGAGACATCAGATGCAGGAACGCAGTTGTATTTTCCTGGTATCTGACCCAATTTCCGAACCGCAGTATTTGAGCTGTGCTTGAGTAATTAATGAATGGTGAACCGTATATATTTATATCGTGTTGCTAATTAGCATTTGTAGATCTGACATATGTTTTTGCTTTTGTTTTATCGTGCTGCTAATTAGTATTTGTATACTTGGTGTGTGTTTTTGTCTTTGTTTTATAAATTGCGAACAAGTGAGTGGAATTTTTGGGATCCCGCCTGAGTGTGTGTGTGTAGCGTGTATAAGAATATAATGGGAAATGGACAGAGCGGAGAAATAAGAGAAAACAGCCCTTTGCTGCATTTTGGCTCATTGGAAAGAATTAGGAGGATCCCCCAGGGGCTCGGTAAATAAAAAGACTTTAATTAAATATTGTATACAATGGTGGCCATTACGTACCTTAGAGGATTGGGAAAAATAGCCCAAAAATGGGACTTTGAATTATAATATGTTGTTACAATTAATGTTATTTTTAAGGCGGCAAGGAAAATGGGATAAAGTAATGTGTGCGGATCTGTTTTTCACATTGAGAAATCACCCAGAGTGGCAGAAAGAATGTGGAATAAATAGAGCACCCCCTGATCCTCTGATTCTAGCCTTAGAAAAGGATAGAAAAAGACTGAAACCCGAATTAGAAAGATGTTGTTCAGGATGTGACATAGGTGAAATGTGTCTGAAACTGAGAAAAAGGGAGGAAGACAGTATAGAAGATTATGTCTCCCCAAGATTCCTGACACAAAACCCACAAGGTCCAATAAATCCGGTCTTCAAGTCTTTCTGATTCTGATGAGGAGAAAGGAATGAATAGTAATGATAATAGCAGGGAAGAATTTAAAGGTACGCTGATCACTGCTTGTGTCCATAGTAAAACAGGACCCGTGGCACAGGCACCTTTAACGGAAGCAGTGAGACTGGAGGGACAAACCAGAAGAAGAGTAAATTTTTCAATGGGAAACTTGGATACTTGGAAACAGATTGGGAAAAATTATTGAAATGATCCAATAGGAGCAAAACAATTTGAATTGGTTGTCAAAAGTCAGGATCCTGATTGGAGAGATATAGGCTTAATATTAGATGCATTAACCGAAACCGAAAAGCAGCTGGTGATAAAAACAGTTTGTGCTCAGGTTAATGCCCAAATAATCACTGGGGCATTAGCAGGAAGAATGGAAGAACATGTTCCTTTGACTATACCAGACTGGGACTCTGATGATCCGGCAAATTACTCTGCTTTAAAGAGATATTAGAATCTGATTCAATTTGGGTTAGAAAATGCAATACCAAACACCGTAAATTGGTCGGTTCTATTTGAAATAATACAAGGACCAAAAGGAACACCGACCGAATTCCTAGACAAATTAAGAGAAGCAGTGTGAAAATATACTACTGTAGACCCTTCTTCTACCAAAGGGAAATTACAAATCGCTAACTTATTTCTAGGACAGAAAACAGAAGATATTAGAAGAAAGCTTCAGAAATTATCAGGACCTGACAGTCGAAATATAGAAAATTTAGTAGATGAGGCATGGAAAGTTTATAGAAATTGGGAACAGATAAAAGAGAAAAAGAAGATAGCAGTTGCTATCGTTCTTTCTTGCTGCAGTAGCTGCTTTAAGGCACACAGGGACCTGCAGGGGAAGCAGAGGACGGGGCAGAGGAAGAGGAATAGCAGTTAAGAGGCAGAGGAGGAATGTTCAATAAAGGAGAGAGAGCAAATTTTTCTCCCAATGCGAAACCTAATCAGTGTCTAAAATGCAAGGAATTTGGATGCTGGAAATGAGACTGTCCTCAATGGAAACAACAGGAAACACCAGTGAGTGAACTAGAGTTAGGTTGACAGGGACCTGGGGAATCTACCCTAGCAGATCCACTGGTTAAATTAAAGCTAGGGGAAGGGAAAAAGGAGATAGAATTTGTGACAGATACAGGGGTGACTTATTTGGTACTAAATTAAAATTTAATCCAGTTGGAAAAGGATTTGTTACAGTTGTGGGAGCTACTGGCCACTGGGAAAAGGCATTCTTTCTGAGACCATTAAAATATAAATTGGGAAAACAGATTGGTGTGCATATGCCAAATACATCGAAATCCTCATTGGGATGAGGCTTATTAGAACATTGGGGGCAGTAATAACATTTAAAGAAGGAGAAATGGAATTGAAGGTGAAAGATGATCAGTTGATTAAAATTCTGAGCTTATCTTTAGTCCAACAGAAAATTAATGAGAACCTTCCTGAAACAGAAGAAGAAGTCTTTAACCAGGTATACCCAGCAGTATGGGCATCTGAAATTCCAGGTAAAGCAAAAAATGCTTTGCCTATTAAAGTAGAAACAAAAAGGGGGGCCGGCCCAGTTAGAATAAAACACTATTCCTGAAAATTGGAGGATCAGAAGGGAACCAAAGAAATCATTAAAAAAAAATTTTAAATCTGGATTATTAATTGAATGTGGATTGGAATATAATGCTCCTATCTTGCCAGTAAAGAAATCCAATGGGAAAAGTTACAGATTAGTTCAAGATCTCAGAGCAATCAACAAAATTGTGGAGGATATTCATCCAGTAGTAGCTAATCTGCATACCTTATTGACTAAATTGACTAATAATCAGAAGTGGTTTACTGGTCTGGGCGTAAAGGATGCATTTTTCTGTCTGCCCCTGTCCAAAGAAAGTCAAAATTTGTTTGCTTTCAAATGGGAAAACCCTGACATTTGCATGAACTACACCAAAGGCATATTTGGAATCAGTCTGTATGTTTATCTGCTTGTCCTTTGACACAGCTCATTTGGATGGTATTACCTCAGGGATGTAAGGGCAGGAGAATTAGAATCCTGGGAAGCACCCACCCAGACAGGCACTTTACTGCAATATGCTGATGACCTGTTAATTGCTACCAAAACTGAGACAGAATGTGTTCAATGGACTGTAGAACTGTTAAACTTTCTAGGGCTAAATGGATACCGGGTGTGTAAATTGAAGGCTCAACTAATTTGAACTCAAGCATCTAATTTAGGATACGAAATAACAGGACGACAACAAGAACTGGGAGCAGCTCAGAAGGAAGCAATCTGCCAAACACCACGACCATCCACGGTTAAAGATCTCTGGATGTTTTTGGGAATGACAAGGTGGTGTCGCCAGTGGTGTCACCTCTGGATTCATGATTATGGTGTTCTGGTAAGACCCTTATATGAGCTACTGAGAGAAAATCCAACCTTTCAGCTTGACAGATCAAGCTGAAGAGGCATTTTAAAGTTTAAAGACAGAACTCATGAGAGCTCCAGCTCTGGGGCTCCAGGACATAACTAAACCCTTTTGGCTATATTCCTACCAGAAACGGGGAATAGCCTTGGGGGTTTTGGCTCAAAGATTGGGACCTTATAAAAGAGCAGCGGCCTATTTTTCAAAACAGCTGGATGAACCAAGTAAAGGCTGGCTTGGATGCTTGAGGGCAGCGGCAGCAGTTATCTTAAACATCCAAGAGGCCCGAAAATTTACACTGGGACAAAGAATCACTGTGTTAGTGTCACACACGCTATCAACAGTCCTAGAACAAAAATGTACTCACTGGCTATTGCCATTGTGTTTCTCGAAGTATCAAGCCATCCTAGCAGAACTGGATGATGTGGAAATTGTGGTCACTAGTGTTATGAATCCAGCATCTTTCCTTCAGGAAACCCCTACTGAACTGTTGGTTCATGATTGCTTAGCCGCTATAGAAACAGTATACTCAAGCCAACCAGACCTGAAGGAAGGAGCCTCTGGATGGTGCAGATTCCTGATTTACCAATGGCAGCAGCTTCATTAAAGATGGTAAACGAAGAGCAGGATATGCCATAACTACAACTTCAAAGGTAATAGAAGCTAAACCATTACCCTCTAACACCTCAGCACAAAAGGCAGAAATAATAGCCCTGACTAGAGCCTTGGAGCTGGCAAAGGATGAGTGGATAAATGTACGGACTGATTCCAAATATGCCTTTGGTGTAGTTTGTGCACATGGAACAATTTGGAAAGAATGAGTACTTTTAAATACCCAGGGAGAACAAATTAAACATGCAGTGGAAAGTCTGTGATTGTTAGAAGCTGTACAATTACCTCGTGAAGTGGCTATCATACATTACAAAGGACATCAAAAAGGTAACTGATCAAGACTGTTGTGACAGGACAAGGGGTAACGGGTTAAAACTGAAACAGGGGAAGTTTAGATTGGATCTAAGGAGGAAATTCTTTCCTGTTAGGGTGCTGAGGCACTGGAATGGGTTGCCCAGGGAGGTTGTGAATGCTCCATCCCTGGCAGTGTTCAAGGCCAGGCTGGATGAAGCCTTGGGTGGGATGGTTTAGTGTGAGGTGTCCCTGCCCATAGCAGGGGGGTTGGAACTGGATGATCTGGAGGTCCTTTCCAACCCTAACTATTCTATGATTCTAAGAGATTGGAAACAGTTTGGCTGATTGTGAGGCTAAATGGGTGGCAGAAACAGAAAGAGTTGAGGTTATGTCCTTAACTCCTCATGGTAAATTGGTAACTGAGCAAACTAAACCTAGGTAGGTGCTCAGAAGAAGATGTAAAACTAATTGAAGACTTGGAAAGGACAGGAAAATGAAAAGGGTTGGATAAAAATATGTGATGGGCGAGTAGTGATCCCCTATAATCAATTATGGAAGTTGATACAAGAAGAACGTAACAAAACTCATTGGGGAAGTAATGCCTTGTATAAACGTTTAAACAGATCATAAGAAGAAATTTCTATACCATAGTGCAATTAGTGATAAAACAATGTCAACCATGTCTGAAAAATAATCCTAAGACTGAAAACAGGAATCAGGTTGGGACAATTGGAAAAGGGAATTCTCTGGGACAACAGTGGCAAATAGATTTTTCTGAGTTACCTAGAAAAGGAGGTTATTGATATTTGTTGGTATTGACAGATACTTTTTCAGGGTGGCCAGAAGCACTCCCTTGCAGGGCAAATAATGCAAAACAAGTGATTAAGGTGCTATTAAATGAAATACCTCATTTTTGATTATCAGCAACTATCTCCTCTGACTGCGGTACACGTTTCAGTGAAAATCATTACAAGAAGTCAGCAAGAAATTGGAAATAGACTGGCACTTGCATGATCCATATAGGCCTCAGGCCAGTGGGCAAGTGGAAAAAATGAATCATTTAATTAAACAATAGCTTGGGAAGATATGTCAAGAGACTGAGTTATATTGGTACCAAGCATCACCATGGCCTTATTGAGAATCAGTACAAAGCCATGGTCAAAGGAAGGAATTTTGAAGGCCCATCTGAGATTCTATATGGAAGGCCATATCAATCTCAATTTAAAGGAGAGAGCCTTCAAGAAGTAGGAGAAGGATACCTTCAACTGTTCTTAGTAAACTTAGGAAAACAGTTAGAAGAAATAAATGGCAGAGTGTTAGGGACCAGGGCCAGAGGTTTAGATTATCCTATTCATCCTTTTAAGCCAGGAGATTGCGTTTATAATAAGAACAGGTGATCCTCTTGAGGAAAAGTGGAACGGACCGTACCAGGTGCTGCTGACCACCTTTACTGCAATCAGGGTAAAAGAGCAACCTGCTTGGATACATTGCTCAAGAATCAAGAAGGTGCCAGAACCAGAGAAACACCAGAACTGAGAAAAAGTATGGCACGTCCAGTCTTCAGGACCCACATATGTGAGACTGCATCGATCATAATTTGGACTTGTATAGTAATAGCTGTAGAAGCATGGAATCAAAATCTATATCTGAGATTGATACAACATGTTACTAGTGTCTTAAATAAGAGTGATTGTTGGATCTGTACTCAGCTACCTAGACCAGGAAAGAGACCGGATATTCCTTTAATTGGCCTCCCCATCCCCTTTAAGACAAATTGAAATAGATTATGGAGGGATCCCATATATACTGACGACAGCCATACAAGTTTACATGTTTTAAGGATACAAGCCTTAAATATGTCAGAAGTTAAATGTGTAACCACTAACAAAACTCTTCATCTAGGCAACATGTCAGTAGGAAATTACCCATATTGCAGCTGGGCAATGCAACTTCAACTTCAAAGACCTTTAACTGGTTATTGGCATGTTCCTGAAGGGAAAGGGTGGTATTGGTTATGTGGAGAAAATACCTATAAGGCTTTGCCTCCTAACTGGAAAGGGACATGCACATTGGGAGTAGTGGTTTCCAGCTTTACAGTAATTGACATTCATCCCTCTGGAGCCTGGGTTTGGCGTCTTATTAAAGGAATCAAACGAGGATATAATATAATCCCATAGCAGAACAAAACACTGCTTTCCATAGCTTTGTTGGATGGCTTATTCCATCTCTAGGTGTTAGTGAATTAGAAAAAGTGATTGTAAATATCTCAGCTGCAGTTGAGGAAATGAAAAATCGAACGGCTGATGGTATTCTAGCATTACAAGAAGAAATAACCAGCCTGCCCAAAGTAGTGCTCCAAAATCGAGTGGTATTAGATACACTGTTAGCATCCCAAGGAGGAGTTTGCTCTGTAATCAGTGATAGTTGTTGTTCCTATATAGATCAAAGTGGAAGAGTTATTACTGACCTAAAAGTGGACACAAGTTAAAACACTTCATGAGGTGTCACAGGACGACACCTCTTGGGGATTTGAGGAAATTTGGGAAAAATTAACATCATGGGTACCAAATCTCTCCTGGTTGAGACAGTTGTTTTTAGCTGTATTGGCAATAATAGGGATGGTTTTCATTACATGTATAACGGTCCAATGCTCCTTTTGCTGTTGCAAGCAATCCGTGATGAACTATGAAGAATGGAAGTGAAACAAAACTAAGCATTAAGTAGAAACAGGGAAATACTTCAGGAAACTTAAATAAGAATGAAATAACTCAGTTGCAAAAGAATTTGCAATAGGACAAGAAAAGGGGGGATTGAAGAATGGGGTTGATTGAAGAAACAGGGTGGTAAAAGAGTAACTTCAAGGACCTTAGGCTTTGTTAGCATCTACAGAGCTAAGGAAATGGCTAAGATAAGCATTGCCCAAGAATTGGCCAGAACTGGCCTGGTGGTTACTGACATGACAACAATCCTAAAATGGAGTGATGAAGGCGTGGGACAATGTTTTATGATGTAATGTATAAGTAACTCAATGAATATGTGTGTTTAAGGACAATATAATCACAGCCTGGTTGATGCTTGGGAGAGTCACGCTAGGAGGAGCTATCCCCCGTGTCTCCCGGCACGGCAATAAAGAATTCCTGCTTGTCAACTTCAACTTTGTTGGCGAGTTCCTGGAGATTTCTCTGAATCCATGGTTTAACTCCGGCTCCCACACTTTCTTCCTCTGCTGCATGAGGTTGTTTTGATGCAGTGTGGGAAACAGATAGGTGATAGAAGCTCCTGTATGAAGACTTTTCCCGTTTTATGGCCCAGAGACTTATCTTTAGTCTTCTTATTCCCCACCATTCATTCATTACGCACACTTTTGACCCATTCCTTTGTTTCTCCTTTTTGAGGGTGATGTATGATAAGGACTTACCAGTTATCACTGATTCACATCATCTGCAGGGATGCTGCCTCAAATATCTATTACTCTGTGCACCAGAATCTGTTATTTGTCCAGCTACTGCTGTTTGGTATAACATTTCTCTTGTATGGTTTTCTGAGGAAATTTAGTTCCAAATTCGTGCCAATTTCCTGTAGAATGGTTTTCAAGCTAAGGATTTAAACGCAGAAAACTTCTAACTCTGAGCTGAATTAAAACAATAAAGGGAGGAGGAGGAGGTCTCGCTTTGAAATAGGTGATACATCATGACCATGGCTGAACAAAGAGGCAGTTCTCCCCAAGGTCATCCAAGGAGTTGGCAGCACCACTGAGACTGAGGTGGCCCTTGTGCCTTGAAACTGCTTCCCATTGGGGTGATGCCATGTGATGAACCCTGCTGTCTTCAGTGCTGCTGCTGTCTGAGAGTCGCCAGCTGAAGGTTTAAGATGGTTTGGTTGTCGCTGCCACTGCACTGCTTGCAGTGAACTCCTCATTTAGTTTTCTCATGGTGATGATACGTAACTCCATCTGAATCCCCGTTATGCATTGGAATGAATGTCTTCATATACATGCCACTGCTGCAATTCTTTATGCCTCTGGCACATAGATTTGTTTTCAGTACCAGCAGGTACTGTAATTGTGCTATTGCCAGACTTTACTCCCACTACTTATAAAGGTCCTGATACCCTCTCCTAAGGAATGAACAGTGAATTGCTTCTAAAGACCATGATTTTTAATCCTGCAACCTAATAAAGCTCACTCACTAGAATTGGAAATCACAGTCGGTAGCGCCAAAAGGGCGGGTCACAGATTAGCCTGAAGGTGGCATGATCCTATTTTATACTGTCCAGCTGAGCACGGGCCTTCACTCATGTTGAAGTTCATGTCCATACTGTACCTTCTGCTTTCTATATGACCGAAATCCCTGGACCAGCCTCAACGTCATGTATTGCATGTGGTCACAGACCCTCAAGACATGAGGCTGCTAACCAAACCCATGATTCCTGTCTGATTGTTAAACGCACTTTATCCAAGTCAGGAATCCCCAAAGCAGTCTCACATCACCCAAGGGGCTGTTTTGCACATCATTATTTGTTCTACTTACGTTCTTGATTTGTTTTCTTGCATGTCAGTTGATTCACCATTGCAGTTATTCACAATAGTTGGAAGAGGAGCTGTAGGGGAGGTCTCACCCTCTCAACAGCAACAATGCCCAGTTATCCCTGTACCAGCTGACACTTTTTGGTTGGTATCCTGCTGATTTTACAGAACATACTGTGTTTTTCCCCGCATCTAAATGTGTTCCAGTGCTTAATACTGGTCTTGGGTTTACAGGGGATTCAAAATACCCAAATCAATTCTTTCCCTATGGCTCACCTCAGCCACAAGTAATACCATCTAAATTTGGGATGACATTTGCTGATGGCCAGGTTGATCTTCCCACTGGTCCATGCTGCTTCTGATTCGTGTTGCAGTGGTGGGTGTTAGATTTTGGCTCCTTGGTGTTGTACAGCTGAGGGGTCCAACCTTGCCAGGGCTGCTTTGACCAGAGGATGTGCCAAGCACTGCAAGCTCAGACAAAGCATTTTGGCTTGTATCATGTATCCAAACTGTCAATGACACTGCTCAGTTTCCCACTTACCAATTGAATGGATGGAGTCTAAAATATTGCCTGTTTATGTATGCAAGAGCTGCATCCTGAGCTAAAGCTACTAAAGAAATTACACTAATCAGGGAAAGCCAGAATTTCATGTGTCATAAAACTACTTTTTTTCCCATGATTTTGTTTGAGGAGATATTTTTTCCTGTTACGACTGTTCATTAAAAGAATTTTAGCTCCAGGATTCATAGTGGGTGATTTACTGTAATGGTAAAGATTCCTCATGTAACGTTAACAAATACAAGAGTATAATTGGGTACATGAGGAAGCATTAGCCCAGCAGCATGCTGAGCGCGGGCTGGTACATGTTGTAGCAGCCAACCAGTCCTGAAATTGAGAACACTCATTATGCAGCCTGACCTGTTCTGGAGCAATTCTGCTGAGAGTGGCTTTGCCTGAATTTTTAGTGCTGCTGGAAGATGGATGATTGATGGCTGGGAATAATAGCACTACTACTAATGTACGTGGAACTTTTCACTCACAAAGCTCAGGGCCCTCTTAGGTTTGTCTGTTTTATGGATGGGAGAATTACAACTGATTTTCTGCAAAGTCATGAAAGGTTCACAGCTCCTTTGTTACCTCTGGTTATCTGATACACACGCCTCTTCCAAGAGGGAGCCGATTGCTGCTCCAAGATGCTAATTCCCCGGTGCATTGAGTTTTTGCACTCTGGCTTAGTTGCAGCACTGAACATGGGAAGAAACCCCTTCTGTCCTGATATGAGTGATTCAGTTGACCCATAGTCTGTCCACAAGTCTTTCTCATAGAGTCACAGAATAGTTTGGGTGGAAGGGACCCTAAAGCTCATCCAGTTCCAACCCCTGCCACGGGCAGGGACCCCTTCCACTGGAGCAGCTTGCTCCAAGCCCCTGTGTCCAACCTGGCCTTGAGCACTGCCAGGGATGGGGCAGCCACAGCTTCTCTGGGCACCCTGTGCCAGCGCCTCAGCACCCTCACAGGGAAGAGCTTCTGCCTAAGAGCTCAGCTCAGTCTCCCCTCGGGCAGGTTCAAGCCATTCCCCTTGGCCTGGCCCTACAGGCCCTTGTCCAAAGCCCCTCTCCAGGTTTCTTGTAGCCCCTTTAGGCACTGGAAGACTGTTCTAAGGTTCCCCTTGAGCCTTCTGTTTTCAAGTTGAACTCCTAGGCCAATGTAGACCTTGATTAATGGTTGCAGAGCATCTGTCAAGAGAAAATGTGTAAGCTGTCTTCTGCCTCTCGCAGGGCACTGAACAGACTTGGCACAAGGCTCTTTCTTGAGCATATTTTCATTGCTACCATGCTTAATCTGGGGCTTCTCCACAGTCTCTGCTGTACTGGGACTGATCTGTATGGCAGAGGAGAGCTCGCGTTGCACTTGCATGCAGTAGAAGACAGCAGAGACTCTTTCGACCTTCCTTTTGCCTGCGCTTGCACACTCAGGGGGCACAGGATGGTGCTGTGCAGAGATTTTTCTTGGGCCTGAAAGCAATGTAGCATCATAGGTTGTTAGCTGCACTGAAACGTAAAAGCAGCATACTTGGCTCTTATGGAAAAAGAAGATTGTTTTTTCTTCGTCCATATAGTTTCAGTGTGTGTGACTTGCATTAGACATTTAAAAATGCTTTGGGAAGGCTTTTCTTACCTTGGCTTATTCCTTGGATATTGCCATGAGGAACATTTATGGCTAGGTTAGATCCCTTCATGAGAAGGATCCCTATGGAAATTGCTACTTTAGATTCTCTCTGGACTGTTACACGCTTTTCCAAGTGATCCAAAGGGAATTCTTCACATAAAGACGTAATAAAATTGAGTGAGTGGAAATAGGGGAAAAAGGCATTTATTGAAGTGGAATAGAAAATAAGGGGTCTGGAAAAGTGAGCTGCCTCTGAAAGCAATCGAGTCAAATGCCTGCAGATGCAGGCACAATAGATTATGGAAATTAGTCAGAATAAATTGGCCTGGATGGCCTCAGCAGCACTGTTGTGTCAACAGGTCTCATTGATTATGCTCAGAAGCATGTAACTGTTTGTTTCTCTGCCACATGTGTTATTCCACAAAATGAGGAGTGAGCTTGAAAATGATACCTGAATTAATTTGTAGTTTCCCCTGGACTCTCAGTGTTCTGTGGAAACAGAGCACTGGTAAAGCAGATCACATCATACTGCTGTTCTGCGTTAACTGGGTCCTCCATGGTGAGCCTTTTCTCTTTGTAATCTCTGTTTTACTGATCATTTGCCGTTGGACTACAGTAAAAAGGTTTTAAACCCCCAAATGGCAGAACTGTGTCATTTGTAGAGATGCTATCAAGGGCTGGATGCCCAAAATTTGATTAAGGAAATGAAACCCTAATGGATCAAATCCTATGCTCTTTTGACCTTCATAGTGTTTACCATCACTTTGTACCCGCTTTGTATTCATATTTCGTGGTTATGAATTTCTTGGTTAGTAATATTTGTTAATATTTTCAGCTGTTTGCTTTGGCAGAAGAGTTAACATGAGAGAGAAAAAAGATTCTTCAGCCTGAAAGCAAACACTTCAAACGTCCTCCTCTGGTTCCTACATGTGCGCTGTCGGTCAGGCACTTTTTGGGTATATTCTCTGAGAGCCCAGTTCTCTGGCGAAGCACTGCAACTCGTGATATATCACACTGTCCTTTCTGCTGAGCTGCTGTGGTGTAATGCTGTTATATTTTGCCATAGTAAATCAAGAGAGGTTTAATTTAGAAATGTAATTTAGATATGCCTTAGGGAATAGAAGTCCGGAGATACTGCAGTGATGCTTTTGCATGTGTGTGTAGACATATGTATCTCTTGACTTCTCAGTCTGATTCTCCCCTGTGAAAATTTGAATTCCTCTGCCAAAAGGAGGCTCTTTTTTTTTTTGGAATATAAGCCGAATATTGTGTTGAAAAATAGCGTTTCAACAATAATGCAAAAGCACGTGCATGGTGCAGAGGAGATGCAGAGCCAGGCCTCATCTCTTTAACAGGAACTCTGTTCTTCACTGGAATTAACTTGGCAAGAGGGATTTAATACTGGAAGAGCACAACTAAGATATTTCTTTAGCTACTGTTCAAGCCAGCATATTTTAGCTACTGGTAAGTGCATTTTCTTGAATCATTTAAGTTTGCATTCTTTGCGGGAAGTAAAATGCTCATAATACGTGTTTGCAGGTTCAGTAGCAACCATCAGTAGGAGCTCTGCTGTTGAAGACAATACATAATGTGGTTCAATGACTGAGAGTGAAAGGTAAATAAATTCCTATTGAAAACATGGTGCAAGTGTTAGTAGTCAGTGTATTTAATTACTGCACTCACAAGTAAGTGTATTTTGGGGTAAATCAGATACGTGCTTTGTCTGCATAACTTCAGTGGCCTGTATTCATATGGCTTGTGAAAACTAGTGTTATATCTGAAGGCTAAATCCAAAAGCTGGGCAGGTGCTAGCCTTCCTTTTCTACACTGCTGCATAATTTAGACTATGGATGGAGGGGATGGCTCTTATGTAGCTTGTGTGTGTGTGCAGCTGCATCAATGGCATCACAAACTGTGCTCTTTATTCAGATCTGGTTAGTTTGGAGCATTTAAAATTACAGTTAGAACTTAATGATCAATAGATCATTCATAATTCTTGACATGCTGCTTTAGAAGACAAATGGCTTCTGTTTTAAGGACTTAAAGCCATCACCTTTGAAAATCCAGGGATATTGAATTGCTCTTGTTGGGTCTAAAAACCAAGGGCCAGCTCAGTGGTATGAATCAGCCTGCCCATGGTTTCAGTGCTGGAGACTTGCATGGATTCTGGCCTTGTGCCCCTAGTATTTAAGCTTCATCTAAAGAGGCTTCAACGCTTGGGCTTCTGGCTCAAATGCCAATTAGCGAAGACAGCTGTATGAATATATCTAGTTTTGTCAGTGTGAGCTGCAGAACAAAGGATTTCTCTTGCTGTGGGCACAGTATGCTATGAAGCTGTAGATCCACATGCTTCTTTGGAATCATGCTCTATTTTTTGGTCTTATTTGGTCTTTTTTGCTAGTTGATTTCCTTGGTTAATAGTAAAGTAGGAAGAACAAGGTAGCTCCATGGCTCCTTTGAAAGCACTAGGGCAGGGGAGTGGTAAATCTGCTTAATGAGGATGCATTAACGCTTAACGCTCTTGTCGATAAGTCCAATTAATGTCAGGCATGCAGCTGTGGATAACAGGGCAGGGACAGAAATCAGCCTTTTTAAAGAGTAGAGAACTCCTCTGCTGTAGCTGGTTCAAGTTATTGCTAGCTCCTGATGGGGGGGAATACCCCACCATGCTTCCAAGTGTTGAGATCTTCTTTGCCGAAGGCACCTAGTAATGGGGGGTTCCTGGAGAGTTCCTATGCTGTTCCACAGGCAGTAGGAAAACTTGGACTGATGGCAACTTCAGAAGCGTTTCCCCAGCTTTAAAAGCCTATTTGCTTCCTGCAAACATGGGGTAACTACAAGAAAGATCTTCAGCAGTTTGGGAGCTGAGGGGGGAAAGTAGGTTGAGATGAAAGCAGCATGAAAAATGAAATGACTTAGAGTGATTCTCTTTTATAATGCTCATAGAAACCTTGCATATTTTAGACATATAGAGCTTGGTTATGTTACCCCTTCTGCCAGTGGGCTATAGAGTGATTTTTGGCTTAAAAACAAAGGGGGAAAAGGGGAGTTAATGCATAAAGTTGGTGTAATGATACCGTCCTCTTTTGTGAAGTGTCTTGATGTTTATTAGCATCAAAATCTAGATGTGTTTTTTTGCAATAGTACTTCCATTTAAATTACAAATAACAGGCATCCATCAAATGTTTGAGGTACAACTTAATCGTCTGCTAAGTTTTGGAGGAGATGAAGTGTTTCTTGCTATTTTCCTCTGTTTAGTCTCATGTTTGCTAGTAAGGCTGGCTTCTAGAGCAGACATCAGAGCTGAACTTGACTTGTTCAGCAGACATCCAGCTGTGAACTTTCTCTTATTTCTAGTTTCTTTGAATTTTAACTGAGTTTTAAACTTATTGGGGTAAAAAGTAATTCAGGGGTCTAGAAATGTGGATGTACTCATAGGGTATGAGGCTACAACCCCCTACAAGGCACTAATTCTGAATAAATAAGATGTGGAGTAATGAACAGGTCCACTTTTGTGTTGGTTTAAATAAAATGATGATGCTCTCATGATTAGTGGAGGGTTCCATAAAATGCTGCCAACCAAAACAACAACGTTTGACCTGGGTTTTAATATGCAGAGTCTGATTTTTGCAATGGTAATTTGTCCTCAGGTTTCATAATTAGAAGAACAAAGCAGAACGTTTTGGTTTGACACGAAGTAGGTGATGAGCACGTCAAGGGAGGTTTGCCTGATGCTGCCTTTTGCTCCTGCAATGGAAGTGAAATGTTTTATTTTCACTTAAAGTGCAGGCTAAGAAACAAAATCCCTCCAAGAATGACTCATTTCTGGTTGCTGTGGTGGACAAGGTTTCATGAAGCTGCCACACACATTCTCAGTGATATCACACAGCACTGAGAGGAGGTTTACTCTGAACCCCTTTCTGCTTTGTCCTTGGTGTGAAAGCACAAGTGTTTTCCATAGGGAACATCCTGTGTAGGAACAGAGCCAGGTCAGCACATCAAGCTTTTGCTTGAGGGAAGCCATACGTACACAAGGTGCTTGCTGTCATAAAGACAATCATAGAATAGTTAAGGTTGGAAAGGACCTTAAGATCATCCAGTTCCAACCCCCCTGCCATGGGCAGGGACACCTCACACTAAACCATCCCACCCAAGGCTTCATCCAACCTGGCCTTGAACACTGCCAGGGATGGAACATTCATAACCTCCCTGGGCAACCCATTCCAGTGCCTCAGCACCCTAACAGGAAAGAGCTTCTTCCTTGTATCCAATCTAAACTTCCCCTGTTTCAGTTTTAACCTGTTACCCCTTGTCCTGTCACTACAGTCCCTAATGAAGAGTCTCTCCCCAGCATCCCTATAGCCCCCTTCAGACCCTGGAAGCTGCTCTGAGGTCTCCAAGCAGCTTCTCTTCTCCAGGCTGAACAGCCCCAACTTTCTCAGCCTATCATCTCCTGATATCTCTTTGCTTAGAGGAACCATGAGGTTTAGGCTGCTCTAGAGGACTGCACTGCATCTGTGCTTGTAGGTATTGCTAACATGCTATAATGACATATGTCTGAGTAGCAGGGGAAAGACAAGAACCCAGCAATATATCTTTCTATTATTTCACCTCTACCCATAAGAAGCAGTTGAGAAGAAACTAACAATAGTCCAAGGCCACGGTTTTAATTCCTTTTTGGGTAATGATGCTTTTAACCTTTTAAAGGAGAAAACTTTTTTTATGAATCATTTCTTTTCAGCTCCATGCTCTTTGGGTATTGGGACTAAACTTACTACAAATGTCAAGAGATCTGTCCATTGGATGATTTACATCAGGATGGAATTTTCTACCTCTGAGAGAACATGTAACCCCCAAAAAGAAACCTAAAACTTGATAAACTGGGGTTTCTCCTGCCATCCTTGAAGTCTTCAATGATACCTGCATATTCCTCCTCGACAAGGAGCATGCAGTGAAGAGACAGCTTATGCTCTGTTTTTTCCAACCACCTTTGATGGAGGGTGTGATGTGATGTGGGAATCTGTTGCTTCTAGTGAAGATCAGTTTCCTTTTGCATCTCACCTGGATTGTATTATGGACCCATATGCCTTTGTAAACCTGGCTCTTATTCTATTATGAGCCATGATAATTCCTGACAATTTTCCTGTAAACGTTATAGTCTTAATATATATGTGTTTAAATGAAAGATGTGTAACAATTGGTTTTGCTCTCTTAGTTTAAAGCAAGGAATCTTCTGAGTGAACAACGCTTCCAAGAAGTTTTACATATGTCATTTCTCATCATGATTCTTGAAGGGTATAGTAATTACTTGGAACAGCTTAATTATCTTGAAAACAGGGCAGCACAGCTAGACTGTGCCTCTGCGTTTCAGTGTGAGGTTGAGAAACCCTCACGGCAGTGTTAGTTGTCCTTTTCTAGCCAAAACTTTAAACCGGGCATATCTTTTGTAGTGCTCCTTATAAATGCGCTGGAAGTCTTAATGCGACAGGAGACGTTAAAAATCAAGTACAAGTTGTGTATGTGAAATGACTGACTTTTTGTCCTTGTCACTCAAAGCTCTTGGAAGTGGCTTGATGGGAGGATGTAGAAAACTTGCCTTGGGGTTTGTCACTTTAGGAATAATAGAGATCAATGGAGCTCTTGTGTACATCTAAAATCTGCCTTAGAACCAGATAGTAGCTTTTGGAGGGCACAAGTTCAGACAGAAGAGTTATCATTGAGCTGCTTCTCTGGGTGCAGGAACTCTGCCTCAGTTTGCTTCCGGTGGTGGAAATATTCAAGAAGTAAAACACAGTGCAAATGATTGGCACCTTCTCATGGATTCCCTGAAATAAGAGTATCCGAAAAGGGTATGTCCTTTAAAATATATATATGCACATAGTGGAATATGTCCCTGCTCATTGCAGGGCTGGGCAAGATAACCTTTGAAGGCCCTTTCCAACCTAAACTATTCAACGATTCTATGTATGTATATACACTTCTGAGAGCTTTTTGTACAGTTCCTTGGCTTGCCTGGAGATGGCAATGTGGCAGTAGAATTGTTACACCATGGCCTACTCCCAGGGATACATAGAAATTACATTAAATTAATAATAAAAAAGAAAGCTCACTTGGAGCTAGCTCTGCAAAAATATAGGGAATAAATATGTTAGAAACATACAGATAACGCAGCTGAAACACAGCTGATTGAGCTAAATGAGAAGCTTTCTGAATGGTAAATTAATTTTTTAGTGCACCCGGACACCCAACATACTTTGAGTGTCCTGTAACATCCATTTTAGTGAATGACTGACAATAAACATAAGCAATGGCCCTTTGCTGCTGCTCATGGGCTGCATGACATGGGCCAGCAGCGACCGCTGCCGCAGCAATAAAGGCAGTGGATTGCCTCAGTTCTCAAGGTAGTCGTTGCCTTTATGTTTGTGTGCCTGCATCAGGCAGGTTTCTTGTTTATCAATTTAAGCCTGGAAGCTTAAATAACTTTCCCAGAACATTTTTGTTTGCTTGTAGCTGAGAGAATGTTTTGGAAAAGGGAAATGAGAAGGTCTTGTGCTTAATTACAGCAGAGTAACGCCTGCTCTTGTAGACTATGCTTCACATCAGCTTGTTTCTAAGAGTTGTGCTGAGTATTGGTGTTATCCTCAATTCACAAATGGAGGGACTGAGAGGGAGATGCACCTCCTCACTGCCAGGTGAGCCTGAAAGCCAGTGGCAGAGCTGGGAAGACAAGCCAGGTCTATTGAGCCCCAGTTCATTAGGCTGTGCTCTCAGCAGAAGGAACTCCTAATTCTGTATCTGAGTAGACTTAAGTGCAGAAAATCCCCTTGGGTTCTTTGGATCATTAAGAATAGAAGAGAAATGGTAGATGATATAATTTGGGAACCCACTTTTATATGAGGCTCTGGGGATATTAGAAATGTGATGGCAAAATTCTTACATGGGAGACAGTGTCTGCAAACTAAATGCGATGGGGTTTGTTCACTAAAATATTCTGGCTCAAAGTATTTCCTTTAATTCCCCTTTGGGAATTACCATCCAAGTTTGGTAAGCTGTTTTCTTTGCTGTTCCAGGTTGGTTATCTCTTGCACTGTGTGTTATTTCTGCTGCTCAAGTCCCCACTGTTCTGTTCAAACACCTTTGCTGATAGGAGGCAAATGCACTATAAATTATCCCTTTAACATGTTAGACTTTGTGGTGTGTTGAATAATGCATTTAACACACTGTCATGATGTACCTGCACCTTGCCAGACACTTGAAATCGTATCTGGTTGTTTTGTACTTTAAAATGTGGCTATTTGCTTATGAAGCGCTTGTTGCCCCAAGAAATCTGGTTTTGCACAGTTGCTGCTGCTGCACATCTGCAGGGCAAGGGGAGATGAGATGTTCTAACAAAGAAGTTGAATGGTCCCACAAAATGAGAGGGGATGGCTTTTCTGTTTTGGTTTGTTCCTTTTGGTGTGCTGGGTTTTGTGTGTGTCTCCTTCCTCTGCAATGTTGTTTTCTTACCTTGGAAGCTGTTTGGGGCAAAAGGAAGATTAGTTCTGATCCTCCTAAACTCTGCATTGTGTTTTTAGTTCTGTCACAGTTGCTTTATGTTGCTCTGGCGTGCCACCCCAGCACACTTAGTACCCCAGCTCCTCAAATGGTGACTTCAGTACCTCAAACCACTTCCCTATCCATGCACGCTTTTTCTAGCTGTGTCATTTGAAGACTTTACAGTTCCAGGCAGCTTGCATGGCATATACACAATCTCTGGTGGTAACTCACTGATGTGATTTCGGATACAATATGAAAGAAGCAGTGTTTATTGCATGGAAATGCTTTAAAAAGACTTGATGTCTCGTAACACCTGGCCTCATAAAGTCAGGTTCAGAAGCACCCTTTGCCTTTTCATTCCTGAATATAAACTGAGCGTTTGTGACTAGTATTCAGCCACAGGAAGGCAAAAAAAATCAAGTTCTTCTGTGGTATGGCTATGTGGGGTTATATGGGAAAAGGAAAACTGATACCAAGTGTCTCATTTGGGCACACTTAATTTGAAAAGCAAATGAAGGAAGGACCTCAGCCATCTGCCTAATGCTGTGCTTCTGTTCCTGAGTCTTTTTCTGATGATCATATTCTGGCAGCACTGTGGCATCCAAGGCTACGCTCCAGACGGAGCAAAGAATATAGAGAGTGAGCAGCAATTAAGCTGCTGTTGGGTCTGGCCTGTGTGTCCATGGAGGTGTTAGTAGAATTAACTGGAGTCAGTCATAGGAGGATAAAAGCTGGATAAACTCTTGCTCATCTTTTTACACTTGGATTAATTGCAGCAATTGTTATCTCCCGGTTGACTTCCAAGTGCTTATTTCAGGATGTAAGTCAACTCTTAGCTTGAACAAGTGCTAAACTATATGTCCAGCGCCTGGGGAAGGTGTAAATGTGGGTTTCTAGAGCTGTAGTCTGATCATTTGTGCCATGGTCTACTTGGTATTCCTTAGCCCAAGCTCTACTAAGGAAGCCAGCGCAGGATAAGAAGGATGATCAGAGGGCATGGCTTCCAGTTTAGATTTAATGATAGAAGTGACAAATCAAGATGGGTAAGGAGAAGACGCGAAGGGGATGATTACTGTGGGATTTCCTGAAGGACGCATTCACCAGCGTTCCAGATGCAGCTTTCCGCTCTGAAAAAGTGCAACTCTGGTTTGGAGGCTGGGTGACAAATCACTGTGTGCTTGTCTGTGATTATGCTGTTCTTTAAGCATCTGCTACCAGATAAACTGGGTTAGGCAGACTATTGGATTGACCTTCAGCTGGACTTGCATTTTCATAGGGAGAAGTGGTTGATAACTGTATTGTTCTTGTTGTCCTGTGGAGTTGATGGCTCTATCTGCATGGAATAGAGTTGTTTTTTTTTTTTTTTCCACAGAGTCTATGAAATTTGAAAAGCTTTTGAATGTTTGCATAGCATTTGCTACAAGAGGGCTTTTAAAATGCAGGTCATTATTGTTCTGTGTTGAGCTCTGGGTAGTGAATGTGGATGTGTTTCCTTTTCAGAAAGTTCTATTTATATTGCAATGATGCTGCAGGCCAATTTCTGTATCATTTATGTGCATTTATCATAGAATCCCAGACTGGTTTGGGTTGGAAGGGACCTCAAAGCTCATCCAGTTCCAACCCCCTGCCAAGGGCAGGGACGCCTTCCACTAGAGCAGGTTGCTCCAAGCCCCTGTGTCCAACCTGGCATTGATGATATTTATTGATGATTGTTTATTTGAAGAGGTCTTTATATCGTCAGTGACTTAATGATGAGAATCAGAGCTTTAGGATTTGCAGGAGAAAGGAAGTGCTTGACAGGCAGTGCTAAAATGCTTTAGCCAATCTCTCATTTTAACAATAGGGAATAAAATAACCCGAGTGCAGAAATAGATATTTTTGAAGCAGAACATAATGCTCATCAGCACAGATACACGCATAAAGGATTGATATGTTTTAGAACCACGTCAAAGATGCGTGTTCAAAAGCCATATTAAAAACAGTTGGAGAGGGCTCGTTCTGCACCTCTTATGTTCCGGAATGGATTATAAAGGGCTTAATAGGCAATGGAGAAGAGGGGTCTGGAATGGCTTTTCACTGCTTGCTTCACTGCTTGGCCAAGTGTATGACTTTTTGGTTAAAACTCCTGTGAATGACGATAATTCATTAGATGATATAAACTCACTAAACTCTGAAATGGTGGGAACATCAGGAAACAGGAATGTCACCTCGGCCAAATCAGCAGTCCCAGACTCTGCAATAAGTTACGTATCGAACAAAGCCTTGCTTCTCTGGGGTGAGCTACAGCTTTAGGAGAAATCCGCGGTGAGGACCACGAAGATGAAAAGCTCACCTGTTCCTCAGCTTTCCTGCCTGATTACAATAAATGTTATGCCATTTTCAGATATATTACTTTATCGACAAATATATATATAATGCCTTTTAAGCCCCTCCAGGAACTCCAGTGAAGATATAGAAAGGTATTTAATATTAACCCATTCAATTGAATTAACAGAGCATCAATCACAGAGAATCAATGACATGATTCCTTTTTTCCACCCTGACAGCATAGCAAGTATTGCCAGCCTTGCTTGCGAAAGAAGCATTGCTGCCTTAAACCGCAATTGCTGCACCAGTGGGCTTTGCTTCTGCCCAGGGAAGCGATACAAGCCTTGTGCTGGGGCCTGTCATGAAGGGGTGTTGAATTCACACGAACACCTTTGAGAGTCCCAGCCTGGTTGTGTATTCTGTGATGAGGGTTTCCAAGGATTTTTCCCTGGTACACATAGTCCCTTCCTGCACTAATGAGAACCTCGCTGCTGCTGCAGCGCCGTCAGACCTTTTTACAGCTCCAGTAATAGCATGAAGTTCAAATACACTGAGTCACTAAACAACATCTTGCCCTAAATCAGGCTGTCCTTGTTTGCAGCCTGTAGCAAAAGCCTGTCTAGGGCTGCTGTGCCAGCCTCGAATGTCTGTGACTTAACTGTTCACCACCTTCTGTTAAGCTTTCCAGGATGTCTGCAGTGAACTTGGAAAAGTCTCTGGTTGTGTTTCACAGCAGCTTTCTGGAAGGTAAAGTAGTTAGTTGTATAATTGCCCAGTTGTTCCTGTTGGATTCTAGAGTTTTTCCCTTCCTCCTTTTCTCTCTCTGTGCTTAATTAAATCCACAAAACTATAGTATGAAAATGGTTTTAAAGGCGAATGCTTGTTAAGGATCAGAGGAACTTTGTGGGCTGCTGAACGCTGTTTGTCTAATTCAGAGGCTTGTCCCTGACAAACGTGCTTCACCCTCGTCTGAGGTCCACAGAGATGAAGCAGATGATCTGATGCTGTTGGGACCTGCTATCACTATGAATGGGGTTTACACAGTCAATATTGTAGGAAGCAACGAAACAAATCTGTTCTTTGTGATCCTCAGTATGAAGCTGTAGGAAATACTTCTGAAAATGAGATTACAGATGGCATTAACACTGACCCACCCAAACGCATTCTATCTGGCTGTAAGGACTTCAAGACTGTCATTAAGATATGCTTGTGGCAGTGGTAAAGAGCTGTAGCTGAGTACTTCCAAAGACAGCCGTTTTCCCTTGGAAAACACAGATCTACTGAAACATTTCACATGGTGGTTGAGCAGGTTTTGATGAGCAATGTAACTGAACCCATGGTTCTCTCAATTAATGGGGAAGTTACCAGGTTGATTTGATGTGTCAGAAGAGGAGTACTTCAGGGGCGTTTATTGTGCTTGTTTCGTGGGGGATCTATTTGCTTTGTACTGGGGAAGAGGATGTTTGGAAGCCTGGATGTTTTGCCATTTCCAGCAGAATGGCAACAAGCAGACAAACCCCCTCTGCTTGCAGGACGGGTGTTGGATATTCTTTGCCTGTGTGCTCCACACTTGCAAGAGAAGCAGCAATCAAATGTTGTTATTGTTGTTCATGGTTCTTGTCATGGGGCAAAGCCTCAATGGTTTTAGTGGAAGACAAGGGAAAACCGGAGCTGGATTTGTCTAGCTGTTGGTAGGAATGCTTTGTGATGTGCTAAGCTAAGTCTGTGGTGATATTTGTTCAAAGTAAGGTTTTGAGGACTGGAATTTCTCTCAATGTAAAATAAAAACTGAACGATATGCTACTTGCAAAGTCCCTCAATGGGAAGAAAAGAGCCCAATTTGAAATGGAATTATAATAAGCAGCAAAATTAAACTGGTATTTAGATATCTGACTTACAGGGAACTCGGAAGGGTCTGAAGGCCATCTGCATTCCTGCAGCTCTCCCAGAGAAAAGATGAAAATCCGGATCTTTCGCCACTTGATTTAAGTTTGGCTGGCAACTGAAATGCTGCACACCTGAATCCTTAGTGCCTGTGTTCCAGAGGCCATCCCAGTGCAATCAGCCTGGCAGAGAGAATTTTACCTGACAATATATGTTAGGTCAGGTGCATTGCTACAAACAAATGCGTAAGTACTGTCAGTGTGAAGCGTCTGTATTAATTCAGTCACACAAATACACCGAAATATACCCCTAGGTTCTGGAAATGCCAACACTGGGAATAATTGTAATGGCTATTTCCAAGAACTGGTGAGTTCTGCAGTCCTGACCATTGAATCCTGTGAAGATATTTGCAGTTGGGTTCCCTAAATCCCCAGTCATGCAGTGCTGTCACTTCCTAGAGAAATCCATCCTTACACGATGTGCATATTTATGCTCCTCGCCAAGAAAAGTAGCTCCCAAAAGCTTTCTGGCTGTTTAAAAGCCTATCTGCTAAGTTGCTGAAGGTCAGGGTATAACAGCATGACATCAGATGTGACACCACTGCTAATCTAATAAGAGGAAAACAGATGTGGGATGCTCCTATGATTTCCTGCTTATTAAGATCAGATTTATCCTGTGATTGAGTCTTATTTGCCCTCTGGAGATGCGAATGCTTAGACAATACTCTTAAAGACACATTTGAGAATTAAGAGCTGGTTTGGCATAGTGTCTTCCCTATCTGCTGTTGACACTAATTTAGTAACGAGATGAATGTTATCCCCTTCAGAAGTAATTAGAACAACTGTTTTATGTGCGTATGCATCTCAGACAAGTATGAAAATGCTGCAGATTCCATAATCTCTGCCAGTTTTTCTAAAGACAATTGTCTGGTTTAAGCAAACTCTCCCTTGCCCAGTGGCCAGAGTTTGAGCAATGAATGCCTGGTTTTAGTTATCATTTACTGCTCACTTACGCGGTTTTATTTCCAGTGCCCTCTTTTTCACACTTGATTGGATTTTTGTTTGAATATCTTCCAATGCCGAGCGCTTACTTACACCTCTGCAGCCAGGACTGCTGATATTTCTTGTGGTGTAAGTCTGCAGTGATCAGTTTAATTAGTTCTCATGGTTACAAACCCTGAAACTCAGTTACATGATAGGTGGGAGGATGGACTGGAAGTCTCTGATGTTTCCTATGCAGTCAGACATCCCTTCCCTGAAGCCGTGGCAGGCAGTGGATTTATCCTTTCCTCGTGTCAAAGAGCACTGCCAATTATCATGACCTGTAAGTAAGAAATGCCAAAGGTTCATTAATTTTAAAGCTGAAGTGAAAACGCGGTGTGAGGTAATGCTCAAAAGGATGCCATAAGGGTGGCCAGGTGAGCGTGAAAGCACATCAGGGGTTATAAGCTGAATCCCCATAACTCCAATCTGCCCAAATGAGGACACTTCAAGCAGATGTTTTACAGCCTTTGCTCAGTGTGCTGCAGCTGCTGTTCAAGCCTTGGAAATACCAGCTCCTTAGATTAACAAAGAAATCCAAGGTGGAAGGTAATGATGTCTGAAAACAAACTAGGAATGGCAGGCTGGCGGAAATGAGGCAGGGTGGATTAAAAAGAACATCAGGGTCTTTAGCAGGGTTTAAATACACCTGCCACCATGAGAGCATTTGAAACCTGTGTGTGTTCGATCATGTGCCCATTTGCACTTGTCCCATACCCTTCCCTGAGAATTTAAGTGATGTGGTGTGGAGCAAGGAGTAAATTCACTCTTAAGAACTATAACCTAAATCCCTGTTGTCTTTGTAGGTCCCTCATGAGCCTGCTCCGATGTCCATCAAATTGATAAGACCGCTCTGAACTGAGTTAAGTTTGGAGCTCCAAAGAGCAGAGTTGTTCAAGGTTTGTCTGGATGATCAAGAGTCAAGACTCGAGCGATGCTGTTGTAGTCCCAGAGCTTGCCTTTGGCTGCAGCATCTCTGTGTTCATTGAAATGGCATCACAAAGTGCTTCTTCAGGCTTTGACTCTTTTCATCGGAGACTGATGGTGCACAGATGGCAAATACTGCAGTCCTTGCTTGTCCCAGTGTCTGCAGGGAGACTGCTCTTATGAAAAAGGGCTGTGGGGTCAGACCCATGCACTTTTGTAAGATTGAATCCTCAGCTGGAATTGCATCTGCTGCACTCCATTGGTTTTACTTTTGCTTAACAGACCATAAACAATTTGTTTACATAGACAGCTTTTCATCTTCTACAGTGAATCATAAGTGAGTTCTCCAGGGATCAATCCCTAGTCTGGTTGTTGCTTTTCATTTATATACCAGGCTTGGATGATTTAGATCATCAGTGTTTCCATCTGAATTCAAAGGCAGCTGGTTTATGTCCTTTTCCGTGCAGAAAGGATCTTACTGAAAATCTACATTATGGATCTGGCAGATTAAGCTTTGCTTTGAAATACTTGGCTATAAAGTAGAAAAGAGATGTTATGACCCATTTTGCCACAAAGAACCCCAGTCCATCACTGCTAAAAATACAGGTCACTCTCTCCAAGTAGCCCTGCTATAAGGGTCCTTTGGTGATAATGATGAGCTTTTTCTTTGTAGGTGCTATCGACTGAAGGGAAAGAGAATGTGTCTTACAGGGGATGTCTTACTGGGAAAAGGTCTGCAATGACAAAGTGGGCTGAGGTGATGCCCTAAGGGTGGCCAGGTGGGCATGAAAGTGTATCCAAGAGTTCTTAGCTAATAGCTGAATCTGAGCACCTCTGCTATACATATCTGCCTTCTGAGAAGGGCAGCCTGGGGCTCAGGAGTATGGAACCAAACAGAATTGAAGAGAGACCTTCTCCCAACTGCAAGGCTTCGTGCCCAAGGCATGACTTGTTTTTAGTCGGCTGTGTAGTAACCTACAGAGCAAGCAGGGCACACGCAATTCTCATGTGTTTTGGGTCAGAACTGCTGTCTGTGTTTTGCAGAGTTTGAACGTGGTTTTAAGTTTTAGGTATTTCATTTCCCTTTTACAACTTTACATCTCAGATTCATTGCAGTTGTGTTTGTGTAGTTTTGCCTCCAAACTCCGAAGGTTTCCAAAATGGCTACTAGCTGTCCATGTTTCACGTATCATTAGTTAGTTGAAAACCAACCTCTCCTTCTTCTGGAGCCCTAATAATGTATGAATCTTGATTAAAAACATTTCCCCTGAAATGTCAGTGTTGAGGTGACTTCCCTCACTTAGATACAGAGTAGTAACAAAGATTAATAGACCATGATGTTAGTATTAACTTTAGAGGAAAGCAGATGCTGCTGCTACTTAGTTGTGAAAAATACTGGATAAAGTAGTATGATTCTTTGCAACTGCACAAAATGCACTTAATTCAAATTAAGCCTTAGAAGATGCTGCTCTTTGCTGTCAAGTTGTTTGTTTAAGTAACTACTTTGGAGCAAATAATTCATTATCTTCTCACCTTGCATTTGGTGATTGCTTATAAGAAGAGTCCACTTTGAGAAGCTTTTCCCTTCATTACATAAACATAGATCCAAAGACTTTATTTATACTCCAGTAACCATAATTTGTATTGCACGACATGTTATGAGTTTCTTGTTGTTTGAATGTCTTAAAACGAATTTATAAATAATTTTTATGGTTCAGTGAGAAAAGCCATTAAGGTGTTTAAAATGTTTGGAAGTGCAGGAGTTGAAAGAGTAGTTTGATATATATGGTGCAATGGGAGTTGGGAGCTGTAAAGGAGGGCTGTTGTAGTTTAGCAAAGAAATCTAAAGGGCTTTGACCACAAATCACTTACATGACTAGTTGTAGGAATAGCATAGAAGAGAATTTAAAGATGCAAGAGTGTGGCCACGTTTATTAATGACAGCACAGTGTCCATTTACTTATTGTGCTCTATGTAGAGCAGGGTAAATGTTAAATGCATTTAAAAATGTTTAAATATGTGGTGATCTGCAAATAATCTAGCTGGTAAGGCATTACCAAGAACTCCTTCCCTTTCACCTCTGTAACTGTTGAAGTCTAAGAAATACCACTTGTGATGCTGCAAAACTCTGGTGTTGGGACTCCAGACAGCTCTTCATTACTGTGGATAACAGAACAGCTGAAAAAATCCACTCTGTTATGTGATTCCTGGGATCTGAGATGAGTTTCTGCTCATGCTTTTCCTTTTTCTCCTCTAACCTGAAAGTCATAGTGCTAAATTCATGGGAAATATGTGTACGTTGAGTGAACTATGAGTCTGTGCTGAACTGTATAAACTTTCCGCAGTGAATTGCTCAATTGAATTCATTTGGAAGAGCAATTAATATCAGCTCTAATTGGCTTACGTGTCCCAGAGTAACTTTTCCTAACTCTATTTTATTTAATGGCATTTTTAATTAGCTTAGAATGAGCATTTGTGCATTGAAATATCAATGCAAATGTGTGTAAGCATTTGATACGCACATCCAGCTGCCATGCTCTTCAGAAAGGGATTTTGTTTCATTCTAGTTGCTCTTGCCAACTTTTCCTATGGAATATGCCAGAATCAGTCGACACTCAGGAGAAGGACCAGAGCTACTGCACATACGCAAATGCCCGTGTTCAGAATGATCCCTGCACATTAAATACCATGACAATAGATTCTGTTTCTAGGTACTATTTATTTAATCATCCAAGGTATATTACTGAATCTCTTAATGTTATTGTAGCCACCAGCTGAAATTATTCCATTGCTAATTAGCAGTATCATGTAGTTTTAAGGCAACTAGTTTTGGTAGGGTATGAGTGTGGAGACTGGCAGGAGGTGTGCTGTCATCAAGCACAATGTTGTTTATTGCTAGCTGTCCTGGGTTCAGCAGTAGCAGTAATTTTCCTCCTTCTTGGTAGCTGGTGCAGCGCTGTGCTTTGACTTTTGGCCTGGGAGCAGAGCTGATAACACAAATGTTTTAGTCTGAACAAGGACTTTCTGAGCCTCATGCTCTGCCAGGGAGGAGGGGAGGCCGGGAGGAAGCAGAGACAGGACACCTGACCCAAGCTAGCCAAAGAGGTATTCCATACCACAGCACGTCATGCCCAGGATGTAATGGAGAGTTACCAGGAAGTGCGAGAGACTGCGGTGTTGGACGAGGTATCGGTCCGTGTTCGGCTGGGGGGAGTGGGGCGAGTTATTGGTTGGCTGATGCTGAGGTGTTGTATTCTCTTCCCTTGTTATTTCCTTTATCATTATTATTATCGGTGGTAGCAGTAGTGATTTGTGTTATACCTTAGTTACTAAACTGTTCTTATCTCAACCTGTGGGAGTTGCATTCTTTTCAATTCTCCTCTCTGTCCCTCTGGGAGTAGGGGGAGGGCAAGAAGAGGGGGAGTGAGTGAATGACTGCGTGATTTATGGCTGATTTTGTTTAAACCACAACACTAGCAAAGGCCTTTTTCAGCACATTGGTTTATACAGTGTATTCATATCACGTCCAGGTTTGCTTCATGGTCTTGGTCTTACTAACCTGTGTTTAAAAAGGTAAATAAAGCATAAACCTAGTTATTTCTGGTTGTGACAGAAGTGACTGATAGAAATAAGCAGCATTTCTAGGCTACTGCTAATAGACTGATAGTGGGACTTTAATCCTTTTGAGGATTAAAATGTCATAGTTGAGGAGGAATTTTCTTGATGTAACTGCAGAAGTCGGGCTGACAACGCAGACAAAAATACCCCATGCACAAAACCAACACCCCAAACCCATTCCCTGCTAGAAAATGATACAGGAAATACATCAGTTTTGTCAGCGGTTTATCGTAAAGCAGAGAACTCAAAAGTGGCTAAATGCTTCTGGTTGTGTCTCTTGACCTCCCTCTTCTCAACCCTCAGGTTTTGAGATGACTGAAGCGTGCAGACATTGAGAAGGAGGGGTTAGCTCATGGACTCTCATTGGAGCCGTCAGGGAGTGTCTGAGTTTTTACTTTAAGGAGGCACTTAACTAATAATACATCTTACATAGCGTGGAGGGATTGCCATGGCAACAGTTCATTTGGAATTACAAGACAATTAGACATTAAAACTCCCTGTAATCCATCGCCATGTAAATGACTGCCAAGAGGCGGGTAGTAACTTAAACATCGCATTTCTGGGGTTAAAAAGATAATTCCATTGATGTTTTAAGCTGTAATTGTTCCTCTCCAGTTTTCTTCTGAAATTACATCGCTTGTAGAAGAAAAGGATGGAGTGATGGCTCCGCAGATGCCTCTTGCCCAGGGAGGAGATATGTGGCATGATCAGGAGTACTGGAATGGGTATTTGTTTGCTGCTAATCCATCATTATCAGCTGGCTGAATGGATTCAAACCGAGTGACTGCATTTGGATGAGGCTAAATTCTTTCAATTCCCTGCTGAAATCAGTAACTTGACTTCATGAGGATTAAGGGGTTTGACCTTTTGAAGTTAAGGGAACACCTGACTTCTACTTCCACATGAGTTTTGGGAAAAGTGGGCTAAGCCAGGGTTTTTTTTCCCTCATAAAAAATGCAGGATAGAAAAGTTTTCCTTATCATTGTGCAACATTCTTTTAAATCCTGATGCAACATAGCGTAAGGAAATAGGATGTGCTTTTACTTGCAGGCTTTAGATGCAAGAACTGGACAAATTCCTTAGAGACACTTAGGAATGAGAATTAAAGTGTCTGCAGGAGGTTATAAAATAAGATAATGTCCCAGCTCAGAACAGGAAACTTGTGTGTTGCTCTGGTGCTGCCCTAACAGACACAGCTGAAACCTCTATGAAACTGGAGGTGGGGAAGAGGAAAAGATGTGCAGGAAACCCAACCACTGATCTGGAATGTCACTGCCCTCACAATTCCCTTAGCGTACATATGGTAAAAGGTGTCAGACCAGTCAAACATGCAGGTTCACTTTCGCTTGAGCTATATGAATGAATTATATGATAAGGAAATGCTGTCTAAGGCTCTTGACAGCCTCTTATCACCTCTGTTTCAGCAAAAGCCTGTTTGCATTTGCAATTCCCGAATCAGTCTCTTGCGACTGGAGCTGCTACTTGAGTATACAACATCTTTCCTCAAAGAAGTGGTTGGTGTAATGTAGAGGAATAAGATGTTATTTGATTCAATGATGCGTCTCCTCAATTCTAAACACAGGGGGTGAGCCTAAATGACTTCTGAGACTTAAAGCCCATGTTTATCACTCTGCATTTAAATGCTATGTTAATAACCTTGCTGAATGAAATATCATGTACTAAAAAGATGGGGCTGGCTCCAATGGGTGGCCAGCCCTTATGTTTAAAGCCTTAAAATCCTGCAGAAGGTGCCTTACTCTATGGTTCTTCTATTGTGCTGCTCCCTGGGTTGGATACGGTCAGTAAAAGACTGTATTCAGAATGGAAATAATTGCTTTTGGATTTGTGAGCTGCAACCACAAATTATTTCCTGCACCACTGTTGTCAGAAGAAACTGTTCTCTTATTTCCAGCTGTGAGACCCTTTGTGTAGCTGGTGCTGTCTGCCATGATTAGATGGGGTATTGCACTGAAAAGCTTCTTGAAGTCTTTTTTTAGGTAGATGTGTCCTTTTCCACTGAATTGGTGTCCTGTAATAATAGTGGCTTTAAACAAAAGACAACAAGCACACACTCCCCTAACCCAATGTATTGTTGGTGACTGATCTTTAGTAGGTAAGTGGGCAGCTTCTTACATATTTTACTTTCATTAATGAAAACTCTGGTGTTTTCTTGTATGAAATCAGTTGGTTTTGCAAGTTCCTTGCAGGGGTTGAAAACTTTTATACCTCATTTTTCAGGCTGTTTGGTTATAAGCAAGGCTTGAAAAGGAGAGGGTTTCTTGACTGCTGGAATTCCACAGTAAATGTCAGAATGAATAGAATTAGAATTTTTATATATCACCACGCTTCTGCTGTAGGTACGCAGCTGGCTAGTGGTAAAATGTCATTGCTCTGTTGTAAGCACTTGTGGGTATAACCCAGATGTGGGGATGATATTTTGGCTGCTAGAGGTCAGTTTAGAAAAGGGCATGGAGAAAGAAGGGGAAGGAAAAGGGCATTCTGTGGGCAGGAAATGATGCTGGAAGTTTTGTCTGCACTGGAAAACTGCTGTTTAAATGATGTTGGTGTGATTGAACCGCACGTTTTCTACTAGAATTAGAGAAATTGGTATAGAAATGCTTCTTATACAGGTAACGTCCCTGTGGGATCAGGGGCTGCTATTTTGGTAGAAGGCATCTTCATGACTCAAAGGGCAAGTGTGTCGAAGCTCTATTGGTACAGATAAAGGCTAATAAAGGTTAACATAGCTGGGCAGAGCCATTGTAATGACAATAATGGCAGGAACTCAGAACAGCAGCAAAACCACTTCTGGCTTTTTATTAGAAGGCAGCACAGAGGGCATTCCTGTATGGCAAATTCTCCTCCTGTGGCAGGAAGCACTTGTCATCACTCATTGTCACACCCTTGAGAGTGTGGCCCTTCTCTTGAGGAGCAGTTGGATTGTGATTGCATGTCTACTAACCTTGTTTCAAGAACAGGGGAGTTGTAACCAAGCTAAAGCTGCTGGTGTTGACATGCCTGCGTTAAACATGAGTTGGGGTGCTGCTGCCTGTGATCTGTGTAAAGCAGATGAGAATAAACTCCCACCTCTTCCTCAAAACTTATATCAATAAGGGTAATGAAAGGTAATCCCTAAATCTGATATTTGTTAAAGCAAAAGCTTCCATTGACAGGAAAAATCTTGCTAAGGGTGCAATTGTTCTTTATCAACTGGTGATGCTGCGTTGGTGTGTTTGGTTTCTTGTTATTTGAAGAGAGCAGAAATGTAAGTGGCATTATTGATAAAGGCTCCCACATCTCCTTTCTTCCTCTTCTCTCCTCCACCCAGTGTCTGGTAGCAGTGCTTGCCAAATTAGGTTTCCATCTTAATTATTCCTGACATTTTCTCCTGGATGCTGTGATCTACTTGAGGGAGTTGCTGTTTAACATGCTGGTCACTTCTACTGCATGGGAATGTGAACTGAATAAATGGAGCTGGGCTGTTTTTTCTTGTGAACTGTTTAATTTTGGATGATTGCATCAGAGTGCAGGAAAGTTTTTTACCAAGTTAATAAAGTTTAAATTGAATTCTCTTATAAACACTGCACTTGAAGGATGTCAGTGAGTGTGGTAGGCTGAGGGTCTGTGACTCTGCATTGGGATAGCCTGATAAGGAAAAAAGCTTATTCCAAGCATTGATTTAAAAAGATGCTCTTGGTGAAATGGAGAAACTCAACTTATGTTAGGAGGTAATCTGAAAAAGTACAAGCTTTTTTACCCTCAAGTCAGCTTTTTCTGTCCCAAAGTATAGCTAAAAATCTAT
This sequence comes from Lathamus discolor, assembly GCF_037157495.1. Taxonomy (NCBI): domain Eukaryota; kingdom Metazoa; phylum Chordata; class Aves; order Psittaciformes; family Psittacidae; genus Lathamus; species Lathamus discolor. The sequence goes on from NC_088905.1 coordinate 599,798, forward strand.
AAATAATAATATGGATTGTATTTTATTAAAGAATATCCTAAGAATAATGGGATATCAATTTTAAGGAAGTTCTGGCCTGCAAGAATTACTTGAATCAGTATTAAATGGTCAAGTCTGATGACTGGATATTCTGTAGTAGTTTTCAGAAAGATTAAAATGCTGCTATTAAATATTGATGTTCCTGTATGTTAAATTAATAAGTAAATGAAATAGTTGTTAAGTTTCAAAAGTCTAGCAGCTTTGGAAGGTAATGAAACCAAATGTTCTGTTTTCATTTAAAACATAAAGCAATGAACAATGGAATGATTGAAGCCAGGCTGGTAATTCAGCTTGTGTCACACTATCCCTTCAGTTCTGGGTAATGGGGAATATCTGTACTGCTTGACTATACATTAAATAATGTTGGTTGTTCTATGCATTACAGAACCTCTGCGGAGCTCTCATGAGCTGCTACCATTTAATTAATGGCTAGAGAAGCAATCCAATTGGGGAATATGAATAATATTACTTGCTTGATACAGTGAAGCAGCAAAGTACGCATGTTGAAGAACAGATATAGAAGTTTCATAGCTTACTTAAAGGGGGGGGGGAACTAAAGCCTTCAGGAGTATTATAATTGCCTCATGTACAAAGAATGTGCAATTAAATAAGCAATTAGTTATGGATTATTCACTCAGCCTAACTGTTGGATGTTTGAGTAGCACGTTAACCTTGAAATGACTGCTTTTATAGCCCTTATTGTTCACCAATAAATTAGATCTGCATTAAAAAATACCACCCTTCCTGGGTTTGATCTTGCAAAGCAATGTTGCTGCTGTTTATTACAGTGCAGCTGGGAGACTGAGGCAGCACAGTGGTACAAGCTGGATGCACATATGGATCATCCCTGCCTAAAATACATAACCAGGGAGTGAGGAGGAAGGGGGAAGAGGCAGGGTGCTTTCCTTTAAAGAGGGCAAAGCTTTGCAAAGAATTTAAAGGTCAATTGGTTTTTAACCCATCAGTCTCTATAATAGGATAAAAGTGGAGCCCAGCACCCAAATGCAAGTGTCCCTTCCCTGTCTCAGACTCATCCGATTGTTAGGAGTATTCAAAACTGGGCAGGAATCAACCTTAGGAAGCCTCAGGCTGTGTTCCAAGGACCATGTAGTAGAAACCATTTTTAGACGTAGTCCCATCTACCTACTGCAGCAGGGGAGGAGAGAGAAAATACAGCATGGGATTATTTGATACAGTCAGTTGGCAAAGCACACTCACTTGAACGTACGCAGCAGGACTTGTCTGTGCAGCGAAGGACTGAAATGTGCACTGAACACGTTCAGCCTGTTTGGGTCTTCAGTGGCTCTGGGTGTGCTCCCCAACTGGCACCATGTGCCTGGGTAAACTGGCAATAACTGGAAGGTATTGTATAAAACTAGTGTCATTAGATCAGAATTGGGTTCACTTTGTGAACAAGTTGTGTATCTGCTTCAGCTGCTTTGTGTTATCCAACAACAGAAGGGATGTTCAGCTTTAGTGTGTTGACACCTCATTTTTCTTCGGGTCTTGTCTAACGAGGTAATGCATTTTTTCATGAGGAAAGGAAAAGAAGGATGTAGCTCAGAGATACTGGTTGCTGTCACAAATACACATGTGTCTGTGCCCTCTTTCCTAAATCCATTATTGCATTACCCTGGTATAGATCAGTATGTTTCTGTCTGACTGCACAAGCTAAACAATCTAAGGTGATTGCTATTAAATGCCTCCTTACATTTCTCGATGCAATCCATCACCAAATAAATTCCAGATGCAGTCAAACAAAATCTAAAGCGAGCACATCCGAAGGCAATGAACTGTGCAAAGCAACTGATGTAACTGAAAATCCCAGAACCTTCCTTGTGAGATTGGCTCAGGAGGCGATATCAAAGGGGAAGCTGATGGTAAAGGTAGTGTTAGGTGTTCTCTGCCATTTGCCTCGGCTCTGACCCACTGTCCTCCCCAGCAGCTGATACAAGGTTTGATTGTGCTCATTCTTCTCTTTACCAAATGTGATCCTAATGGTAGCAGTCATGTTTCTTCTTTTGCATTATTCGTTGATAGAAAGAGTGAACAAGACAGCTGAGAACGCCCCTTCTTTTGAAGACTCATCATTGTTTGAAGTGCTGATGGAATTATATTCCTCGTTATTGTAACTGTTCCCACATCAAAAGGAGAGGAGCTAAGCAAACCCTAGAAGAAAGATAATGATTCTTTTTCCTGGTTTCCACCTCCAGATTGTTTTCCAGTGTAATGAGAGCAGTGTATTATACCAAGCAATAGAGACATAATAACACATTCACTTAACAGAAAGAAAAGCTGAATACCCCCTTCTTGTGTAAAATAGTTGGTTTCATCTTTCTATTTTAATGCTTATAAACCCAAGCGGTTTCTCATCAGACTCTCAGGGATCTGCGATGGGGGCAAATACTCTTCTTGGCAATACTTAAAACCCAGGACAAGCTCCTTGGCTGTTGCGTGTTGGTGCAGTGCTGTTTATCCTAAGGATTAATGAGTGGGGTCATTTAGAGATGCGTCCGTATGTGGATTTCCAGTTGAAATATACAGTACACTTTAGGAACATTTAGGGATACAGGATACCTTAGGACTTCTGCTACCATTTTCTTTTTGATGTTCTCATAAAGACAGTGCAGGTCTGTGACTGAATGTAGAAGTTTCTGGGCTTTAATAAAGAGGAGCAGGGCCAGGCAGACAGATTCTCCCTGTACACCATCAGCTGATCGTGTTAGAAATGGAGAGTGAAGTTTTCATTGCTTCAAGGGGGAAAGCTGGTGTTTGAATTCAGAATAAGTCGGAAATAGTAATGTATTCAAGAAATGAGTTTAATGATGTATTTAAAAACTATTAAATTAATGTTTCTCATTAGCAGCACAGCCTAATCATTCTTTGTGAGCAGGGGGAAGAAAGCAAAGCAGTATCATAAAAGATCAAATAGTGATTCAAAATGAATTAATCCAGCATTACATAAATCAGGTAGCTTCAATAAAACAACTAGCTCCGGATGCAGTTCTTATGGGCAAAATTAAAACTAAAAAATGCCTTAATTAGAGCCTTTTCATTCAATCCAGCTGACCTATTTATTTTTAATTGAGCTACAGGGTGCTAAACATTCTGTGGAAGTGATAATTGCAGCAGTAAACTTTGAAACATTTCCCTCTGGACTTAATACCTTGTTTTCTGGAGAATATCTCAGAATAGGGGAGAAAATGGGTACCTTGCTGTGCTGGGAGCTGCTGTTCTGCTGCTTTTCTGGCTGCTGACCTGGTTCATGTTATGTAAATACCTTGTGGCTCTTGTTATCGCGTCTTTGCTGTGAATATGCCAACATTTACTTTGCGTGGCATGGTATGAGAAGTAAAAAGAACTGTTTGAATGGGCAGTAGCATAATAGATGGTGGTGTTAACTTTAATAAATTGTGGATTTAAAAACATGGGATGCTTGACAACTTTCTTAATGTACTATTACTTATATATTGATATAAATATACTATAAACACAACTCTTTGGCACCGGAGTTTTCTTATAGTCCTAGAAGTAAACGTGTTGTCCTGAAACAGTTTAATTCTTCATAGATAAATGAGACAGAGAAACCAGATCAGAGGCAGGGTGAGGAAGGAACTAAGAGCTTTTCATGAACATCATCATATGCACTGAATAACATTGTGGCCAATGATGTGAACTGGAGCTGAACACTGGTATTGTTGCTAAACAGGTATTTCCCATTAACCTTTTTACTGGAGATTCAGATTTTATTGAATTTTCCAATCACTAATCCCCAGGCACGATTTTGAGCCTTGCAGCCCGAAGAATAGCTCCCTCAAAATAGGCTCTTCTCAAGCTTTCACATGAAGAATTAAAGCTAATCTGAATGCCCAATGCTGAGGCCTCGAGTATTAGCATCATTCTGGCAGCATTTAGGTGAGGTTGTGAAAGCAGCTTTGTTACAGTCTGTCTGAGGAAATATTAAGAGCCCAGATAAGATGAATGCAGTCCCCACAGTGTTTTTTAATGAAGATAAGTTAGGTATCTAAGCCTCATGTTGATTCTGATTCTGGGGGAGGTTAGAACATCCTGAGCTTGCCTGATTCCTCCAGTGTTCCAAGTATGTGTTTAGCTTCTAGTGTGCAAGAAATCAGTTTGTATTACTCATTCAGTTGAAAGGCTCAGCATCTTATAGGATTGAACCCACAGATCTAGTTCATTCTGCGACAGATATTTACTGCTGGATCATAAATGTGATTTCGTCTGGCTGATGACATTTGTAGGCTCTCTGAAATGCCTGTATGCTCATAGACATGACAAACAGCTTCTGCAGGTAGAATGACCTGTAACAGGAAGAATAAAAGCAGCAAACAACCATGAATTGGATTTGGGATTCTGTCCGGTTATTTTCTGCCTCGTTTTCTGATCAGATGATGCTGTGAGAAGAAATGTTATAAAAGGCCCAGCTCTGGAAGCCTTCAGCCTTGTGTTAGACTTTGTAATTTGTATCTTTAGCATCCCAAATATTCCAAAATCACTGACCAGGGTGTCTCAAAATATTGAGGAATGAGTTATGAAATAAGTAAAAATCTTTTGCTTTGTCAGTGTTAAAGGCACACTGGCATCATAGTTGCAAGTTTTGGTCTTTTATCTTTAAATTGAACAAAGCTTGTATTCTCATACATTCCAACAGCAGCAGCTTGAGGATCCCTTTCAATTGATATAAATCACAAAAGTCGGCAGTACCAATGATGAGGGTTGACATTGCTGAATATGTAGAGAAACCCGAGTGTCCCTGTCACACGTTAAGGCACACGCATTTTGTCCTAAATAAGACCTGAGCTATGTATTACCTATTTTTTTGATAAAAGCAATGGGAAGATAGAGAATAAAATCCCCTGGAGACCTGTGATGGAGCTGTCGTCCTGAAATGGTTGTACACAGTCACTGGGTAGGAGACAGTGGGCTGATGGCAATCACTGGTCTGAAAACCAGTGTGGTCCCATACATACTAAGACTGTTCAGTTGTCTCATGCAGAACATACTCTCCTCCTGCTCATCCTTTTCCCCTCTCAGACTGTTCCATAAAGCTGCTGGTTGCCTCTAAAGCAAACCCAGGCTGTCAGGCTTTGAAATCACCATTTCTCACCAGTTTTGCTGTAGTTATTCTTTATGTAAAGCATCATTAGGAGTTATTCAAACAGCTGTAGTGGAGATAATCCTTCTGTAGCGGAAGGAGCTACGGACCACTAGAGTGCTCCAAGCAAGCTGAGAGCACCAATCTTTAGTTCATAAATGATATACAATGGAAGGGCTAGGTGCATCCGGAACAGCAGTGTCCCCTCCCAGTACTCTTTTAGATGGAAACAAATGCAAACAAGAAACAGGTTGAACAGAAGCATTCTGAGAGCATGGTGAACCCTGCGTACCAGCAGATGATCGAGTGCTGAGGAAGGTTGAAGCTCAGCACTTCCTCATTTGGCTTTGGCTTGTGGAAAGCGTTCAGGTTTGTGTGGCGCATTTCCTGGAATTGTCCATAAGCACCTCATAGGCATATTTGGGAAATTCAAGATGAAGATTAGCTGCAATCAGGAGTCAGCACCTATGTTTCAGCCTGTCTTGAAAGGAGGCTGTTTAATGCTCAGACTTGCCGTGCCAAGTGAATTTGCAATAAAGAACTTCATTGTTTATTGATTTTAGAGATGGATGTGCCCATAAATACTGCTGTAATTGTTTTAAATGTCCAGAATTGCATCTGAATTTCAAAAGCAACCCAAGACCTATGAAAACTTTGTATTCAACATAACGAACCTGAATATGACTCCAGACTTTATAGCAAGGGCCTTTTCAGTTTGAACAGTACAACTTTGCTCTTAAACCCTTTCTACTGCTTGTAATGCTTTATAAGCAGGGGATTAAGTGATCTCACACAAGTTAAAAGCATATTGAGGAGCTAAGATTGAGACAGCTCGCATTGTGTGCTGTGTGATCCTACAGGCATTGTCTGGCATAGCACCTTTGGAATGGATGGAGTTAATCCAGGTCTTCATCTCTGTAGCAGTGATCAATCTGTGATCTGAAAGTTCATGTAACACACTAAAACCTCAGGTTCTTCTCCTGGCACCAGTTGCTTCTAGACTGGAGTCCTTATAATTTGCTTTACAAAGGTAATATAAATTAATTTAGATATGGATTCAATTTTCAAATGCTCCCAAGCTTTGAGTATCCACTTCAGTAATCCACTGTTGGATTTCGGCTGGACTTCTTGTGGTCGGATTGAAAAAATCCTGTTGAACTTAATTTAATTTCCCCCCCACCATTTAGAAGTGGAAAAGAACATCTTGCTTAAAGGAATCTATATGATGAATTAGATCTGCCTGTTTGGCGTGATTCCTGTGAAGCCCTGAGATTCCCTCGCTAATTCTTTCATATGTATTGAAGTCTCCTACTAAAGTAGTCGAGTATCTTCTCAGCATTGAAGTATTACCCTTCCCGGTACCCCTGGGCAATAAGGGCTGAAAAAACCAAGCGGGTCGCACAGATTTGTGCTTTTTCTTTTCCCAAAGTGTCCTAAGTCCATGGGAAGCAGATGCTGTGCACAAGTGCTCTTCAAAATCTCTACTCGCATGGCTTGCTCCGTGACACTTTAGGGCTTTGTGGAAGCGTTGAGAAGGGGGGTCCTGATTCCTTAGGGCCCCTACCCTTAAGTAAAGGGCCAAGTTTCCAGACCTGTGAGACTCTGCCATAAGTCTTGGAAAAAACATGGGAAGACTTTTTCTTTCTGCAGGCATGCTTCTCATTTAAATAAAGGGAGTAAATCATCCAGGAATGAAATGCTGTTAGATCCTTGTGAAAGCTGAAGGGAGCACCACCTGACTCTGTTATTTCTGCTGTGTAATCTCTGTATTTCCAGAGTTTCTGTAAATTTCTTTCATTCTCCTCTGCCGAGAGATTTCTCACACAGCTTCAGGCTCAGCAGTGAGTTATTTATGATGCTCTAAAGGCATTTTGGTGTGGACAGCTCGTTCTTAAATGGTAATGCAAATAAATTGAAATCTCTGGTTGCTGAGGGCTCTGTACTGGTGGATTGTTACAAAAGATCATAAAAACCTAATTTCTAAAGCTCCCCTGAACGTGTAAATGAACAAGGGGGCTGTTCTGAGAAGTTTGCCCTTGTCCGGAACACACAATTAATAGCTAGAGAAAGATGAACTGATTGGGACTTGGAGTGTAGTTTCAGGCTGACTTCCCCCCCCAGCTTGTTCTGCAAGACAACACATTGCTCTCACTCTGAGCTTAATTATGGGCTGCTGCCCCTCTCATTGTCCAGGGAATTCTAAGAAATGGCTTTTGAAGGGTTTGGATATGGTTTCAGCGTGTTAATAGGGAGCTGATCACCTGTTTAGGATTAGTGACTAAAGAAAAGTGTATTAAATGAAAGAAAAGTGCTTTTAGTCTAGAATAGCTGTCTCTGTATGGTTATTAAAAGTATAGCTATTGCTCTTTAAATCTGTGCCTGACTGTAACCTTAAGTTAACTTTCAGGTGTAGATAAGCCCCTAGATTAAGGCGTTTCCTGTTTGGAAAGGGAAGAGAATGAGTTATATAGGGATAGGAACTTACATAGGAATTACATAGGGATAAGGAACTGCCACTAAGTCTTCCCATAATGTTAAACAGGAGGGAGTCTCCCATAACCCATTACTGGACTTTCTCACCCACCCCCCCTCTCTGAAAGAAGAAATGCATTGTGTTTCATTTCTAACCATCACACATCATTTCACATCAAACAGCATGCCAGATCTTTAATAACATAATTACAGGGTATGCAAAATATCAATCACTGTCCGACTCAATTTGATTACACACCTCCTGCTTAAAGTGGCAGGGCCCAGCCATGGGTGCCCACCTGAAAGCAGCAAAGTAAAAAGTCAAGCTCAATTTGAGTGCTGTTCAAAAGGAAAGTAAATCACAGCAGGTATGGGGATTTACTGTTTTCAGCCTTAGAATTTAACATAAACCAGAGCATACATAGGAATTCAGTGGGCATTTGGCTGTGGATGTTAGTGCAGGCACAGCAGGAATAGGCTCAGTGTAGTTTTAGGGACAGCTGCAGAAGGCAATCTGACTGAGATGACCCCACGAAACCAGTTGATCCCCACTGGTTTTATACAAAGGCAACTGTGTGGTGGTAGTTTGCTGCTTGGGAGGAACCAGGGGTTGAAGGTTTGTGTAGCTCGGTGGTACAGCAAGGCTTTAGGATGTATCTGCTATAATAACAAATGGAGGGAAAGAAGTCCTGCCTGATTATCCTTTATCCCTATTAGTAGTTCTGGCATTGGCAGCAAAGATGCTGAAGCCTGCCCTTAGCACAGGCAAATATTTCTGGGCATCAGCAGCTTCTGTAGAGCCTACAGGAAAAGGGAGAGAGACAACTACATGGGAGAGAGCATGAGCATGTAAATGGCGATGATTTGAGCTGTATAACTTGGGGTCCTAGCTAATGAGGCAGGGGTGGGAAAATGATGCCGAATTTGCTAGTATAATTTGTTAGTCCTAGAGAGTAGAAAGCTTTTCAACACTGACTTCAGGTCTGTGAACTCTCCAGGTGAAGGGTCCCAAGAATAAAGGGTAAGAGGCCTGTTGTGAGCATGGTTCCTTTGATGTTGTGATGAAAGTAAAGTGCTCTGAGGAAAAATCCGGTTTTGGTGCCCCCATAAACAACTTCCTTGGCTGGTATCAAATAGACAAGTTGCAAAGTGTGAAACTGTCGGTGGGAAAAAACCTGCATCTCTGAGTGGGCCATAATCATCTTGGAGGCACCTGCGTTGAAAGTGGTGTCAGGATAAGCCTGGCCTATTATTCTTGCCTTTCTTTGCTTTAATATTTACAGGTCAACAGGTGCCCACTTAAGACTTGGCTCTATTGTGCCTCTGTTTGCTTTTTTTGCCTGTTAAGGGTGTAGTCCAGCCAAGCAGAAACTGCTGGGTAAATACATCAGAAAAGCAGAGCCACTTGGGAGGTTATAAATTGAACAGTTTACTTGGTTTCCATTTGCGCAGGGAACTGCTTCAAGTACAGATCATGTCAAATAATAATACAGTTTGTGAGCAGCTCTTTGGTTAATTCTGCTGGTTTGGGGCTGCTTCTGGCTCTGGCTGTTGTATTCTGTGTTAATCTGGAGTCAAATGTGCTGTAGTAATATTTGCAAGTGCGTGTTTTAATTTGACCTGCCATGTAAATTTTATGAGGCCGTTAGGTGACGGTTAAAGGGCCTTTTGTAATGACTCTAAAGATCAGGTGAATTTTAAAATACTGGGCATTTAAAACCTCACTGCTATTTTAATTGAACTGAATTTTAATATCTGAATGACATCTTTGTTAATACAGTAAGGATGTTTAGTGCTATTAATTGATATGTAACTGGGTAGCACTGAATTTATTATGTGGCTTAAAATACTGACTGGTGTGTTAAAGCTATTTCTGCTTTGCAGTCCTATTAAATGCCAGCTATAATTTGCTATACAGACTGTTGGAGACCTGACTATTGATTAAGTTACCTACCACTGTGGGCTCAATATCTGTCAGTGAGAGTTTATTATAAAAAGCCTATTAAATGCCTTGTTTGTGAGCATCAGCAAGGTGAAGGCTCTGAGCTGAAATGTGGTTGATGAGTGAGATAAGGAATATAATATTTGACGCCCTAGCAACAGTTTGTGCAAGGACAGGGATGCTGGCTTAAGTTCGAGCATTAGTTTGGCTGATATACTAAATAATAAGGTTACTGATGAAGCTTAAAATTAACCCTGCGATAAGAAAGGGTTGCTATTGACCCAGTTCTGTTTATTTTTAATTCTTTCTTTAATCTGATCACCATAACAGCCTTACAAGCAGTTGCATCTGCCAGGCTGAAAAGGCTGGGACAGGAGGGAAAAGGGTTAGTGGAAGTGATCAGGGTTTGATGGGGATCTCAGCTGGGGCCTCTTCTGTAAAATTAAGGGAATTAGCCTCCTGTTTTGCCTGCTTTTGCTTGTCTTGCTTATTTTAATAGAAGCTTTTCATGGAAAGTTATATAAAAACCCTGACAGAGCCTTATGGCAGTTCAATGTTCTGTGAAGATCGATCATTCTCTAGCTTTTTCCTACTTCCTGTGCTGTTTTAAGAGCTGGAGTTTGCATTTCTTCCAGCAAATTACTTGCTTCTGAGACCTCTGCTATGGAAATTCACTTAGGGGAGTCTAAGCAGCATGTTTAGAATGTAGAAAAATGTGTGAATGCTCTTAGGAAGCGTGCTTGCTTACCTGTATCCCATTAATGGGGAGGGACTCTTCATCAGGGCCTGTAGTGACAGGACAAGGGGTAATGGGTTAAAACTGAAACAGGGGAAGTTTAGATTGGATCTAAGGAGGAAATTCTTTCCTGTGAGGGTGCTGAGGCACTGGAATGGGTTGCCCAGGGAGGCTGTGAGTGCTCCATCCCTGGCAGTGTTCAAGGCCAGGTTGGATGAAGCCTTGGGTGGAAAGGGTTAGTGTGAGGTGTCCCTGCCCATGGCAGGGGGTTGGAACTGGATGATCTTGAGGTCCTTTCCAACCCTGACTATTCTATGATTCTATGATTCTGATGTACAGATGCTGCAACAGAGACGAGGGCTCACTCTGCTCATCTGTATTCAGAGTCATATAAAGAAGCAGACCACCCCCCAAAAATGATAGTCAAGGCAAGGAGTGGTAAAAAGGAAGGGTTATTTACTCCTCCTGCCTAAGTGGGAGGATGGAAATAAAATGGTTTGCTAGAATCACACAGGGAGTCTGGAAAGAGATGAGGAAATAAACTTGTTTGATTTTAAAAGCAGCTGTCAAAACAGCAAAATCACTTTTTTTCCCATGAAAATGGAAAATTACCTTTTTTTTCTTGAAATCTGGTTTGATTTTGCTCTTATTCAGCTTTGTATTGAGTTAGGAGATGAGGAGATAAGGACATAATTTCAGTGTGGAACAACATGATGTTAGCAATCACCCTCTCCACCACCTTGCAGCCGTTTTCCCTTTGCAGCACTGTAAATACATTGGGGCTTTATGATCTCTTGCAATTAACCTGTGTAGAAATGAGCTCTAGTGTCTTGCCGTGGACAGTTAGCCCTTATGGATATATATAGGCTTAAACTGTTTTGCTTTGGATAAAAGTTGTATCTGGCATAGTTTGTTGGAGTTGGAGGAGAAGCTGGCTAGCCTTGGGTTTTAGTTGAGATTTTGGGGGGGATTTTGAGATGATTCATAACTCAGCACAGAAGAATGTTACCTTTCTTTGCCTCTTGTTTAGGCCTCATGCAATTTATGCACAATATCTTCCTCCTTTCAAGATGCCACAGCCAGCAGAAAGGGATGTAAGGAATTGTTAAAGGTTCACTAAGTCATTGAACCATTACCCTGGCATGGGGCACCTTTCTGATGTAATGATATTCATGAAAGAACCTAAGCACAAAGGAAGGGAATCTAATAAATACCTGAACTTCAGAAGGAATAATATCACTGCAGGTCATTTTTCTGAATTATTTAAGCACAGTGTTTGCTATGCACTTCTATCATTTCTCAGGTGAGGATTTATTACCTTTTAATTCACTTAAATACCTAAAATGTCTTTGATTCAGGAGGAGAAAGTAGACAGGTAGGTAAGAAATACGGCTTTACTCCCTTTAGAAGATTTAAGTGGATGCTACTGCTATTCACTTTCAGGCAGAGGACTTGAGTAAGATGCGTGCAGATCATTTATTGTGTCTTTTACACTACTTGGCTGTAACAAAGACTCCTATGTGAAAATATTCCCTAGTGCGTGATTTGGCATAATATTTATGCATTTTGCCTTGCAATAAAAATCTTTTGAAGTTGATTAGGTATTAATTGAGATGCATTGGTAAAAGACAGCTCTGAGGTCCGTATATGCATGGAAGTGTATTTTTTTAAATAGACAAAATCCACCTTAGATAACAAACACAGATGTAGGTGTGGCCTGAACGGGAAACTCTTCACTTGTGTGTCCTTATGAAAGGCAATAAACCACATGGCATTTCAATGCTGTGTTTAGAAACAGAAGTTATTTATTGTGGGTTTGATTTATAACCGCACATCTCTTTAACAATGTTAATCTCAAGAGGCAACACTGGGTTGGATCTAATCTTGAAGACCCATTTTGAACCAAATCCTGAACTATCTCCAAGATGTAATGGGTTGTCTGATGATAATACAGGATGAAGTCATAGAATCCCAGCCTGGTTTGTGTTGGAAGGGACCTTAAAGCTCATCCGTGCCACGGACACCTTCCACTAGAGCAGCTTGCTCCAAGCCCTGTCCAAGCTGGCCTTGGATGGTGAAGTCAGTCTTAAAGCAGATGTTCTCAAACATGGAAGGGATTTAGTAACTGGCTCCCATGGAGTTCTGTGACTGCCACATTGCAGAAAATCTTCTAAAATATATTACAAAAAAATTTAATTTTTTTGCATTACCAGAAATTTTTAACTTGGAATGGATTAATTAAACCACATTGCTAATGCTCATCTAGATTCAGAGTAGCCTTAGGCCAATTTATTGTATTCCATTTATGAAGGATATTAAACTGCACTGAACAAATAGTCTTTGTGGGGATTTAATACAGTCTAATAAATCCATTTTAGGACTTGCTGCAGATTAGTTTTATTGTGTTCTTTCATAAAGATAAAGATTTTTAAGGGAGGGGGAGGAATTTTCAGGAAAATAATTTCAAGCTAAAAGAAAAAAATACTTTTAATGTCTGTGTGTGTGTGTGTTAAAGGGGTAGTTTACAACCTCAGGAAACAATACATTATGCAAAATTTAGCCAGTTAATCTGTCCGTTATTTGTCAAGCGGTATGGTAAGGCTGAGATTTATTTTGCAGAGGATAACTTATTCAACAGAGCTTAATCCTCCCCATCTATCACCAAGTGACTTTATACTTGCATACATTTTCCCATTATTTGACCAGCTTTTACAGTGCTGGAAATGTAATGCTTGGGCTGTTAAGCCTCTTTTCCTCTATGCTTGCTAGAAACTAGCTTTGCTGCTTATAGAGTATTTTGTGCCAAGTGAGGTTTTTCCCAGTGATTTAGCCACTGTTTGAGTCAAAGCACCATCAGCCTGCCCTGCCTCACTGATTTGTTGCACTTTTTTCCCGGGGGGTGCAATTTGCTCCCATTGGAAGTAACTTTGCAGATCTTAAAAGACTTTGGTTAGGAGCAGGGGAGCAGGAATTAGAGAGGATGCTTTCCAGATGAAGTTCAAGGGAATGGGGATTAATCCATGGTTAATAAATTACAATAGCAGCATCATATTTATAACTGAAATGAGAAGACAGAAGAGATGTCACCCTGCCATTGTTCCCCAGTCCCATCAGCTGGAAGCTCTTTGTCCACTGTGGATCAATTTGCATCTCTTCTCCATAAAGGAAATCTGCTGCATGGAACTAATAGATGCTTTCTGAGCTGAAAGGAAGTAGGGAGAGGAGGTAACTGTTCATCATTTCATGGTGTCCTTCTGTGACTCTGCCCGATGCCTATAATGTGATTCACTGAAGGGATAAAAGGACACTTAAAAATGTAGAGACACAAGTCCTTGGCTTTTCCTCTCCACTTTTCTCTTTCATTAAGCTTAGGTAGTAGCTCAGGTGAGAGGTGTCTCCTTCTCTAGAGAATTCAGTAATAAAAATGATGTTACCTATCTGTAGAGGTCTGCTTTGAAATACTTAGTCTGTTAAGCTGTTCCCAGCTACTGGTAATACAGATCTTTGCTCGCTGAACCAAGCAAGTTTGAGAGCAAGCTGGTAGAGCTTCCATATAAAATGGTTGCTGACATCCCTTATTGTATCTCCTTTTGATTAAGCCACCGTGCCGGCAGGCAGGCTTCAGATAAAGACAGTTTCTCATTTACCTGGGAGTTACTCATCTGAGCTTAATGGAGCCACATCAGACTAAAAGACGACTTGAGCCCACTCAGCCTTTCCCTTGATAATTTCAGTTCAAGCTTTCCCATTGACTCCACTGGGAGTTAAGGCTTTTTTGTATGGCTTTGAGGTTAACAACATGAACCCTCAAGAAAAGGGCCTTGGCTTGAACAGAAGTTTCCCTGTTGAGGATACCTGGCTACTGTCTTATCTTCTGTCTTGATGGGTGAATTTTCAAAGGCACTTTGAGCAATCAGACATCTTTTCCCTAGGGCTGATGGCATCTGGCTACTCTATTTGTCTGCTTCCAGAGCAGCGAGATTTACAGCAAGCATTTTCTTGGCATATATTTCTGAAAACCACACTCGTGTGCCCTGCAAAATCCTTCCTCTGTGTGAGTCAGCCTGAAAGGTTTTCCATGTGGTTTTGCCTCTGTCTGCATATGTTTAATGATGGGACTCTCTTGCGGTGATTAGATGAGGGCAGGGGTTACCTGTACATGTGATGGCAGCAGAAGTTCCATTTCTCCCTCTCACTGCTGCAGGGTGCAGCTCACGGAAGTATTTTCTTCTGGCACAAATGCAACAGTGGTTGGAAAAATTCCATTGGGATTTAAAATAGAAGCTTGACACGTCAGTGCTGAATATCCGTTTCTTGCACTTCTTCCAGGATGGGGGCATTACTGGTAGCATCTCTAGAGAGGACAAAAGCGATGAGAAAGTCTATAAGGGCTGAAATAACCTCTCAAGTTTACTGATGCTTTAGGAGCTGGAGCTTAGGTATTGTTTCTGTTGTCTTTAAATTAAGGAGATTTTAATGTAGTGTCTTAACAAGCAATGCTGAAACACATTTAATAGCAACCAGTGACAATTTCAAAGCTGTGGTTCAGGATCCTAATTAATGGATGAAGTCATGCTGCTGAATCCCTCCTCCAGGAGAGCGTTACAGACACAGTGTTTTGTTTCCATAAAGCAAAGAGCATCACAGAGCCTTTTTTTCCCCCAAGAAAAGGGATGTTTAAGCCGAGATGATTCAGACCTCTGAATGAACGTTATGGATTTTGCAGGGGCACACAATATCCTTTGCCCTTGCAGAGAAAGCTTCCATGAATTATATACCTGCAGCTTCTGTTTTGCTTCTAGCTTCTAAATTGCTAGGATTAAAGGCTAACAGTGATTCTTTTGGTTCCTTATCTGGATGTTTTCTATTCAAGTTCACTTCTAATTGGAGTCTATTCCACCCAGCCCTTCTGCAAATGCTCTGGACAAATCACGTGGCTGAATTCCTAATGGCAGCTCCGATCTTATTGACAAGCAGTTTGTCAAGGAAGCAGCAATGGAAAAACAAAGGTAACAGGCAGCAGGAGCAAAGCAACCATTAGTGCATATGATGGTAGAGAGGACCATTTGGTGTTGGCTTGATAAATGCCATCACTACAAGGTCATGATAAAATACCTTCAAAAATGGAATGTGTATAAGACCCTGCCTAATCTCCAGTTTCATATAATTGTACCATGACAAATGGAGGAATTAGACCTGATAAGGTTTTAATAAAAATGCAAATACAATAATCCTGCGCTAGAAATACACAGGTACTGAGTATGAGCCAGAAGTAAGTTCTTAAAAGTAAAATAATCTACTTGTTCTGGCCATGATGAGGATGAATATGAATCCATGCTGGGTTTTTTTTTGGGGGGTGGGGGGGTGTAATCTGAATATTGAGGCAATATGGTCATGGAGGAATTGCAGTTGTACTTTGAAGGCTGCTGCAGTCTAGAGAGGGACCAAATGAAATGAAGACTATGTTACAGAGATTGCTGCACACACACATTTTCTGGCCTGGAAAAATTTAGTGTCTAAGTATTTAATATGTTATAAACCATGGGAGAGAAAACAGTAGGTACACGGAAACGAAAGGACTTTCCAAAGTAACAGCAGGTCAGTGACTGAGCTGAGGTTTCTTGGCTTATAGCTGAGAGTCTTGTCTTGTAGTCAACCATTTCCAATGGCTTGTAAATCCCAGCATTTCAGTAGCGATTCAAGAGGTATCACAGTCTACCTGGGGCTTGACTGATGGAAGTCGAATGTCAAGCAATTGCTCACTGGGGAAATAAAAATCCTCCTTTCCTCAGATGCTACTCAAATCCTCATAAAGTAAAACTGTGGCAGTCAACACAGGACTAAGCCCCTGATTTGTGTTAGAGGCAAAGGGAGCAAGCCTGGGGTTCCTCAGAGGTACCATGAACAAATAGTGCTGCAAGGTGCCAAAAGCTGAGGATGCATTGTTTCGTTCTTGATCAGGAAAGCAAACATGAGTTAAAGGCTGGACAAGGATTGTGTGGTTTGTTTCTTTGCATGTGATGGAAGTGATGTCTTTTCAGAACTAAGCAGAGTTTTAAACTGCAGATGCCAGAAAACCTACCAAAAGTGTATGAAGTTTGACTGGTTTGGAATTGGGTGAGGTGAGATCCGTTAGTATGGGGCACTTGGGAGTGAAACAATCCCTGGGTCTGAAAGAAAGCAAATGTGCAGTTGGACTCTGTAAATGCCTGTCACTGTGGAGCTGGGTTATTCAGCTAACCAAGGTTTCAATTAGCACCTTGCTCAATTACTGAGCTGTCCAATGCTCTCCTCTCCCAGTGATTCTTCCACTGCTCCTCAAAGTGTGACAGCTTTCTGTCACAGAAATTGGTCTGTTCATAGTACCCCTGGAATTATTTGCTTGTTTTTAGACATGATGGTATATATTAGATGATAGTATTTGCATACACATGTACACACACATGCACACACACCCTGCTTCTGCTTCTGATGTTTTTGTCTGGTCCTGATGCTGAACTGTTACCGTGACAGCTCATTACTGTGCTTTGCATTGCTACTGAGTTTTGATTTTCCCTTTGTTTCATGTTGTCATTGTGACTGACAGCTTTGACTGCACTAAATAAGCTTTGTATTAGTGGCCAGGTCAGCTCTGATATTCCTGAAGCTGTTTGGTCTGAACAATATCCCTTGTTAACAAGTTACAGAGGATGAGTGAATCTATGTATAGAAGATTTTAATAAGAGAGAGTAGAAATCATTCTGCAAACCTGTCAATGGATTAGTGCTTGCGTGACCCAGATGAGAATTTGGCAGGCAGAGAAACCATTTCTTTTGATCAGATGAAGACAGCATTTCTGCAGTGGTATGAATTTCTCTTCAGGTAATTAATAGATGATCCCTGTCCCAAATAACTTAGTCCTGGTATTGCTGAGCATGCAGCATCCTATTCTTAAGGGTCACAATTCAAGATCCAAGCCCCCTACTAACAGGAAAACTGAATACCTACTGCTGTTGTTTGTATCTATTTGCCAAGTGTTATGAAAAAGAGCTGGGGAAGAGCCTGCTGAGTTGATCTGAAGTTGTACATGATCAAGGCGAGTGGTGTAAGCAAGGGTCTAGAAGACAGTACGAATATTAAACAAAGCTTAGAAAGCCAAAGCAACTACATCAATAGGTCATTAAACACTTGAGACTATTTTGTAGGTGCAAAAACCCATTGTGGAATTTCCTGTGCGGGTCGTTATATTCCTCTGTTTTGTGTGATTAAAACGAGCCCTTTCACTTCATAATACATCCCCAAATAGTGCAGTTCAGAAGGCTGATAATTAACATGGACCATATGGACTAAGGGATGAATCCTTATAATAAGAGCCTGAAGCCAATTTTAAATAGCAGAAATTTCACCTGAAGTGGAGAAATGAGTAAGTGTGATGATGCAAACCCTTCCTTAACTGGGGATGATCTATGTGCTAGCTTGTTGCTCAAGATGGAGTTCTTATTGAGTATGCAGTACTCAAAAGCATGTTTCACAACACAGGTCTTTTTCGTTTCATCTGCACTTGCATCAGGAGCTGGGACAGGCTAAGATGCAGAATGAAAGTTGCTTTGTAATGGCCCCAGCATTCAGTATTTGCATATTCTGCTTCGTTATTGAAAAATATATCATTTGTCGGATATTCATCTGCCTTTGATTACTAAAAGTCTTCCATCTCGTCTGATCTTCACTTAAGCACAAGAGAAGCAAACACCTCATTTTAAAATAAACTTCAGATTTTCATTGTCTTTTACAATGAGCTGGGGGTTGAAAGGGAAAAAAATAACTGCAGTTTAAGAGAGATTATTCATTATAAAAACAAATCCATGAGCTATTTCGCATCTATGATACAGATCCGACTGTACCTAAAGCCAAATGTATCCTGCCAACAAGCCCGATCTCAGTGTTATATCGAACTCCTTCAAGCGCTCATGGCTGCACTGCATCCTTCGTATTATGTGCACATAACACATTGCAGGGCCTTTCTCTGAACTCCGGAGAAAAGCAAGTGAATATAACTTTTGAAAAGGTGCTTGGTTTTGCATGCCCAACCTGAGATCATTGAACAAATCAATTTTGGAAGTCTGAATATGGCTTGCGCCTTAGGAAAATTGGGGTCTCTTGCAGCATCTCAAGGTAGGCATCCAAAGCCACTAAACCTTTTATAAAAGCCTATCTGAGTTTTATTAAATGATAACAATCAATCTTTATTGACTAAGGGCTTGAAGTGAAAACTACTGCTAATATTCACAACACATTTGGGAGCGAGTGAATGAGGAGGAGACAGGCCTTCATTGCAAGCAAAGGATTGGAGGGATCAGACTTTAATATCTGCAATCTTGCTTTGAGACTATCTTAATAAATATTGGAAATGAATGTTACGTTCCTGAGAGGCGAAAGAGAGGAAGGAAAGGAGGAGCAAAACCACAGTGCCATTGGAATCAGCTCTCTGGGAGAAGCACAGAAATGGCTGTGATTTGTAGTTGCTTCTGTGCAATGCAGAAGTTATAATAACTATATGTAAATGTCTGTGCACACAAACATGATTGCTCCCTATCTGTGTCCTTTGAAACTCAACATACTTCTTTTCTACCTCTGTGCCTGTGATCTTAGAAGGCCTCCAGCAACACCGATGCTTCCTACGAAAGGCTCTTTGGCTGCCCTGGTAAAGACCCTTGTACAAAGGATTTACTCAACCCCAGAGGGACTGCAGAAAGCCAAGGTACATCTAGGGAATAATGTGATGTAACAGTGGGATCAGTCCATTTCATTTGCAAGTTCTAATTAAAGCATGAAGGGCAGGATGGAGCCTACAATACAATGTTTTTAATGGTTCTCCTGCTGTGATTTTCTGACAGCAAAAGAAATCAGCTTTCTGGATCACAGTCTTCTGTGAATGTTTGGAAGTCGCCTACTGAACCTTTGAGTTCTCTTAATAAATACATATTCCATATCCAGCATCTCTGCGATCTTGATGTTCAATTCAGTTCTGAGGTCTGGGCAGTAGAAACCTCAGGCTTCAGCATGGACAATTCCATAGCTTGATCACATCCCAGTCACACCAGGAAATATTAATGCATTACTTAATTTTCCCTCCTGTATTCATCTACATATGCAAAGCTGATGGATACTTTTGTGTTTTTCTTCTTTCAGGCTGAAAATATGGATATGGTTAACCGTGGGGTTTGGTTTTGTTTTCATGCACTAACAACCTAGATTTTACTCCTGATGTTGACAGAAGAGATTGAGTTATTTTCCTTCGGAATGGATTTTGTTGACAGGATGGATTTAGGCTGTTGACAAAACACGTTCTGTTAGCATGGTGGCCTAAAGCGTTGATGAAATACGTTTTATTGGCAGGATGGATTGAGATTGTGGTGACGAAATGCAAACAGCCTAATCCATTCTGTTGATAAAACACATTTATCTAACTATCAAATCCATCCAGTTGACAAACCCATTTTTGTTTGAAACTGAAAAGCATCTTTTTTGAGAGAAAGAAATAAATTCCCACAGAGCTGTGGGAAGCAGCTCAAGCAGCTCAGTTTATTGAGAAGCTGTGCTAGAGCCTCTCTCATGTGCTGTGTGAAATAGAGATGTGGACCTTTACAACAGCAGCATTAGAAATGGCAGGGAAGGCAACTGCAAATGGAAATAGCTTCCGTTTCTGCAGCATGACACAGCCCTACAGAGTCTACACACTTCATAGATGCTTTGCAAGTTCTCTATTGTCTTATAGTAATCTAGTGGATTTTCAAGGGAGATCTAAAATCCATGTACAAAGTTGACCCAAAAGTCAAAATTAATACAAAAAATCATAGTGTCAATAGCTGTGTTGGGTTTTGGTACCTACATCCCATCTGCCAATTGAAGCAGTGGGTTTCACCAGTGATGCCTATCAGTTGTTGGTCTGCTTCCCTCTGTCCAAAGGCAGTAAAGACTTGGTTTTCTTCCCTTACTAACATTTCTGTCTATCTGAGAGGACTAATTCTTCCTTTCTCTTAGGTTGTCCCATTGGTTAATACAATCCAGTTCTGAGTTTGTCCATTCTGTGCTTCAGTCTCAATGTCTGTTTCCTGAAAGTCTCTGAGTTCAGTCTGCTCTGTTAAAGGCTTGCAGACAGCAAGAACATGACAGGAAAATTCAAAGCTCTGTCTTCAGGCTTTCATGTTTCAGATGTTTTCCTTCAACTCCATGTTCCCAAAAGTAGGTATTCTGCTCCCCTACATAGATACAATCTGTTTCTGAAGCACAGGAAGGGAAATATCATGTCTTTCCTTGACGTGATATCAGATGTAGCATTTTGACCACGTTGACATTTAAATGAAATGTAATTCTCCACTCTATCAGTGGAATCGTGTTCTTCGTGTGTCAGAGGGTGCAAGAATCAATATATTAATACCACAAAGCAAACATTTTTGACATTTGAAGTGTTTTAGTTTACAGTTTCTATTTAAAAATACTGGATGTGACCAGGCAGATGAGAAATCCAGAAATTAACATTCCTTCTCCAAACTTCAGCTTATCTAAGAACGTTTTAAAACATGATATTTATATTAGTGGCTTCTCTTACTATGCACAGAGAGCAATTTTTCCTTCCCTCTGCAGGGAGATTAACAGCAAATAAATAAATGTCCATGTTGGGGAGATGGTTTTGGCCTTTAGGTTAGCTCTTGAAATATAACTGCGTGCACTCCTACTGCTGTAATATAGGGGGAGATGTGTCAAAACAGTTATTCTTTGGCACTGTATGTTTTGGGCTAATGCGCCGAGGTAAAGAGCATCTATGCTGCCAGATTCAAAGCACTTTAGGTCAGTTGTGATCAAATGTTAAGGGCTTCACAAACGGTGAAGAAACACCAAGGTGAGCAAGTCTGGAGTGCTGAGGCAGTTTTCCTCATTAAGTGTTCTACTGTTGGTCCAGTGATTGCCAGTTTGACACCGAGGCATGGGGTCCTGGGGAAGATCTGCTTTAATGAAGCTTAACTGTGCAGTAAGGGCAAGCTGATGGCATGGCTGGATAGACTCTGGGGAAGGCTTTTCCCTGCAAGAATATCGCTTAGAAACCTCCCATCAGGGCAACTGTCTGACTGTCAGAGTGACTTCTGACTCCGAAGGGTGTTCCTTCTATTTATAAGCCCAAAATATAGCAGCAGCATCTCTCTTAGGTGCCTGAGTTAACTGAGGAGGGATACTGGCATCTCAGCATGACTAACATCTTGTAAGCAGTGATAAGTGATTTGCTTCTGATTGTCAGAATTAGCATGCTTTTTGCTTCCAAGGCTAGTCTCAGCTACATGGTAATATTTACAGAGGTGGTGGTGTATGTGAGGTTATGTTTGAGGAGCACCATTAGGTCACTGGAGACGCAAAGAATCTATAAAATATTAAAGGCTACATTATTTTGAATGGTCTTTTTGTAATATGTGTATGAGCATATGTGTAGAAGGATGAAAAGAAACAGATTAATACTTCTGTTCTAGTTAGCTGAGTCCCCAGAAAGGGTTTGCAGGCAATGATAAGGTCTAGGAGCAATCAGACCAGTAGGAAAATATTTCAGTGCCAATCTTGCTGACAGTCAGCAGAAGGAAAAGGGAAAATGATCCACAAATGCTTTCATACACTACTTGCTGCTCACATTGTGCCTAAAGGCAAGGTCTAGCTGCCTATGGAGAGCTTCAAACCTGCAGTTAGTCTGGTTTCCAGCATCTTTCCTGGGAGGTGACTCCACACGTTCAACAAGAGGCAGGCTGCATTTTCCTTTCTTTCATCCTATTACTCCCCAGCTGTTATTTCCTGAGCCCTGGAAATGTGTTGAGGTCCTCTCTGTTGTTCTGCTGTGCCTCCTCTTCCTTTGGTGTCAAACTGGGTTTACCTGACCTGTGTGAGCTGGTGTTTGTTCTACCATCCTAATTAATTACGCTGACATGACTGGTGAAGAGGATGCCAAGCCCGGTGGCATTAGCATTCAGAAGTGTTTTCTCTGGGTGAAAAAGGGCAGAGCACAGAAGCAAAAGAAAACAAAGAGCTGAGGTCTCATACCCAGAGGCTCATGCATTATTTCAGCCACTGTGCAATTAACTCCTGTCATTACTGTACATGTGTGCAAACCCTTCCAGGGAGGTGTCCCGCAGAACCGGAAGGAAAACTACAACTCTTTAGTAGGCTTGAGAACAGAAAGTGAGTTTTGCACATCCCACAATCTGTCCTGAGGGATGCGTGGTGCAGATATTGGAGCAGAACCTTGTGCAACCGCTCATTTCAAGGAAGTGGAAGCAATCCAATAGTTCTGTATGCAGTATTCATTGTTGTATCTTTATGCAATATTTATTGTCATACACTCTTAAGAAAAACTCATTTGCATGTGACAGTCAACAGAGGCCGTAAAATAGCCTGCCTTGACTGTAACTATCACTGTTGAATAAGTTAAAATACCAAATGATTTGTGAATGTTGTTTTCCTTGATTAAAGCAGATGGTGTTGGTTCTACAGGGTATTGCTGTTCAACAGCTTTTCTTTCTCAAACTTAATACCACTGTGTAAATTTTCCAGTCTTCATTATTCCAGTCTTCTTGTCAATTCACCCCTATCCCTTTTACCTCTGCTCATACCTAGGAACAATCAGTCCTTGGAGAAAGACCCTGGGTCTTTTGATATTGATATGCCTCCTCAAACATGATGCTTTGTCTCAGTTGTCCTTTCACATCCTGATTTAACAAGTCTAGGCTCATAGGTTTTTGTTAGGGACCACGTATTTATGCGATGTCTGCATGGTCATTGGTAACAGGGGAGTTCTGGTACTACAGTTTGTTCTGGGGTGCTGTTACTATAATGGTAACCCTCAGCCTGGTAGCACAGACTTGTTTCAGGGAAGTCTCTTCACAATTGAGTTTTTCTTGTGCGTACAACACAGATTTTAACAGATTAGCCACCAATAGTAGGAAATGCACGAAACCATTGTCATAGTTCAGAAGAGAATGCTGCAAATTTTCTACTCCTACATAAGGTCTGACTTAATACTGGACTTAGGATAAACTTGAAGGATTTCGGTGTTTCCTCTATATTTCTTTTGATTTGGTAAGGCTGGGCAAATATTGGCGACACTGAGGGTGATGGGCAAAGCCTCAGTTCACTTCGATGAAGCCAGGAGTTTATGCACACATTTTGCCCTACATTGTGCAGTGTGTTGAGATTTGGGAATGAAAATACAGAACAAGTGCAAAGTATAGTATTTTTAAAGGGAAATGAGGCAGAGAAAATTAACCTGCAGCAAACAGAGCTTCCTGATAGCAAAGTAGTATTAAAAAAATCATGAGAAATCATTTAGATCACTAATCTGATGGTTTGTGGCCACGAAATTCTGGGGTTGAAAGAAGTCAGGATCCTAAGCAACAAAATAGGTGATGATTTCAAAACCACAAACGGCAGCTGGTAACACTATACCAATAAAAATCCTGTGGAAGACAAGTAGTTGATGCTGGACAGTGAATTGAAAAGCAGAGGTTTTAATTTTAGATTTCCAACTGCTATTGCTGTTGAATTTTAATACGTATATATTTCTGTCGCTGCTCTTCCCTTGTTTAGACAGTAAAGAAAACTTGGCTGTGAGTTTTACATAGCAATTGCATCTATTCAGTGATTACCTTTTAAAACTGGTGCTGTTACCACAGCAACAATAAGATGGCTTAGTTATAATACGAAAACTTTCTTTACAGAAGCAAATCTGATAGCATGTCATGAACCCCCTTGACGAAATGCGTATGTTCCAATAAAAATCACTCAATGTTGCTGGGGTTACTGTAACAATACATTAACAATTCTGTAAGTAAGATCTTGTCAGTATCTCCCTTATAAATCTGCCATAGTTAGTCCTGCAACCAGCCTGAAATGTTGCATTGCCAGCTCTCAACCAGTGAACGATTAAACAGCAGCACCCCAAACCGAATTGATTCAGTTCAATGCAAAAACATGTAAAGACACCTGAGGACCGATGATAAAATGAAGGTTTGAGAAGGGTGCTCTGTACATTCGTGTTTCATGTCCTGAATTACTTGCTGGCTGGGCTTAAACCACAGCAGAAGCATAGTTTAGTTGTCAGTGCTCTTATTTATGTTAAATGAATAAGGTGGGGGAGAATTACCTGTAGATTCTTTTTATCTCCCAATAATTGGTTCACGCTGTGAATATGGAGAGTTTATGTCCCTTTTAGTCTTCTCAAGCCATCACTTTCCCAAAGGCAGCAATACACAAGAGCATTTTCATAGCTAAATTGTGTGTAGAAGGCAGAAGAAGGTTGAGATTATTCTGCTACTGAGATTTCACTGCTCACAGTATTATACCAAGCTTGGAAGTTGCTGAGTTTTTATGCCACCCTTTCCCATGTGGTTATTCACAGCTCTGCTGCACATACAGGAAATTAATCTATATATTTCCATCCGAAGATGAGAACGAGGGAATGAAATTCAATTAAAAACCAGGTTGCTGAGAGTCATAGCAGAGGAGCACGAGAGCTGCCCTGTCTGTAAGAAATCCTCATGGACCCAGCAAAGCCACGTGTGACACATCTGGAAACCAGCTACAGTGAAAGAAATATTTAACTGTTATTCCATATTTCCAGCCAGAATCCTTGACACCAATATTTTTGCTTGATAGTGAGGTGTGTTGGGATGGGCTTTAATAAAGTTGCTGGGTAGGTAGAGATAGGTTTTTACCCACCATGTACTGACCAGTAGGACTGGTGTCCAGTTTAATGTAGGTTTAATGGGAGCTTTGTTTGAACTAGACCTCTGTGACAATGTGACACACGAGCTGCCCCTAAGGTTTTGAAAACCTCCTCAAACATCTCTTGCAGGTTAGAACAGGATTAACAATGTGGAGCATTAAGGCAAGCATTAGGAAGGAATTAGTTCCAAGGAAAAACAGAGAAATTCTCATCAGACAGTACACTGGGGCAGCTGGATGGCTTTATGTGAGGAAACAAGCACGATCCTCTTAGACTATGTGGAGACCTTAGTGCCTCTAAATTCAGGAGTCTTCCTGTTTAGGAAAGGACATCACGTAATGGATAGATGGGAACAGAGAGGCCATTTCATGGGTCATGATCCCACTTTTTAGAAGATGTGGGAAGCATGAGCCTTCAAGGTGTTTTCTCAGTAGTGGCAGATGCCACCCATTGTGTGATTCAGGAACAGAGTCATTCCAGGCTGATCCACCAGGAGCCAATGTACCGTGCTGTGCCCACTGACATATACTCAGAGAGAGACCATGTCCAGTGGCATATGGCGAAACACTGACCACAGCAACTGGAAAGGCCCTAAGGATCCGGTGTATTTGGTGGCCCTCCTAATGTGTTTTTGAGGTCTGAGCTGTGGACAGGGGTAATTCATCAGAATACCTGTGCTTCTTGGCAGCTACAATGAGCTTTCGGTTAAGGTAGGTATCAACTTACAGGCACACTGATGGCCTGTATTTAATCACAGGAATGTCAGTTTGGATGTTCTTGTGCTACAGAATATGGTTGCACAGTTGTGAATGGGTAGTTGCACGAATTATATCCACTCTTCTATCTAGATCTCAGCTATAATTGTATTTTTCAGTATCTGGCTAGATTAAAACCCATTGACATCTATATAACCTATCCAAATTATCTATAGTCCAGTCTTTTTACACTAGCTGTTCTAATCTTATTTGAACTGGTCATTGATGAGAAATCTTAATTGAAGATGTGATATCTTTTTTACTTCTGTTTTTAAATACAAAACTGATGAAGAGTTTGGGATTTTATTTTCCTGTACTTTTCCTTCAAGCAACCTCGAAATAGCTTTTAGTTTAGGAACCTGCTTGAATGCTTAACTTCTTTAACGTCTTTTTTAGATGATTTATTCCATTTGGTTAGTGTGAATGGAGTGTACTCTTTCAATGCCAGGTGGCAGAATTAGGTAGCTGGGGAAGCGATTGTGTACTGTGCTACCTAAAAGGAAAATGAAGATTTCTT